>NC_091690.1:99621666-99935000 GCF_041296265.1 Equus caballus | reverse complement strand
TCCCTAATATCTTGCTAAATGACTCACATTCTTATTTCAATTTGCTTTCATATACCTTCCTATTAGCATCTCTCCCCTCTATCCCTATCCTTTATTACTCATGTTACTAGAATGTGTATTTTTTAATCCAAATTTCTTCTTGGTTCCACACCTATTTATCTTCAACCCCAGAGATGTTATATAGTCACTGGTGTATATGTGCCAGGCTGAAACTCTATTCTAGTGACAAAGTCTAATAAATCATTACTCCTACCAATTCCATTCTTCCAATTTAAAACATTAGAGTTGCATTTCAGGTATTTTTATCAAAAACAAACAAATGAATGAACAATTGTTTTATGACTCTAAGGAGCATTCTTTTTTTAAGGAAGCTTGGCGCTGAGCTAACATCTGTTGCCAGTCTTCCTCTTTTTTTTTTCCCCTCCCCAAAGCCCCAGTACATAGTTGTATATCCTACTTGCAAGTCATTCTAGTTCCCCCATGTGGGATGTCACCATAGCATGGCTTGATGAGCAATGTGTAGGTCCGTGCCCAGGATCTGAACAGGTGACCCCAGGCTGATGAAGTAGAGTGCCTGAACGTAACCACTCGGCCACAGGGCTGGCTCCTAAGGAGCACCTTAACAGACTTTGAGTTGATAAAATTCCAAAAAAGTTGATATCTAACCTAATTATAGGGTGAAGCATATAGCTTAATTCCTAAGAGGGCTAAAGGTTCATAAAATACTTAAAAAAAAAAAAAAGCCACATAGTTCCCTACTCTTGGGGATGTATAATTAGTGGGAACATCCTAAGCTAAGTTGTTTGAAAATAGCAGTGAATTACTAAACCATGTTAGTTTTGCACTGAAAAAGCATTGTATGACATCATTCAGAAACATACAACATTTTGGTAAAAAGTTGGCTGGGCTCTGCTATTATGATCACAATGTCATCAGGTTAAAAAAATAAGTCATAACAACCTGCAGTTAATTTTCCTTTAGAATCATCTGGAATATCTAAGGAAGTCTCTCAAGTACAGAGGTTTACAGGCGGTTTTATTCCTGAAAAGTTATATCTAAATTAAGTTGTTAAGAAATAAGATATACAGTGCCATTGGACGTAAATAGGTTCTATTATGAATCCTGCATAAGTGAAAAGACCTTTTGAAAGACAAATACTCTCTCCTAACACTTTCAGAAATCCACATATTGAAAACATCTAGCATTCTTAAAGTGCTGGATACGTGAGCTTAAGGAAAAGGACTCGCCAAAGCTCGGAAGACACAGTGAGGGCGGCAGGACGTAATCCAGTCAACGCAGCCAGCGCTCACAGTAACTTTCCCTCCAGGAACAGAGGCATCCGGAAGAGATCAGGAAACTCAGAGGAGAAAAGAACAGGCCCCTTCGGGTCTAGAATATCAATGTGACATTTAATGTGGAGACACGTGTGCTTTCAAAGTTGTGCCATTTGGAAAAAGCAGACCAAAGATACCACTCAGCCAAAACTGCCGTTTTTCTAGTGTCCATGTAGGCAGGGCAGGTTTCTATTTCCCCAGCACTGGAGAGGCTGGTATGCAATTTGCTGAGAGTTTAGATGATCTGGGGCCCATCCCAAGAAAGGTGGACATAAGGACACATATCATTCAATTGCAGTGGCCAGGCTCATCCATATTTCCCATGACCTAACACAAGCACTGAGGCTGATGAATACCAACCATTCAAGTTGGTAATTAGCAGACACTTAAAAAAGGTGTGACATGTTATAGGAAAAACAATGTTACTAGTGCATGAAAATAAGCATTAAAAAACAAAGCAATAGGCTGCTTTGTACTTAGCAGAAGTTTATGAGAAGATACGTTTTACATAGTATTAGAACTAAACATTTTTGGTAGCTTGGAAGAAGGGAAGTGAATTCTTATTTCAGACAACTTTTACAATATAAGTTTTTAAAAATGAAAGGATAGTTTGAATATCCTTAAATGATACATGTTCCTTACTCTCATAAGACAATGCTAATGTTAATACAACTGCCCTAGTCAGTCATTCAGGATAGGATCAATTATTTTGAAGCAGGGGATTCTTGTAGCATTACACATTAAACATTCACGGCACCTCAGAACAAAGGGAAGACTAAAAACTTAACAAATTCTCTAATTTTGCTTTTCTACAAACAGGAAAATGTGAATGGGGAAGAATTTCTCGATTCATAAATTAATGACTTGGGAGAAGGATTGATGCCTTATGTGGGCACGCTAGGCCAAAGTTCTTTTTGTTATTTGTTTTATAGGCACCAGAATTTAAGCGTAGTTTCTCAACATGTATAGTCATTTAAATAAAATCGTATTAAGCGATTTTGTTAATTTTCACTGAACAGAATGATAGATGAGAGTAAGTCACAAGCTGATATCTAGCAATAAGAAGACAAGAGACGTTATATAATATGACACGGGCTTGTTATTTAAGATCTTTAAATGTTATTTTTTTATTAAAAAGTTCCACCCTCCTTGTCAACATATCGTTAACAGAATGAAAATCAAAGCTTAATCATTTCATCTAAAATGTTTTACTATGAGGTGGGATCTTGCACAATGTCTTGTGACACACACTGCCTGATAAAACTTGTGCTGGATAAAAAAATGCAAAAGCAGAGAACTCTCTAGGTTGACAACTTCCATGGTCATAACAGTCTAGTTGAAATACAGTGCAATGACCATCCACAAAATCTTAGACTTACCATCTTAAGTTTCTACAAGTCTATCTATTTGGTTTAAGTAAACATTACAAACAAACCCTATTGCTGGAAAGATAAAGAATGAACATGAGTGAGATTCACAGATTAAATTAGAGGCTGGGAGGTTCTAATAAATCCTCAACGCATTTACCTAGAGAGGACTCAAACATGGGATGGAGTTGTTAATACTCTCTGAGATGGGAAGGTGAAAACTGACTTGAGTAATGCTAAGCTGTACTGGGAGACTTTCAAAACCACATTGTAAAAGAACAATATTAGCCATAGTGTGACTTGGAATTAAACATAAAATATACCGATGACGTTAAGCATAAAATTGCTAAATAGTGTCCTGAACTTCTGTAGAAAATGATAATGATTAGGAAGGGAAAACGGCTAACTCTTGACCAGAAACCCAGGGCAGTAAGTCCAAAGGACCCCGATTTCTTATCTAAAGCCAAAGAAATGACAGACACCTTTCTAGGATATATTCTATATTAAAAGATCTGTCCAGCATACATTTTCATAGAAATACAATGAACTGTTAAGCTCACTTCTCTGAGCCATTGTTTATCAAGACCCTTCCTGTTCTCAGACCACAGTCTGAGCCAAAAGCGAGGCCTGGCATCCTGTGTGATGAGTCCTACCGAGCCCAGGACTCTTAATTGCACTCAAGTGGCATTTGGAAGTACTTCACCTCTGACAAAGTTTACTGTGCATGTGTGCACACGCACAAGTGTTTTCAACTTCAGAAAAGGAGCACTGAAGAGGGACACTGAATGACTCCAAGAGCTGATTAACCAGTACTCCTTGTCATCTCCTTAAAGGAATACGGAAAGCTAAAGAGCTTCTGTAAGGATAAGTGGAAATCAAGATGGGTAGCATATTGTGTACGAGAGGAATAGTACGCTTATTTGTCAGCTCCCAAATGACAGGCTGCTACTCTGGATCACCGCGACTAAAACACCGTGCTTGGCGGGGCAGATGTGAGCAAAATCTGTGGTCTGACTTGGAAGGAATTCAGTGAGGTGACAAAAAGACCAGGACCTTCCCTCTTCCACTTGCCTGAGGCTTCCCAAACTTTCCCTAAGAAATTTGTCTTTACCGCATCCTAAAGCAGACCCAAAACTCCGGGCTAATTTATTTAACCCCTTCAAGGTTTTTCACACTCTGGGAATAGCAAATAAATGCCAGTTAAACTTCTGAGTATATTTTGATTTCTTTGCATTCTTTAAGATGGCACACTGCTTTAAAAGATACTTTTTGGTGATATTTCCAGATATCACTAGATTCTCACATTCTCTGGAGGTTAAAATGAGATAAGCATTCCACGGCCTGAATCTGGCTCAATACCATCTTTATTGGTGATACTTTATGTCAAAGTGTCAAAGTGGACAGCTTTTTCATATTCATCCTCAGTAACTGATATTAATGTTTCATCTATGAATTCAAAAGGAGAAAAGTTAGGGAAGAGTTTATTCACTTAATATTTATATAACTTAAAAACCTCCCTTTCTTCTTCCCTTTGTTCCTTCCCTCCTTTCCTTTCTCAACAACATTTACTGAGTACCTACTATGTCCCAAGAAACAAGCTAGCTGGAGATTCAGAGTTCTTGTCCTCAAAAAGGTGCTGCGGAGGATTTACGTACAAGGTGTGGAAGTTGTGGGAGGTGTTGGCAGGTGAGGAAAGGCTCTGAGGAGCAGGTACTGCTCCAGGGGCATTTAATGGCAAGGTGAGAGTCCCAGGAGAAAAACACAAACAGCAAATGCAAAGTCAAAGAGGGTGTGACAAACAGACTCGGTTGTCTGGTACGACTGGAGCTCATGGTTTGCGCAAGGAAACAGTCAAAGGTAGGGATGGAGAGTAGGCAGGGGCCAGAGGCGTAAGGGCTTCCATCTGCAGGCAGCGCTGAGTCAGAAGGAGCCAAATCATGGTTTATCCCTTGAAAATATCACTCTGCTGTACTGATCTCACTCTGGTGGGAAGGGTTGGGGGGGAGGGTGGAGAGAAAAGGGCAAAACTGGAAGCTGGGAGACCAATGAGGAGGCCACTGCGGCAACCCAGGCAAATGGTGATGAGAGACTTTGCTACCTCTGTCTGTGGTTCTTCTTAATAAACTTCCCATACTCTTCAATATTTCTTAAAATTACAATTAAAATCTCGCCCTGGGTCTATAGGGAAATTCACATCTGATCTACCAAGAAGTCGCTGAGTGTTGCTGCCATTGTTCATCACCTAGTCTCTCTCTGTGAGGAGCAGGTGTCAAAAGAAAGGAAGATTTGGTGAGAGATTGGATGTGGAGTACAAGGAAAAGGGAAGTATCAAGGACAGATGGACGGGTGGATGGATGGATGGATGGACGGTCAGAGTCAATAGATATTTATTCAACTTCTACTATGTGCCAGACATTACATGAGGTTGTGGGTTCACTAAAGTTCGTTTCCTACCCATTTAGCTGTTGCTCCTCCTTCCTCTCCTCTAGTCTGTAACAATTCCTCAGTTTCTCCTTGCCTTTTATGGATGACCTTGATACTTCTGAAGAACACCAGTAGTTATTTGTACTATGTCCCTCAATGTGGGTTTGTCTGAAGTTTTCTCACGATTGAACTTACACATTTTTGGCAAGACTACCGTAGAAATGATCTTGCACTACATGCTTCTCAAGGCATCACAACAAGGGGTTCCTGATACTGATACGTCTTGTCTCCGGTGCTGTTCACCTCTACCACTCAGTCAAGCTGGTGTCTGCTGACTTTCTCCAAAGGAAAATTACTACCTTTCCCTTTGCAATTTGTAAGAATCTTGGTCACGACACTCTGAACTATGCAAATCCTGCTTTTCCTCAAATTTTTGCATCCACTAAGGGATCCTGTCTGCAGCATTCATCATCGTGGTGTTTGCCTAGTGGCGATTCTTTATTTCTCTTTTTCTTTCTACACTTAGTAATTTACTAACGTATTTATTTATTCATATCAGTGTGGACTCATGGATATTTATTTTATTCTATGGGTAAAAAATCAATACTATCATTATTTATTTTGTTGCTCAAATTGTTTCAACTTTGGTCATTAGGTTGGCTCCTGTCTTCCTCTGACACGGCCTCATCTTTTTTTATAAAGTATCTCCTTATTTTTGGTCCAGGACACAGAGGCTCGTCTTGTATCCTCCCTCCCTTGGCCCTAGAATCAAGCACTTCTCCTAGGAGCCCTGGTTTCTTTTATTGGAAAATGGTGTTTAGAGACCCAGATCTGGTGCCAGGTCTGCCATGGACACAGGGTGTCATTGCTTTAGGTCCAGGAGAGGTATTTCTAAGACAACTGGTCAGGCAAAGCCTCTCTGAGGAGGTCACTGGAGCAGAGACTTGAATGCAGTGAAGGAGGGAGCAGGCCGCAGACCTGGGACAAGCTCTCTGGGCAGAGGGTACAGTGAGTGCAAGTGACGGAGGGAAGAAAACATGTTTGCAAGGAACAGGAAGACGACTGGCGTGGGGCCGTCTGGTGGGCTGGGGAGGGGCACGAGGAGTTCAGAGTGGACAGGGCCTTCCTGGAGCAGGAGGATGCCTTCTAACTGCGATGGAAGTCACCGGAACGCTCTGAGCAGGACAGGAGCATAATCTGATTTACTTTGTGGTAAACTCTGAGTGAGTGATGTATGGCAAACAAAATGTGGGCAGGCAATTCAGGGGCTACTGCAGCAGCTCTGGTGACAGATCAACAGTGGCAGGAGACAGTGGGGTCGGGGTCAGGACTGTGCTGCAGAGGGGTCAGAAGTGGCGAGGCCTGGTGTTTGCGTGTATTTACATAGAAACAGTTCAAGCATAGAGAAGACTCAGAAAACAACATTAAACAAAACACCCATGCACTTATCGCTAAACTTGATCACACTCTAACATGTGGCCACATCTGCTTCAGAATAAAACAGGAGCGAATCCTCCCCAATCCACACCTCCCCAGAGTAAGCGTGGAAATAAATCTGACATGCACCTTCCTCATGGACAGTTCTAACTACTACTAAATATCTACGTATATGCACACATACAGATGATGGATAGTTTATACGTTTAAAATTTTACACAAATGGTATCAATACCTGTATCATTTTACAACTTGCTTTATTTCACACAGAGTTATGATCTGGACATTTACCACGCTGACACGTGTGCCTCTAGCTCGTGTATTTTTTTTTTTTTTTAAAGATTTTATTTTTTTCCTTTTTCTCCCCAAAGCCCCCCGGTACATAGTTGTGTATTCTTCGTTGTGGGTTCTTCTAGTTGTGGCATGTGGGACGCTGCCTCAGCGTGGTCTGATGAGCAGTGCCATGTCCGCGCCCAGGATTCGAACCGACGAAACACTGGGCCGCCTGCAGCGGAGCGCGCGAACTTAACCACTCAGCCACGGGGCCAGCCCCTAGCTCGTGTATTTTAAACTGCTGTACAGCAGTGCTGCACTGTGTGAATCTATAAAGTGAACTGATCCATTCTCCTGTTGATAGACATTTACGTTGTTTTCAATATTTCTGTCCTACAAGAAATGTTGTATTTAACACTCTTTCATTTTTCTTCTTGTGCATCTGCTGAAGCTTTTTGAAAGCGTATATCCAGAAGTGGAATTTCTGCATCAAAAGATATGTACAGTATCAACATTACACGGTACTGCCAACTTGTTCTCAGAAGCAGTTGTAGCAATTTATAATTTATTTATAATATGAAAGCTCTTGCTTTTCTAAATTCTCACCGACTTGCCTGTCGGACTTTTAAAAATCTACCAATTTGATGTGTATGACATGATAGTTGTTATTTTAGTTTTTATTTGCCCTGGTGACCAGTGATGTTGAACATTTCTTTGTGCTTCCTCTTTTATGAATCACACGTGCCCCTTTGTCTACTGGGTTGTTCTTTTTTTTTTTTTGCTGAGGAAGATTCACCCGGAGCTAACATCTGTGCCAGTCTTCCTCTATTTTATATGTGGGTCGCCAGCACCACAGCATGGCTGACAACTGGTGTAGCTCCACACCTGGGATCCAAACCCTTGAACCTGGGCCACCGAAGCAGAGCAGCCTGAACTCAACCACTACGCCATGGGGCCAGCCCCTGGGTTGTTCTTTTATGACATACTCATTCTGGGTGTTAATCCTTTGTTGGGGACGTGCATTGCCAATTTCTCACTTTTCACTTAGTTTACAGTGTCTTTTATCAACCAGGGGCTTTAAAATGTAACATGGTCAAATACTAGTGTCCTATTTTTTCCCCTAAAAGTTTTAAAGTTTGTCTTTTTACATTTAATCCTTTAAACTAACTGCGAGTTACTTTTTGTGTATAGAATAAACGTTTCTCATAAGAATAACCAATTCTCCAAGTACCAATGATTGAATATCCAGCCCTTCCTTACCCTACTGACCTGTAATGCCACGTCTGTCATTTTTCAATTCTCCAAACATGAGGGGTCTGTTTTTCTAGGTTCTTTATTGCCCTTTTCTGGTTTATTTGTTTATCCCTGCACCATTAAAATTTTTTTAACTCTTTATGCCTTATGAGGATATTTGATATTTCGTAGGACAAGTTATCCTCCACATTTTTCTCCTTTAAAGTTGTCTTTGTTATTCTCGACTCTTTGCTTTTCCATTTGAAGTAAGGGTCAGCTTGTCAAATTCTAAGAAAAACTCCATTAGGAATTTGGGTATAATTACATTGAATTTCACATTTTTTTGATATTGAGTCATTCCACCTGTGAACATTCCATCTAAAAGGTCTTAAAAGGGCCTTCAATGTAGTTGTGAAACTTTTTTCCATTAAGGTCTGGTACATCTTTGCCAGTGCTAACTGCAGATGCCTCATGGTTTGTTGCCATAGATCACGGGCAGGCGCCACTTACCAGCCGTGTGAGCCTCTCGGTGTCTCGGTTTTCTCATCAGTCAACTGGGGACAATAATGGCGCCCACTTAACAGGGTTTGTGGTGAGGATTAAAATGTAAAAGCATTTAGATCACTGCCTGGCACATAATGAGCTCTTGGTAGATTTTTTATTTTTCATCCAGCCAATACTTACTGAGTTCTACGATGTGTCAGGCATCCTTTCTAGCACTGAGGACAGAGCAGTGAATGGAACAGACAAAGCTTCCCCCATCCCATAAATAATTCCTGTGCAGTGCTCTTCAGGCTCCAGGGTGCTATCAGGGACCTCAAGGAAATGGGGGAGCAAGCCATTCAGATATCTGGACGAAAGGCTACCAGACAGAGGGCCAGCTGTGCTGAGGCCCTGAGGAGGTGGACCGCTCAGGGCACTCTGGGAGCATGAGGAGGCCAGGAGCTCTGCGGCGAGAACAAGGGTAGGGGAGATGAGGACGGCAGAGGAGGGGATCACAGGGCGCCGGGCCCCCGAAGGGCTTCTCCCCTGACACACTTGGAAAGTTCTATTTCCTGATGGGGTGCACCTGCTGTATCGGAAGGCTACTGCACATGGCCATAACAGCAATGGCTGCTACACATGCACAATGCTTCTAGGGTGCCAGGCACTTTACACAGGTGAAGTCACTCAATCTTTTCAACAGCCCTTTTACAGGTGAGTAAACTGCAGTGTAGACAGGCCAAGTAACACCCCAAGTGACACGGGGGTAAACTGCAGAGCTGAGATTACGCATCTGGCAAAGTTGCTGAATTCTCTAACAGTTTCTGGACCCTCCTGCATGTAAACAGTCACATTATCTGACCATAAGGACACTTCAGCCCTGTCCTTTCCAGTTCTAATAAGACTATTTCTTTTCCATTTTGGGGGGGGATGTTACTAAAATGGTTAGCATCTCTAGCGACAATGTCAAATAGACTTGGAGAGAGTGGGCATTCTCACTCCTCACTTTAGCAGGAACATGTCTAAATTTTTACCATTAAGAAAGATGTTTCCTTTTTGTTCCTGATGGTCACCTATTATTAAGATAGGAACTTCTCATCTATGCTCAGTTTCCTAGAAAAAATTTATTTTTTGAAAAAAATTATTTTTAATTACCAAGAATAAGTGCTGAATTTTATCAAGCACTCTTGTACTTTGTGAAGTTGAACTGTTTCTGTTTTTATGAGAGGAACCCTACCTAGCAAGGGTGGGTGTGTGTGTGCGTGCGTGTGTCTGTGAGAGAGAGAGAGGGAACAAGCGCCAGCTCCCACCTGACAGCGTCTCGTCTCGGATTCCGCACCTGCGCTCACAGCGGAGTGCCCCTGTGTGGTTTTCGGAATGCTGGTGTTGTACTCTGAGTTGAATAGCTTTCCCTTTCTCTGTTCACAGCTTTTACAACAGAGGGGTTAGTTGACATTGTGATAAACTATCTACATTTTGTATCTTTTTTTGTGGGAGACTTCTGATTAGATCTGGGATACTGTGAAGGTAGAGTGGACGGGACTGGTTAAGGGACGGGAGGTGAGGTGTGAACGAGAGCAGACGGCTCTTGGGTGAGCACTGCAGGTGGCTGGATTCACGAGAGGCACTGAGACAGGACATCAGAGAGAAGGAGATGGGTGGAAAGGTTATTAATTCAGTTTTTGATGTCTGATTTCAAGTTTCTTTGGGGTCATCAAGTGGAGGTATCCAAGAGATTGTGAGGCTGTGCTGGAGACAGAGCTTCAGGTCTGTGGCTCATTGATTCACTTCATTTTATTCATTCAAAAAATACTAACTGAGGGGCTGGCCTGGTGGTATAGCAGGTCAGTTTGCACACTCCACTTCAGCAGCCTGCAGTTTCCAGGTTCGGATCCCGGGCATAGACCTACACACCACTCATCAAACCATGCTGTGGCGGTGTCCCATATAAAATAGAGGAAGACTGGCACAGATGTTAGCTCAGTGACAATCTTCCTCAAGCAAAAAGAGGAGGATTGGCACAGATGTTAGCTTAGGGCCAATCTTCCTCATACACACACACACACACAATATACATATATATATAAATTGAGTGTCTATTCAATGTCAAACTCTGGGCATGCAGTCTCTCTCTTCTCCCTCCCAGTTCAGCCTTCCTGACAGGTTGTGCCATTTTTCCCTGCGGTATTAACAGCAGCTGTGTTTCCTGTGCTTTTCTTCCCCAAAGCGAGAGTTTTGGTTCCTCCTCCTTCTCCTGTATTTTCCAAAATGTAGACCAGGGAGAGGACACACGATTGATGGGGTTGGAAAGATGGTATGTACTGTTTGAAATTAATTTTTGAGTTGGAAGAGTGCTGCACATAAAGTAGGAACTTAATGCTTGGAGTTTAATCCTTTAAAAGAGCTTTGGGCTTTGTTCTTGGCTACAGCTAGAGCCAGCTTTATAAACAGGTGCCAAAGCCAGTTTCCACTGGTGGACTTGTTAGAAAGTCATCATTTCCAATGCACACACTACACTGAGTTGAGGTGGGTTTAGGATGTGGCCTTAAGACGTCACCTTCTTGTACATAAAAGAAAAGGTTAGGACTGGCGACTTCCCAGATTCTCTCGGCCTTTCGCATCTTGCACAGTTTGTATGTGGAGACACAAAACACTGGGGGATATAATCTCTTCCGTGGCAGTCTTGAGAGAAGGCGTATTCTGCCTGCATACTTCAGTTATCTGCATTTCTGCCCAAAGGCTAGAGAAAGGAGGTGAGCCACGAACACCGGGAACTAAAGGTGGACAGGGGACCGAGCACTCAGGGGGGTCACAGGAGTTGGGCAGCCTGGTTTCACCACAGCAGACACTGGTGAGCCCTGTGAGGAACCTGGATCAGGCGGGAGAGCTCACCAAATCCACGTTTCTCACTCTTTGAGGGCTTGGAGGTATTGGGCAGAAAGCAGGAAAGGTAAAAACAGAAACAAAACCCCAACGCTTCTTATGCAAGAAAGTGTCTGTGAGAGAGAACTGAGCAACAGGACAAGGGCACCGGGTCACACCATGGGGCCAGGCTGGGCCTTAGGCAGGACCATCAAGGGCTCTGAGACACCGGTGACTGCACCCGGGCAGCCCGGGGAGGCCACTGCGACAGGGAAGAGAGGCTCTGAGAGAGAACGAGTCAGCCATGCCCTCGGGAGGCAGCTGCTTGCCTGGAGGTCTCGGTAGCTCCTCCGGAGTCCAGACAAGGCCCAGCTGTAACCCTCGAGCGTCTCTGCTCTCGGCGTGAGGCTGAGTTCCGGTGCCAACCCGTCGCCCTGCCTGGGAGTGCTGTTGTGCGGCAGCAAAGTGGGAAGAAGAGCAGTCACCAGCGGAACACGTGGCTTCAGGCTGGGCCTCCGCCAGCCCCGCAGGGCCGTGGGTCTACAGGAGCTGACGGCAAGCAGGCAGCTTGCACGGCCCTGCTCAGGCTCTAAGAACATCTCTTTCACTTTATTTTTCAGTTACAGGAAATACTACGCGGTTACATTTCTGCACGTATTTCTTTGAGTATTTCTCCTTCCTTCTTCTCTTACCCAAAATTCCTTTCCTCTTTTTACCTACACTGCAGGGAGACCTAGTATAAAGGCACGTAAGAGCCTCCACATTTTCATGATAGACTATAAACAGAAATTAAATAAGGTGTTGTAAAGATCACGTTAGAATCAGAAATCACGGACAGAGGAAGTAATCTGGGGTAATCGCTGTGCGGATGCGTATAAAGGATTTAGGTCCAAGGTGTGGGGGAAAATCTCTCAGAAAAGCTACAGGTAACAGCTGCATTGTTAGCATGCTTGCTGCTCTTCTTAACTAATCTGTGTCTAGCCTTGTTGGTTCTTTATTGGAAGGGACTTTTTGTGTCTCTTTCTTTCCTTCCTCACTTTTACTATACTTTTTGACACTTTAATGACCTCACACTTAAAATAACTGCGTCCCCGACCCTTTTCTCTGCCTGCATCAATACGCCCTGTATGCGTCCACTGAACTAATATTTACCAAATGTTGCTTTTAGCGTATTGCTAAGACCTGCCCTGGCTCTCCATATCCTCTATGGCTTTCAGGGCTTTCCACAAATCATCCCCATCTCAGTTATTTTTCCCAACAGAATCTTCTTCGGTAAGGCATTTCCAGACTGATTCCCAGCGTGCCGCTGGCAGGCAAACCTCCCTGCTCTTACTGGGGCTCTTCTCCCTCAGGAAGACGCGCCCCTTTCAGTGTTTCCTAATTCCACCCCATGTCAAGGTTTGGCCAAGTTCTAGCACCTTCCTTATTCTAGACCTAACTGACTTTCTTTGCTGAGCTATAACCCTAGACCTCTCTGCACAATTTTACACTTCCTTAGATATGACTGTTTCTCATCCACCAGCCTTTTCTGTCCTGCCATATCTGTAAGTTCGCCAAGGGTAGCAGAGACAGTCTGATGTGTGGGGAAAGAAGAGACACCAGTAATGTTCATAGTTCAGTGTTCATCATAAAGTGTCAACCAGAAATCCATGCTATAAGATCTGGGTTTACTCTGCTGTAGAGGGATTTATTTAGATGTACAAGAGGAAGAGATAATAATATTAACTACTACTTTGAGGAACACACTGAGGAATCGGCTCATTTCAGAAAAAGAAAACAACTGGAGGGTGTTCTAAAATTATCTTCAGCTGCTTATCTCTAAAAGGAATTGTAATCCACAATTGTAAAATATTCTATTTTGCATATTATAAGAAAAGCTCCTTTTTGGATATAGTCCAAGTATAATTTAAAGTAATAATTTTTATGCTTTAATTCCCTTCGTCTTGTAGAAAAGTTGTTTGGCACTAAATATATAGAAGGCCTTCATGGCTTACTTATCTTCCCCCTTTACCTTCCACTACCTGGCTCCTAGGTAGCTTGCAAACATCATTAATTATTGTTAAATACGTAAATGTCCACTGCCACTCACTCGGGAGCACACTACAAAGGGCTGCCTGTGAGAGAAGCAGCCAGATTTGGAGCATCTGTTTTGTGGGTTTTTTGGGGGTTATATTTAAAACTGCTGCTGCTTGTCTCTATCCCTGGTGACTCGTTACCGATGGCGTCTCTCCAGGACGGCAGTCCCATTTCTTTCCCAGTCACACCAGTTTTGGCTGTCTGGAGGGCGACTGCCTATCTCCTGGAAACGACCCCAGGTTACTCACAGTGACTTTCATGTAGGCCACGAAACTAACATATTACAACATCTCCAATATATCCTACATATTTTGTAAAACTCCATCTAGTCCTTTTCCCTTGGTTTGTACCTTATTTCTATAACTTCAACCTCCTCCCCCTCCACACTATCTGGCTTCTCTCTCTCTCTCTCTGTCCCATCCCATATATATATATACACATACACATACATGCACACACACACACATATATACATACACACACAAACACACTCAATAAATGTTGGTCCAGTTCAAAAAAAGAATAGTATACATATATTTAAAAGTCTGAAAATAAAAGACAATCTGTAATGTTTCCCCAGCTCACTAAAAGTTCAAATTTATTAAGAGAAGTTAAGAGGCTCACTGTCTACAATCATCCCCCTCACACTTTATTTTCCTGTTTCACATTTGTTGGCAGCACAGAAGCTGCTAAAGCTGCTGACGAAGCATTTTGAATTAAGGCAACATTCTTATATTTTATTCAACTCCAGCACAACTAACATTTCAATATTATTCACAGCGGCTTATGTGAAAGTCATGGACAACTTGCCTCTATTATTAAGGCACCATAAGGCATAATTGTATCTAAATGATTCAGGATAAAACACACACAAAACTGTTTTCTGAAATCAACTTACGTAGTTGAACAGTTATTGTGTACTATTAAATAGTTGGCACGTTTCACCTCTTTGGCATGTAAAAGCCAATCTGGGTTTAGACTTATGTCGTTTAAATGATGCCAATGTGTACTTCTCACCTTCTTAAATATATCAAAATTCCTCAGGATGCCAAACAAAACCTGTCCTCTGGGAGTACAACGTGCCAACAGCTCAACGGCACATGGAAGCGTTACTGGAAAACTTGAGAGTGAAAAACCTTCCTCCCAATAACTAAGGTCTCAGAGGTGAAAATGAATTAAAGCTCTGGAAATTATCTGGTGAGCTTTACGCCAGAGAGCCAAATCAGATAATTCAGTATGAATTTTAGAATGATGTCTACATGATTCCCCTGACTTTAGAGCCTCAAGGTACAAGTTGGCTTTCTCAAGCCTTTGCCCGGCAGTTGTGTCTGATGTTTCAAAGCCTGAGAGGAAGGCACGTCTAAGAATTGGAGAGAAGCGTTTTCTTCATTTTCGTCCTCAGAACTTGGGTAGGGGCAGAAGGATGAAAGAAATGAGGAGTCTGCAAGAAAATATTCAGACAAATATGTGCTGTACATTCAAAATAAACGGAAATGTTGATTCTAATCAAGCAAATTACGGATTTGCTCGCGCTCTGGCAAGTACGTGCTTGTTTTGTACAGAGAGAGGAGGAAGTTTAGCAATAAGTATAAGCTAAGGTATTTGTAGATAAATGTGGTATTTGAATATTACTACCTATTGGTATTCTTAACTTGTTCTTTAAAAACTCATGCAGGTTGCACAGTTTTAAAATAATGTTAATATGGCATGAATTTCAACAAGAGATTCTGTAAAATTAATCATTACTAAAATAAAAAATTATTAAATATAAATACTACTAGATTTTATTCAAAACAAAGTAGTTTGTCACCATTAATAACCTTGGACACAAAAAAGAAAGACTGAAGAAAGTACTGTGAACATATAGCACATGTCAAGAAACAGCTTCTACAACCTGTCTACCATGAGAAAATCATATTTGAAATAGCCCTAAGATAGAACAAATCACACACAAAAAAGTCAGCAAGTGCTAAAACACAGTGAAGAAAATTTCCTCTGCTATCTATAACAAACACCAGTTGCACACTTTTGAAAGTAAACACAAGCAGCCTCAGTGAATGCTGTATTTCAGTGCAGTACAGTCACGCATATTTTCCAGAAATCATCAGGCTTGGAGAATTTTCTCTGTCTCACTACACTTTATTAGTCTTGCATTATTCAATGCAAACCTGTGTCATCCTAACCCTCCCTATTTATCATGAGAATGTTGGTGTCTAAGATCAAAATAACTAGACTTTCTTTTTTATTCTGTTAACAAACAGATAACATGAGATCTACCTTCTCAATGAGTCTTTAAGTGTGTAGTACAACATAGTTAACCCCCGTCATAGTGTTGTACAGCTGACTTCTAAACTTCCTCATCTTGCATGACTGAAACTTTATGCCCATTGCATAGCAGCTCCCCACTCTCCTCCCTGTAGCCTGTGCCCATCACCATTCGACTTCCGGCTCTGATGAGTCTGACCACTCTAGATGCCTTATGTTAAGTGGGATCACGCAGCTTCTGTTCTTCTGTGATGGGCTTATTTCCTTTAGCACAATGTCTTCAAGGTTCATCTGTGTTGTAGCATATGACAAGATCTCCTTATTTTTTATGGCTGAATAATATTCCACTGCATGCATACACCACATTTTCTTTATTCATTCATCTAGCCACAGCCATTTGGGCTGTTTCCACCCCTTGGCTATGGTGACGATTGTGGTAATGAATGTGGGAGTGCAAATCTCTCTTCAAGATTCTGATTTCAATTCTGGGGTTTGGATAAATCTCCAGAAGTGGGATTGCTGTGTCATATGGTATTTCTAAATTTTTTGAGGCTCCTCTATACTATTTTCCATAGAGGCTGCATGATTTTACATTCCCACCAACAGTGCACAAGGGTTCCAATTTCTCCACATCCTCACTTATCTTTTAACAGAACTCACCAGTGAAGTCATCTGATCCTGGGCTTTTCTTTGTTCGGAGGCTTCTGAAAATAACACTTACTATTTTCTGTTTTTTGGATAATGGCCATCCTAACAGGTATATGGTGATATCTCATTGTGGTTTTGATTTGTACTGCTCTGATGATTAGTGATGTTGAGCATGTTTTCATACATCTATTGGTCATTTGTATGTCTTCTTTAGAAAAATGTCTATTAAGTTCGCCGCTCAGTTTTAAATAGGGTTATTTCTATACATATTTTTTTGCTACTGAGTTGTAGGAGTTCCTCATATATTTTGAATATTAACCCCTTATCAGATACATGATTTGCAAATATTTTCTCCCATTCAGTAGGTTGCCTTTTCACTCTGTAACAGTGATGAAGCTTTTTAGTTTGATGTAGTACCACTTGCTATTTTTGCTTTTGTTGTCCTATTCAGGAAATTGCTGCCGAGATCAATGTCATAGAGGCGAGACAGAAATGAGTCTTGGGCAGTCCTTGAAAAGCCAGAATAGTGGATACATACGCCATTCTGCTCTTCCCCTAAAGGAAGGGGTCGCTGAGCTGTACGGGGCCCTCTCTGCTGCAACACCGGTATCCTGGAGCAGCAGCAAGTCACCAAGCTCCTTTTTGTTCCTTGTGGCCCCCAGACATCTAGAGTGTGGCGGGTCCTGTCAGTGCTCTGAGGCAGGCAAGATAGAAGCCAAATCCTCAGGTACTGCTCCCACCCCAAAGTCCCAAAGTTAGAACGCAGGATGTAGGTCCAGCCTTCTCTTTCTCTCCCCAGGGATAAACTTGAGGGTGGGAATGTCCTCCCAAGCGTGGCACTGTGCCAGCAGAGGGAGGATGGCAGGAAGGTGCTATGAATTTTCTGACTGGCTTCAATGTGGCTGGTTTTGAGCTTGCCTGGGGTGGTGCAGAAACCTCTTCACTGGTGTGTAGATTTCTCACAAAGGGAATTGGTCCATGTATTGCTGTTGAGTTAGTGTCTCTGTGGGAAGAAAGAGGGCTTGGTGCTTCCTATTCTGCCATCCTGCTGATGGCATTATCGGACTTTTCTCAAGTTGGCCCTTTTAATAACATAATCTCACCAATTAATGGCCACTAAACAATCTGAAGATGGACAAGTCTCAGCCAAACGAACAGTGTTGCAGCCACTGTGGCTGAATTCTATCAGACAAGGTAGAAGAAAACAGAAGCACTTGCTAAGAGCCCCCATCCAGGCTGAGTCACACATGCACCCTCCTGACCACTGCAATAATTTGATTAAGCTGACTGGCTGTTTGCTAGCACTGAGTGGGCATAGAAGGATGGTCGTCAGCTTCTTAACAGTGCGGGCAAGCGAGTCAGTTCCTCGTATAGCTGAAGCAGTTATGCATACGAAAGCCCCAAAGCTTTCCTATCGAAATAACCAACAAAAGGGCAGTAGAAAAGTGCAACAACAAAATTGTTCTGAGATTTGAAGTCTAATTTCCAGTACACAGTATTGATGTCTATTATTACTTTTATTAGACATTTTTCCTGGGTGACATTTTACATTTCACTCCTAAAATGATTATCTATTACTTCATTTTATTTTTGTAACACTTTTGGGAGGTAGAGCCTGAGGAAGTCGACCCACATACATTTTTATTCCTAACTTAGAACATAGATACTAATTGCGGAAACAATCTGTCTAGAGACGGTAGAGCTTCTGACTGTTAATATGGTGAGCACACCCATTACAAGTGACAGCAGCCATCACCTCTTAGAGAACATCTGAAATACGCTGCATTATAACTTTCTTAGATCTTCTAAATGAATAAGCATAGTCTAAGTGAGCTGTGATTATAACATTCTGTTTTTCTGGTTAAAAAAAATTCTTTTAGATTTGATTCTTCTTTGAATTTCGGTAGAGAATGAGAGCTAAGCATAACTGAGATTTTCTCCTCTAAATGATAAGACTATTCTGTGCTTTAATATAAATGAATTATTTTATAACTTCTTTCTATTTGTTAGGAAACAATTTAAATAGAAAAGCCAACCTACCTTCCCAAGATTCATGGTACTTTTTACCAGGAAGTAAGGAAATCATATTGCACTCTTTCAGTCTAACTGTAATTTTGGTTTCCAAACAATCTCTCTGTCTCCCAAGGTTAAAAGCACTGAAAGTACACATGAATGCTAAGGAAAATCTTGAAATTTCCTGAAATGCATTAGCCATCCTCTTTCTATAACAAATACCTTGTTTGTTTATGATGGACTACATCATTAATCTAGATAAATAAACGCAGAAGTGAAGGGAGCTGGGTTTGCTGTCTTGTCCATTGCCCAGCAACCAACGGTCACAACTGCTCTGCAGCGGGGCACTGTGCAGGAAACGGGCACTCCCGCGGCATATGCCACCGTCCAGCCCAGCCCCGGGCCGGGCGGGAGAGCCTAGGAACTCATGTCACTCTTGCTCAACAGGGCAAGCTCAGGGATTTACTTTTTAAAAATTTACTTCCCTAAAATGTTAATGTTTGTCACAATCAGGTGATGGATACATAGAAGCTTTTGAACAGTATCGTATGTTTGAAATAATTTCTTGACAAAGTGTAAATGGCCCACTGTTAATTATATGCCTTCATTCCTTAAAACCAATTTTTATGAACTTCAAAAAAATTGTAACAGTAATATATGCTTATAATAAATTAATATACTATAAAAGATAATATAATATAAATATAATATAAAATAGAGAAAGAGTAGAAAGTAGAAGTGCCACTCCCTACCCCTAATTCTCTATCTCCATTCTCTGATGTAACCATCCTTCCTTTAACAGATTACATATTCTTCTTTACTATTAAAAATACTTTTCAGAATGTATGTAAAGTAACTATAAATGTAAAGTAACTATAAATCTGGTAACAACAAAATAGATTTGAAATAGATTTTATAAATGACACACCACAAATATATACTCTGAGAAAAATGATAAAACTAAAAAATTTCCTTTTTATTAACCTAGTATTTGAGCATTATTAAAGCTACAAAGCAAATGGCTTTTAAAACCTATTTCACCATTTTTCTATTATTGGAAGTAAAGCTTATTTCTTTTATAAGCCTAAAAGAATAATATAGCAATAGTTCATGCTTGATTTAAAGTAACATGCAGTATTATTTTTCAGATAGGTGAGCCTCTTTAAGTGAAAAAATATACTGGAGGTATATGAATAAGATGCTGCTTATTCCCTCAGCCAACAGATCTGCTATTCAATAGAGGTGCACGTGGAGTATTTGTTCCGCATGCTCAGTGCTGCGCATGTCTGTGCTGCAAAGCCGTCTGAGATGAGCGTTCTGCTGTCATCAACTTGCCCAATAACGGCGGTAAGTAACTACCTTCCTGATCCCACTTTCTTTATTATTCAGTTGGGTGCAATTCCTGCTCTGAGAGTTGGAGTTTATTAGTCTTTGATGTTCTTTAGTGGATACACTGAAAAGCAAAAGGCAAGATCACTATATTCACTGACACTAATGTGTGCAAGGGAGGGACCTCTGTCCACCAACAGGTGTGAACACAGTAGCTTTTGTGGTTAGGCCCCCTTAGAAGTTTGGAATAATTTACAAAAAGGAAACTCCTTTTGACATTCAACAGAGGTGGTTATTTTACCCTCTATTCTTTAAGGAGGAGTGCTTTTAGAAAGAACATGAGACCTGATTCTCCCAAGTCCTGGTTCATTCATAAACTAGCTACCCAGAGCCAATAAATTACCATCTTTAAGTCTCCAATTTTTTTGTGTATAAAGTATAATTAATATCTGCCTTACTTTCATAATCCAACAAATTTTTACTTAGCAGTTATTATGTGTAACAATACAATGAATGAGACAGCTTTCCTCTTGTTATTCTCCCAAACAAAACCTCTACTTTATATGGCCTCACTTGGAAGTAAAAAAACACTCTACGAATAAAGCTCTTTTTCTTCCAAGCCCAAAGGTGAGGACACAGATACTGACATATACGTTTCTTAAGGCCACAAAAGTCAATCCTAGAAATTATTATAAATTATGTAAAATTATATAATAATATATTATTATATATAATTATTATATTTATCTATTACTATTAATTATTAATATATTAATTATTATATATTATATATAATCATAATTATACTCATAAATTATGTAATTATATAAAATTATAAAATCAGAGCTGGACCAGAGCTTCTGAGGATTAGGGAGTCAATACATGTAAAGTGCTTAGAACAGTGCCTGGCATAACAGATGTTAGCATTACTTTAGGATTTCACAGGCAGACTGGGTTTAGCCTGTAGGCAGCTTCATCGGGGGTGGGGGGGGGGTCACATAGAAGGGCCAGGTGCTTGGAGTGTAATGCTTTGTGACTGCTGTCTTAAAATTCTTAATAATTTTATATTTGAATTTGTGTTCTGTAAGTGAGGTGTGACGGGACAATGGAGCATACACAGAGGGGAGGGGGTGTGGCCACAGTGCAGTCCCCTCCTGACCTCCCAGGATGGGTTCTGCCATTCCCTGGTGCTTCAACCTTCACTGGCTTCCACTTTCTGCCCTCCCTCCCCAGTGAATGCTGCTGCTCTGCCCTGTTCAGGGCCTGGGCATGGGTGTGGAAAGGCCCAGGGCCGGCATGCACTCTACGGCATCCTGAAGTGGGGCATGGAGGTCGCCTTCCTGCCCAGGGTTGGCAGTGCCTCAGAGCATCGGTGGGCACTGGGCAGGGCAAGCTTCTCGCCCACCTCTGATCCAGGCAGCTGTCTTGTTCCAGTGTGGAGGCTGCCCGGGTTGGGGCAGTGGGGCAGTGGGGCTGTGGGAAGGGGAGATGCCTGGCTTGATTCCCTACCTATGGCCAAGATACAGCGCATTAGTCTGATGGTGGGTAGGAGGGAAACCCGACATCTGATGGGCTGCTGAGCCATGAGTCACGGGTGAGACCCCGGGGGCCTGTGAGAGGCTGTGCTCTCAGAGCGTCCATGTACCTGAAGGGGCAGGACCTAAACTACCAAATGAAAACGCTGTTACAGGTTTTTCCAAAAACACCGGAAGAAAGGAAAAGCTTCTTATTTTAGTACCTTTAATAGCACCTTTTCCGGTTTTTTGAACAAGGAGCCTCACATTTTCATTGTCACTGGGCCCTCCAAATTACTGGGCCCCGCAAGGCTCCCTTCCTTCCACAGAGGCTTTTTAAATAGGCACTTGCACTAGGGATTACTACTGAGAAGTCACAGATGATAGGTTATTAACCTATCTGAACATAGACAAGGGTAATCAGAAACTTCATGTATGAATTTTAAAATGAATGACTTTCTTTTTTCATTTAAAAAAACTCACAGTAGCTCAGTATTTCTGAGATCACCCTTCCCTTCAATCTGTGCAGAAGAAATCGAGTGCTACCTCCATCCTGAATTTTCACGTCTTAATCATCAGCTTTTTGGACAAAAGAATAAACATTAAAAACCAACAACAACAAAAACAAATTACACGTCTGAAGTTTCCTGTGGGAGGTCTTCTACTTCCGACGGCCAACCTTGTTAGTGTGCTCTTTGTCTGAGGAACATTTCAGCTATTTAAATATCTGAAACACTATGAATGTTTATATTGTGATAAAGATATAAATTACAGTAAAACTACAATTTTTCACCCAAAATTTGAATCAGTAACATTTCCACAACAACACACTGTGGAAGCTGCTGGCAACGGGGCTGCGTCCCAGGCTGAGATGGGTGGTGACGGAAGTGAGGAAGCCTATGGGGCCAGTCAGGGTAAGGTGGTAAGGGTGAACTCAGCAGAGCAGTTAACAAGTGGGGCCAGTTATTTAAATTATAAAGGCTGAAAGGGCAATCCCCATAAAGGCTCATAAAAACAAAATTAACCGTACCAAGGATCCTATGAATTGTAAACGTGTTTTTAATTGGTCAACATTTTGGTGTTTTCATTTCAACATTATTCTCAATCGAACAATTTCATCTGAGAAATGATTTGCTCATTTATATTTTCTGATTGATTAATGTCCCCAGGGTGCTGCCAAATTAGAATTTGCTACCCCGAATATTCCCCCACAACAAGACTTGCCACTGGTTCAAAAGTGTGCTGAATGAAAGAAGGCAAATCCAGATTCCAGCTGAGCCGCTGGGAAGCATCTTCATGGGTTGAATGGAAAATCAGGAGTTGAATGCATGGTTTTAGAAAACAGATTTTTTAAAAAACACAGTTAAAAAGTCTAACGACAAAAGCAGTGTTGTGGTACAGTACTAATTACATTCGTGACTAAAATCTATGTTATAGATCATAATCTTATAATTTTCTGTTTCTTTGAATGGCAACAGGTTAAAAGCCACAAGGAAAATCTTGCACACTGAGATCAAAAGGACCCTATTGGCATAAGGCAGCTTGGCATCAGACTAGATTTATACACGCTGACATGTCAAAGCCTTGAAACAGAAACTTCAGAACTTCCTCATCAATGCTGAAGGCAAGTCATTGACTTCATACCAGCTCAAAAGTACATCTTTCCAGGGACAGCATTCAACCATGCAGACAGCAAACCTGGGCACACAGAGCTGGAATATGTACTTGGAAGTAAGAGTCTTAAGCAGAACAAAATAGGAGTCAGCTTCCCAAGCTGCCAAGTTTCTGACAGGAATCCAAGAGGAAACACAAAACAGGGAGTAAGGAGCATATTGAACGGCAATTTTGACTGATGGGGCAGCTTAAACGTTAAGCAATAGCCCCCATTTCTGAGCCGTGATCACAGACTCCCCTGGCCTGGCTTCTCAGGCTGGGCAAGAGAGCCAGGGGGACAGGACTCCTCCATCTGCTCCTTGGCACCCGCCTCCTTTCTGCTCCATCTTGCAGTGCTAGTGTGTTCACGCCCTGGTGTCCTCTCCAACTTCTCTTCCTCGCTATGCTGCTGTGTCTTAAGCGCAGGGGTTCTGCACGGCCTCTCACAGTCGTACCAGGCATTGGTGGACACCTCAGACGGGCAGTCCACTCAACAGCTGTTCTGCTGAATGACCCCAATTCTTAGTTAGTACCAGTCTCAGTTCGGTATAAATGTTTCAGTGAGTCCAAATTTTACCGCAGGACTTAAAAAATCCTAAAGTTTTACTATTCCTCACCAACTGCTCTTTGCTTAGCAACTCAAAGACACTCTCAGTCTTGTTATCTGTCTTCCATGGCCTGACCAGAGCCCAGAGCGCTGGAGCACATGCCTGCGTCAGCGGGTTCCCGCTTCAGTACAATTCAAGCAAAACAATTTGAAAAGGTGCCAAACTATTTTGGGATTGGGCAGACAATAGTGACCCTTCATGATTCCATGAATAATGTAAACAGGGAACATATTGCTGAGGTCAAAGAAAAGAAAAAAATTAAAAGTAATTGCCTAAAGAGAAAAAAGGGGTATAAGATTTTAGCAGGGCAAATGGCATTCGAAATGGAGATTATGCTCTGTTTATACAGGAAGTTTAGAGTTTTAGTTTCTCTGGTGGTAAAACTGTGTTAACTGCAATTATTTGTCTGGAAGGCTCTGACTGCAGTCACAGAACTGCGGTGAGGTTGTCCCTAACTCTTCCCTCTGCCTTCTCTATCACCAAGGAATTATCCAATTACATGAATAAAAATATGTGGCCTGGCAGGCAACATGACTTACTTCACTTCACCAAAACTGGGTCAGAACTTTTAATGAAGAAAATATCCTAAAAAATCCACTTTTCTTTCTTTTTTAGATATTCTTGTGGCTGTGTAGTGGTATCTCCTGATTTTTCACAATATTTTATTGTGAAAAATTTGAAACATATAGGAAAGTTGAAAGATTTTTTTTTTATAGACCACACACCACCTAAGTTGTACAACTAGCCTTTTTCTATACTTGCTTTATCACTTTCTAAACATCTATCAGCCACCAGCCCATCTTATTTTTGGTGAATTTCAAGCAATCTGCAGACATCAGTACACTTCACCTTAACCACTTCGGCATGCATATCATTAGTTGGAATTCAATATTTGTTTACGGTTCTTTTTTAAAAAACTTTTATTGCAATATAATTCACATACTATACAATTCACCCTGATGTTTCTTCTAGGATAATAAACTGTCATCTGTGATTTCTCAGTAATTAAAAATTTTAGTGGACAAAATATGAAATATTTTTTCCCTCTCATTATTAGATGTGTCAGGTAACACTTGTGGCTTTCAGATCTTCTGTTGATAAACACACAGAGTTACAACTTTTAGGGAAACAAAAATTTCAAATTTGGAAAAGAATATACATCCTTCCTCCAAACCTAAAAAAGGGGAACTTTCAATAATAGAATAGTAGGTAACATAACTATAAACCTCAACTTCAAATCTGAGTCATTTGGACAAATGATCTTTCATCTTTAATCATTCCACAAAGACTGTGTCAGAGCAGACCGTTGGTTCAGATACTTTAAACTACCACAGTTTTGCACCCAGTCATAGGTGCAGAGTGTATTTTCCAAAGATAACTGCACAGCATCACCATCCCATCCACTCTTGCATAGTGCGACCTTGTACGGTGTGGTCAAGTGGCAGGTTGAATTTTTCTCCTCTTGAATCTGGGTGGCCTTGTGGCTGTTTCAATCACAAGAGTCTGGCAGATGTGATGCTTCATCATAGGTCAGAAAAAGCCAGGCAGCTTCTACCTTGTTTTCTAGGACACTCACTTTTGGAGTCCTGAACTGCCATCTACGCAGTTCAACCACCAGAAGAAGAGCCCACCATGCTGTAAGGAAGCACTGGCCACATGGAAAGGCTACACACAGGTGCTCTGGATGACAGCCTCAACTGAGGTCGCAGCCTATGACCAGCATGCACCACTAGACACATGAGTGAAGATGCTCCTAGTTGATTCGTAACTTCAGCCATCAAATCTTTCCAGCTGAGGACCCAAACATCATGAACAGCACATCCATGGAGCATACCTGCCGCGTCCTGTTCAAATTCCTGACTCTCAGAAGCCTTGGATGTAATAAAATGATTGTTTTATATCACTAAGTTTTGGGGTGGTTTTTACACAACAATAATAAGCATAACTGCCCTTCTCTATCCTGTACCCCACGAAACAAACCCAAAAGTACCACTGTTTTTAAAAGAAATACATAATTTTTGTTTGGCAGATATATCTGCCTATAGAAAATACATCAAAAGGATGATACACCATGATCAAGTGGGATTTATTCCAAGGATGAAAGGATGGTTCAACATTGGCAAATCAGTCAGTGTGATACACCACACGAACAAAATGAAAGATAAAAATCTTATGATCATTTCAATAGATGCAGAAAAAGTTTGACAAAATTCAACATTGACTCATGATAAAAGCTATCAAGAAACTGGGTATAGAGGGAAAGTATCTCAATATAATAAAGGCCACATTTGACAAGCCCACAGCTGACATCCTACTCAGTGGTGAGAAGCTGAAGGCGCTTACTCTAAGGTCAGGAACAAGACAAGGGTGCCCACTCTCACTACTCCTATTCAACGTAGTATTGGAAGTCCTAGCCAAAGCAATTAGGCAATAAAAGGAAATAAAAGGCATCCAAATTGAAAAGGAAGAGGTAAACTGTCACTATTTGCAATGATATGATATCATATAAGGAAAACCCTGAAGACTCTACCAAAAAACTGTTAGAATAAATGACTTCAGCAAAGTTGCGGGATACAAATCAATATACAAAAATAAGTTGCATTTCTATAAACTAACAATGAACTATCAGAAAGAAAATTAAGAAAACAATCCATTTACAATTACATCAAAAAAATAAATATCTAGGAATAAATTTAACCAAGTAGGTGAAAGATCTGTATGCTGACAACTATAAGACATTGATGAAAGAAATTGCAAAAAGACACAAACGGAAAGATATTCTGTGCTCATGGATTGGAAGAATTAATATTGTTAAAATGTCCATACTACCCAAAGCAATATACAGATTTAATGCACTCCCTATCAGAATTCCAATGGCATTTTTCACAGAAATAGAATAAACTAACCTAAGATTTGTATGGAATCACAAAATACCCCAAATAGCCACAGCAATCTTGAGAAAGAAGAACAAAGCTGGAGGCATCATGCTCTCTGATTTCAAACTGTATTACAAAGCTATAGTAATCAAAACTGTACAGTATTGGCATAAAAACAGACACACTGATCAATGGAAAAGAACAGAGAGCCCAGAAATAAACCCACTTGTATATGGTTAATTTTTGTCAAAGGAGCCTAGAATATACAATGTGGCAAGGACTGTCTCTTTAATAAATGGTGCTGGGAAAACTGGACAGCCACATTCAAAAGAAAGAAACTGGACCAGTATCTCTCACCATACACAAAAATCAACTCAAAATGGATTAAAGACTTGAACATAAGACCTGAAGTCATAAAACTCCTAGAAGAAAACATAGGGAGTAAGCTGCTTGACATCAGTCTGGGCAATGATTTTTTGGATTTGACACCAAAAGCAAAGGGAACAAAAGCAAAAATAAACAAGTCGGACTACATCAAACTAAAAATCTTCTGCACAGGAAAGGAAGCCATTGGTAAATTAAAAAGGCAACCTAAGGAATGGGAGAAAATATTTGTAAATGCTATATCTGTTAAGGGGTTAACATCCAAAATATACAAAGAACTCATACAACTCAATAGTAAAAAACAAACAATCTGATTAAAAAGTGGCCAGGGGAAGTGAATAGAAATTTTCCCAAATAACACATACGAACGGCCAACAGGTACAGGAAAAAGTGCTTAATATCACTAATTACTGGGAAATGCAAATCAAAACCACAATGAGCTATCACCTCACACCTGTTAGGATGGCTTTCATCAAAAAGACAAGACAGAAATGTTGACGAGGATGTGGAGGAAAGGGAACTTTTGTGCACTGCTGCTGGGAATGTGAACTGGTGCAGTCACTATGGAAAACAGTACGGAGATCCCACAACAAATAACAAATATAACTACCAGATGATCCAGCAATTCCATGTCTGGGTATATATCTGAAGGAAACGAAATCACTATCTTGAAGAGATATCTACACCCTCACGTTCACTGTAGCATTTTTTACAATAGCCAAGACATGGAAACAACCTAAGTGTCCACTGATGGATGAATGGATAAAGAAAACGTAGTGCACATACACACACACACACACACTGGAATATTATTTGGCCATAAAAAGAAGGAAATCCTGCCATTTGTGACAACACGGATGAACCTTGAGGCCATGGTGCTAAGTGAAATAAATTGGATGGAGAAAGATAAATACTGTAAGATCTCACTTCTATGTGGAACCTAAAAAAACTGAACAGAAGCAGAAACAGAGAACACACTGGTGGTTGCCAGAGGCAAGGGCTGGAGGGTGGGGGAAATGGGTGAAGGTGGTCAAAAGGTATAAGCTTCCAGTTATAAGACATAAATTCTGGGGATCTAATGTACAGCAATAGTGACTATAGTTAACAATATTGCATATATATTTGAAAGTTGCTAAGAGAGTAAATCTTAAAAGTTCTCATCGCAAGAAAGAAAATTTTTTTACCTATGTGAAGTGATGGATGTTAACTAAACTTACTGCAGTAACCATTTTGCAAAATACACATATATGAAATCATTATGTTTTATACTTCAAACTAATACAATGTTATATGTCAATTATATCTCAATAAAACTGGGGAAAAAAGAAACATATAATTTTTGTTTGGCAGATATATATGCATATAGAAAATATCTTGCAGAATAGCACCTCAGGTCCTTAATGCTAAATTCTATATTTAAGAAGGTAGGAATATTTATAAAATGATGCTCTAAGAATTTCATGATATTTGTCAATCAGTTGCTACTGGCTGGATAGTAATGGTAGTTGCCCATATTAGGGAATAAATATAGCCTAAACTAACATGTTAAAAAAAGGGATTTTAGTTGACTGTAAATTCAGTATGAGTTAACTACAGATGCGGTAACCAAAAAATATAGTCCCAAGTCCATAAATGGAAGCATTATCCTAGTGCCACAGACTCCTTTGTCATTGTGGTAAAACCTATGAACCCCTCTCAGAATAACGCTTTTAAGTGAATAAAATAAAATACACTGGATTACAAAGGAAACACATTGCATTGGAATGTTATCAAATAATAAACATTTTCGATATAATAATATCTGTGCTTTAAAAAAAACTATTAAATAACAAGAGTAGCAGTGGGCCGAAAATTTATCAAAGGAGATGAATATAAATGATATTTTGAGATACCTGCATAGTTATAATCTCACATGAAAAAAATCTGTGATTTCTACTGATGACAAAGTCACGGTTACTGCTAATGCTACTGTGGTTTGCTGCCCATATTCATGATTAAGAAAACACCAAATTTCAGTGGGGGGGTTAGTGAAAATAAAGATGTAAACTTCTCTTCCCCTCAAGTTCTGGAGCCTCTAAATTCTATCTATGGATCCTTTGTTCTTAAATCCCTTCAACAGAACAAGCATTTATTTATGACTCCACAGGCATGTGGCATCTGTAGCTTCCTCACTCACTTTTCCTTTCTTTGCTGCTCTTTATTTAACGAGTGGGGAGAAAGGTTAGAACAAAAATTGCATGAGGCTTCAGGCTTGGGGCAGTTTCTTATATTCAGAACTGTCCATTATCTTCTTACCAGTCCATAAAATCTCACCCATTATTCCAGGCCTTGTTCAAGCCCTATTTTCTCTAGAAGGTGACATGATCCATAATGATTTCTCCTTTCTCTGAATTCCTACTGCACTTGGAGTCAGTTTAACCCTCATGTTAGCACTTAATTAGTGTATTTCATCCACCATCAGTTTTGTCTCCTCAACTGGTGAGGGAGGTTTATAAAAATGGAGAGTGCTGCCATTTTGTATTACCCAAGGCATACTGCCAGCTACACTGTAGGCACATGGTACATCCCTGTACAATGTCCTTCCTACTGGCGATGTTGTCCAGCTATGCAAATCACTTGTATGGCCACGTGAAACTGAGACAGTCACTGTCAACTACAATGGCTCACTGATGGCATATGCTGGTATACGATGGCAACGCCAGGTGTATCCTTGATACTAATAGTGACACTTACGTGGCACTAAGAATGTGCCGGATAGTCTTCTAAGCATTTTGCATATTCAGTTAATCCCTTCATCAGCCCCATGATGTAGGTACTATACTTATTCCCATTTTACAAATGAGGAAACTGAAGCACAGACAAATTAGTAAAGAGATGGAATTTGAAACCAGATAATCTTCTCCAGAGCTAGCGCATTTAACCACTACACCATACTGCCAGTCATACTATTCATAAACAAAAGAAATCTTTGTATATGCCTGCAAGTTTAACATGAAATCACTCACTTGACAATTAGCTTTTCTTCCACTGAACGCCTATGTCCCTTGACTGGGTAATCATTAACTCAGCCTTTGTACTGTCAGGATTTTACTACGATAACAGCAGCTACCGTTCCCGAGAGCTTGCTCTGTGCCAGATCCCGGCTAAGGGATTTCACGTGCAGCTCATCTCCGTCACAAACTCACGAGGAGGAAGGGAGACCAGGCCCACGTGTAGCAAAAGATTACGCTGTAAAAGAGCAGGCTTCTAACCCAAGCTGCCCAAATCCATCCTAAAGCACTACGCTATCCTACCTTCCACGTGTTTTCGCCTCATTTCTAAAACTAGATTACAAATTCACTGAAGGCAGGGATCGTATCTCCTATTTGTTGATTCCACAATACTTTAAATGCCTTGATCTTAACCACTACTGAAAAAATTGTTTCTTGACTGATGGACACAGCTGACATTTCACAGAATTCAGCATGGGGGAGCAGGAAGACTTTGAGATCTCTCATTAACCGTGTGTCTTTTGGGAAGTTACCTAAAGTCTTCCAGCTTTAGCTTCCTTATCGTTAAAAGGAGGAAAATTTACTTAGAGGGGTGTTTAAAGATTAAAAGGCAATCATATCTCTAACATATTTATTATAGTGTCTGCCACATAGTAAGCACTCAAAAAATGCTAACTTTTTTTGCGTGTGTGTGAGGAGGATTGTCCCTGAGCTAACATCCATGCCAATCTTCCTCTTCTTTATATGTGGGATGCCGCCACAACATGGCTTCATGAGTGCTGTGTAGGTCTGCGCCTGGGATCAGAACCCGTGAACCCTGGGCTGCTCAAGTGGAGCGTGTCAACTTAACCACTACACCTCTGGGCCAGCCCCCCAAAATGCTAGCTTCTTACTCTTTGAAACACAACTTTTTGGTCATGTCTGCAATGACTGATTTTAGTATACAGTTTTGTAAGAATGCTTATATCTGGTTGTATAATTCTTGTGATTTGTAGTGTTTAATTTCTCTTTTTTCTTTTTCTCAAAGGCAGCTAAAATGATAAACATTATTTTAAATCAGAGAAAGAATTCCTTTCTGAGCCAATGAAGAATTTCTGTCTCGATATTCTATGAGAGTGGTTACTGGTGAGCAGATATGAAAGAAACTTGTGCTAGGCAGAATAATGGTCCCTCAAAGACATCCACATTCTAACCCCAGGACCTGTGACATGCTGCTTTACGTGGTCAAGAGGCGTTAAGATTACAGATGGAGTTAACGTTGCTCAACCCTAGGCCGCTGAGAAGCAGAACGAGTGAACTTCACCGCTGTGCCACCAGGCCGGCCCAGAGAAGGTATTTTTGATGCTGTCACTCCAGGCCGGAACTATTTCTTTGGCCAATTAGTACTAAAACATATTGCCTGGCTCTCAAATCCTTCCATCTTACCACAACCACTTTTACATACAAACATGGAGTTGTGATCAAAGCACGCTAGTCTCTTCTAAATTATCATGGATTCTGCTCATTCCTACATCTTTTCTTACGGCATCTCCTTTCTGCCTAGAATGTTCTTTCTCTTCTTCTCTGCCCATTCAGCACAAACTAATCTTCTCTAAGCATCCACAGCACTCATTTTCTCTAACTGCACTTCCTATTGCACATTCTTCTCTATTATTTGCATGTTGTTTTTATTTCAGGTTTGTATGTTTTGCCGCTTGATAGTTGATGATGTTTGATGGGTACATAGGGGTTCACTATATTAGTCTCTGCTTTTGTGTATGTTTGAAATTTTCTATAAAAAAAAGCTAAGAAAATCTAGAGAGGCGCCCTTCTATCTGTAAAGCATTCTGTCCACTTCCAGGTTTCTCCTTCCCTGGCACTGTGGTTGGTTGAGCTGGCTAGCCTCTGGAGTCATACCACTTCTGGTTGAAGAAACATGATGCAAAAGAAAGGTTCATGGCCTTGTGCAGGCTCATGGACTTATCCGACATAACAGCAGATATCTATGAACTGGTGTACATTATTCAAGATAAAACTTTCACTAGTCCTCGGTAAAGAGAAGCACGAATAATTCAACTCCCTGGTTAATTGTTTATATAATCTTCAAAACCTTTCTGTCAGTGTTACTGATAAAGGATTCCTTCTTAGTATATTTCTGGCAAGAAATGATTGAAGCAGAAGATTTTCATCAACATTTAATAAAGCAAAAGTTAGAATCAACAGTAAAACTTACCATTGCTAGTTTATACTAAAAGCATTAACAACACAAAATGTTAATTAATTTCTAATTCTCTATTCTATTATTTAGATTTCATGAAGGTTGATTGGACTTGATCCATCATTTTACGGAAAATTAATTATTTCAAATACATGCACCACTTTATGCAACCCGCCTGATTTGCATTGAGGAAAATTCAGCAGAAGTAATTGAGGCACAAGCAAATACTGGCACTGACTGAACTCAATTTTCATTCCAAATTTCTGCAAAATCCCAAGGCACAACAATATCAGATGCAAGGGGAAAACAAACAAAAGCAATGTGAAAAGGGAACATGAAGAGAGAATATTACAAGAATCAGAGAACAAAGGGATTGCAAAACTATTTCAGTGCCACGGATGAGCAGTGAGGCTGCATTCAGGCAAGGTGGAAGAAGATATCATATGGCGTCCTGACAATTGATGTCTTCATCTAAATGTAAGAATTTACATTCTAATTAGAAAGAATTTACATCTTAATCAGAGGCAGCTGTATTATCTTGTTACTGTTTTCAAAGGTAATGAACTAAAGTGCTGCTGTGCTTTTTCAACCAGAAACTAAATAGACAGCACCCAGTGCTATTTTACAGCTTACCTGCTGTAAGCTGCTATTAATATTTGCAAAGATTAAATTTCCAACTAAAATCTTTTAAAAATGAAAATTGTATTTGACAGCACTAGAATAGTATGATAAAGTATTTAAACAAATCCTTTTCTAACTTGTATTTTAAACGTACTTATTTATCAAGCTAATAGAAGCCTCTTAGATTTATTAATGTAATATTGTTTTCATCGGGAGGACAGAGAAGAGCAACTCCAGCAGATTTATCACCCCGCTCTGGGAAAACCCACTTGTTCTTAAACTTACATTCGGTTAGGAGACCATTTACTAAATACAAAACTTTACCTTATTAAGACTATTTAAATTAAAGGTATTGTTTTCTCTCCCTCTGAGGTTTAACAAGGAAAGATAACAAATATATATAACCGAATATTTTGCTCGTTTGATGCTATTTTGTTACTACCACATTAATAACATTAAAAATGTAATGTTTCACAAATATATAAAATTCTGATGGTGTCCAGGACTGCCATAGTTAGTGAAAATAAGGAAAACAATGCATTTGAATTCATACTTTTTTTTCTAGGTTGTTCATAATGATGGCAGCTAGACCTAGGTACTGGAGCTGGGGTATCTCTGCAGAATTAAGCCCATCATTCACATGAGAAGCAGCATGAGCTCACTGACCCATGGTTTAGAAGAAATCGGGCTTGGCCTAAAAGAAATCAAGCAGGAGAAAATTACAAGTGTTAATAAAAATGTAAAATGCCACCTTTGTCCCCAGCACTATGCATCTTTGGGTTATTGATACTTATTTCCATCAGCTGCATCATTAATATGAAGTTGTAGTTTGGGCCAGTTTTTAATTTGTAGGTTTATGATTTATATTGTTTTTTTTTTTTTTTTTTTTTTAAAGATTTTATTTTTTCCTTTTTCTCCCCAAAGCCCCCCGGTACACAGTTGTGTATTCTTCGTTGTGGGTTCCTCTAGTTGTGGCATGTGGGACGCTGCCTCAGCGTGGTCTGACGAGCAGTGCCATGTCCGCGCCCAGGATTCGAACCGACGAAACACTGGGCCGCCTGCAGCGGAGCGCGCGAACTTAACCACTCGGCCACGGGGCCAGCCCCAGTAGGTTTATGATTTAATTCATCAAGTAATATAATTTTTTAAGTGAAGAAAGGAAAATAATAAAAGGCTAAAGCTGTTATCAGTCTATTAAATACATGACTAACATGGTTAATTTGGTCAAAATATTTGATTTAAAAAACTATAGAGAGAGTCTAAAATAATTCTGAGGCACATATTTATCTTTATCATCACACTGACTTTCTGGATCCATAACTACATGAGAAAAACAGATCACGTACAGATGTGCTATAAATTTAATGAAAGAATAACAGAATAACTTCAGGTAGATTAAAAAACAATGAAATTAATTTCAAAGTGGCATTTTCCTAACCTAGGCCCCTCTGACGACACAGAGGAGGTAATTATTACTTTACTGGTGCTTTTCTTATATTCCCACTAAAGACAATTTACAGAGGAAATGATTCCCACGGGCCTGGCTGAATTCCTGGCTCTGAAAGTCGACTTGACAGCACTGTCAGAAGCCGCCAGCCCACTTCTGAGAGGTCTGTCTGTCTGTGGCTCCTCTGCACGTGATTTGTTATGAGGGCACCTAACACCACAGAGCACACACAGTGCCTCCAATTTCCAAAAGTATCCCAGATAAGCTTTTGATTACCCCTAGGTGTTATGGAACCTGTTTGCTTTTTCGTAAGGAATATCTACAAATAAAGCACATTTTGCTTTTTATATTTACGCAGGGTTCAAGTGTAATATAACAGACTTGAGTTACAGTACAGAGTGTTGTATCCACCTTCCCAGTTTTCTCCTTGGCCCTCGTTTACTGTAACCATAAATATTAAAATCCAATCTAAAAGAGCATAATAAAACATAACGTCCATCTCCTCCTGCTCTATCGCTTGTCTCCCTTATCAGTGTGGGCTTGGAGTATCACAATTCTTTGCTAAGTAGGCTCCTTGCTTATAGTTAACTCCCCACCCAGTTTCTCCTCCATGGAACTGTCTGCCTAAAGCCATGGCTTCTAGTCTTCCCTCTTATGTTGCCACCTCTGTTAGTTACAAGGTATAGAAAAGACCTGGATTCTAATCCTGATTCTGTCATTATCTGGGTCTTATTTTTCTCATCTGTAAAATCAAGAGGTATGAAAAGTTTATTTCATTGGTCTCTTTTTCTCTAAAATCAAATGACTCCATTCTTACTCATTGTGTCTACTCACTGTGTTTTAGTTATTTCATGCCTATTAACATATTTTTCTTTCAACCCCAACCCAAAATGCATTTTTGCCTCTTTCTGTCCATTTAAATCGTGTTCATTTTTCAAGATCAATTTCAAATTTAATCTTCCCCATAATGCTGCTCTGCTAATGCTGGCCAACAAGAATTCCCCCTCTCTCTAATTCGTATATTCAGCAAATATTTGAGTGCCTACTCTTGCTGGGGATGCAAGGAATGAGAAAGAGAAACATGGCCCCCCGTAGTGAAAGAGCCTACAGTATAGCAGGGAAGGCAGAGAAGCAGCTAGTAACAAACGAAGACTAAAGATTGTGCTAAGTACGAGGAAGGCAACAAACAGCTTGCTAAGGGAGTGTGCACATGTATGCTCTTCATATATGTGATCAGAGAAGGCTTATTTCCTACAGCATTCTCTGCATATGTACAGTAATAACTAGCGACTTAATCTGTTATTATCTTCAACTGGCATTTGACTTATCCTGGGCATAAATCTTGTTTCCCATACTAGACTGCAGTAATAATGATATTACTTACTGTTGTAGCTAACACAAATTGAGTATTAAGATGTGCTGTTACTGTACTGGACAATTCACAAGTATCTTATCATTTAATCCTTAGAACAAGGTAGATATTTTTATTAGTACCCCATTTTACTCAAGATGAGGAAAGAGACTCAGAATTAGACTAAGATACTTGCTTCAAGTCAGACAGTAAGTGGCAGAGCTGGGATGAAAATCCACGTCTGCAAGCACCAAGGCAGAGTATAATAACGACCAGGATAAACTCCTTCCTGGAGACACGGGCTTCGTTTAGAGAGGTTTAGTATCAGTCGTTTGCACATGTCCGCGCTTAACACCCAACACTTATTTGGCCCTTTCAGTAGGCATTACACTTCCCTGTTCTCTGCATAAACTTAATCGGCCTCCAAAGACTTTTCTTGGAGACAGAGACCCTTGGATTGAAAATCTTGGGTAAGGTATTTCTAATCTAGTTTCTAACATGACTTCTCACCACCTTATTCCCAATTGGCACCAAACTGTTCTATGCATGCTGTTTTCCTACTCAGGACACTTGGTTCTGAGTGAACTCCACACCAGCAGTTGTCCATTTTGAACTTTGATTCTTTCACTCCAATGATTTTGACTCAAATACTGAAAATATTCAATGATGTACAGATCAGAGAATTGTTACACAGCAGGAAATTTAATAAAATCAATTAATCAAGGACTCCCTTTTACAGACTTGGAGTTAGGTTTCAAATATTTTAAAGACCAAGAAAAGTCTACATTTTCATTTCATATGTAAAAGGAAAATGGGGAAAGAAGTCACATTTTTATTTCAAACAAAATTGTGGACACCAAGAACAACTTTCCTTGCACACTTAGTTGATTAATTACACCAGCAGTGGAGATCGTAGGCAGAGATAATCCAAAAGCCCAGCTTAAAAACCAGCACCATCTCTTAGGGCATTTGTACTGATGTATTAGTTGAAATCAGAGCTTAACAAAGCACCAGTTTATAAATTTGCCGGCTCTCACCTTTACTGGAATTAATTTATAACTTTTTCTATTCTAAATCTGGCTAGATTAACAGTAAATAAGTATTTATTTAGCTTTATTGATATATAATTGAGCTACAAAAACTGAACACATTTAATGTATACATCTTGAAGAGTTGGGACATACGCATATACTAATGATCCCATCACCACAATCAAAGTACTAAACATATCCATCACCTCCAAAAATTTCCTTGTCTTCTTTTGTGATTTTTTTTTCGTGGTAAGAACACTTAACACGAGATCTATCTTCAACATATTTTAATGTGAACAATATAGTATTGTTAACCGTAGGTACTATGGTGTACAGAAGATTTACAGAATTTACTCATCTTGCATAAAAGAAAACTTCATAACCACTGAGCAACAATTCCCCATCTCCCCCTCTCCCAGGACCCTGGCAACCACCATTCTATTTTCTGCTTCTATGAGTTTGACTATTTTAGATACGTCCTATAATACTTAAATGAAAAGATCCTTGGTCAAGGAAATGATGAGACATTGTCAATAAAAACTTGAAATCTTTGACGTAGATAATCTGAAATGTGGATAATACACTTGTAGATAACTGAGAACTAACTTTTAAAATTATGCCTTGACTTGCAACTTGCTAAAATTTTAAAATATAAATTTAAATATCAGAGTTACATTTCATGGGTTTAGATAAAAAATATTTGAGATAAGACAGAACTCTTTAACGGCTTTGTTGTGTTTCAAGAACAAATGAAGAAATTGCCCAGAGGATAACACTAAGCAAAAGAAACAGAAAAGAAAGTAGTCAAGATAAATAAATGAGAAATCAGAAAACAAATTGCTAAAAACAAAGAGAACACAGGAATAAATCATAGAGTTATTGGTTTATCAGTCTACATTACTGATAGAAATTAATTCTTCAAAAATATAATTCAAGAACTAGGACAATGACCCCAGGTAGCTACTAAATTCCCCAAGGCCCAGGGAAACCCCCCTAAAAGACAGCTACTGGCATTTCTACCTGGGACAGGTCTTGTCAATCCCCTCTAGCTCCAGAGGCAGACTAAGATGGGCTGCAGTAAAAAGAAATAGAGCCCTACGTGACCCATATTCATCTCAAATACAAAGACAAGAGTCTAATCAAGACTCACCCAACATTTAAACGTTTAAACACTCGTGGATACTCAACAGTTCTTATCTCTAAGGACAGAGTTTATAAGGCACACAGAAGAAAACTTCACAGTAGAATTGCATCCTCAGATGGGTAAGAAAGGCTGTTAGGAAAAGAACCAGTTAGAAAACATGGAAAATAAGAATATAACTATCAAAAAAAATTTCAATTGACTAAGAGAAAGGACATACTAAGCAAGAAATTAGTGAGCTGGAAGATAGAGTAGAGAGATTCTCCCAGAATATAAATTGAAAGAGCCAATAAAATCAAACAAAGAAAAGTTAAGGGAAGTGGACACTAGATCCAGAAACTTCAACATCTGTGAAACAGGCATTTCAGAAGAGGAAAGAGAATGGCAGGGAGGAAATAATCTGGGTCTAAGAGTGAGAATTTCCTATGTCAAAAGACTGAAAGGAGAAAAATTATAAGCAGAAAAAATACTCGATTAGAAACTCTTCATAAGCTAGAAAAAAGAAGGAAACAACTTTTAACTGAAAAACGATACCTACCAAATACCTAAAACAAATTTCTTTTTTTTTATGGTAAGATAATACATAAAATCACGTTAAAATCAGGAACAAAGACTGATGCCCAGTTTCACCAATATGTTTAACACTGTACTGCAAGTCGTGGACAATGCAATTAGACAATGAAAAGAAATAAAATGTATAAATATCAGAAAGGGAGAGACAAATGATCATTATTTGTAGACAATATAATCATCTACCTATAAAATACAAGAGACCCAACTGAGAAACTATTAGCATTGATGAGATGGCTCAGCAGGGTGGCTGGATACAAGACCAACATCTAAGCATCAACACAAAAATGTAACGAAACTAAAAAAGATCCCATTCAGGAGAGTTAGAAAAAAACCTCACAAAATATTTAAGAATAAACCTGATATGGAATGTGCAAAGACTATTCATTCCTTTCACAAATATTTACTGAATAGGCAACGAGACTACAAAGGTAAGAGAAAATGATGACAAACTAATGGTGCCTGCTTTTGCAGAGTTTAATAGAGCCTATTGGGGTCAAAAACTTTAATCAAAGAATCACACCACTAAACATAAAAATAATAAACTGATGAGTGCTATGAAGAGTACATGGTGCTTTGAGGGTATGTAAGAGGAGAAATCTGTCAGTCCAGTTGTGGAAGGCATCCCTGTGGGAGAAATTACTCTGGGAGCTGAAGCAAGAATCACCTAGGTGGGGAAAATGTACAACGCATTCCGGGAAGGCTCAAGAGCAAGTGCAAAGGCCTGTGGCAAAGAGAACAATGCTGTTTCAAGGAATTAAAACTAAAAGATAGAAGCATAAGTGGCGGCTGTGTAACACCATTGCCTACCCCCAAAGATGCCCATGTCCTTCATCCCTGGAACCCGTGAATGTGTTACACATGGCAAAAGGGACTCTTCAGATGTGACAGTTAAGGGTCCTGAGATGGAGAGATTGTCCTGGGCCCAGCGTAAAACAATCCTTGTAAGAGGAAGGCAGGAGGGTCCAAGTCAGAGGAAGGCGATGTGATGGTGGGAACAGAGGCTGAGTGATGTGGCCATCAACTAAGGAATGCTGGCAGCCTCCAGAAATGGAAAAAGCAAGAAATGGCTTCCACTCTAGAACCTTCAGAAGCAACTAGCCCTGTGGATATCTGGACTTTGGTCCCTTCAGACTGATTTTGGACTTCTAATCTCCAGAACTACAATGCCATAAATTTGAGTTATTTAAAGCCACTAACTTTGTGCTAATTTGGTACAGTAACAATAGGAAGCTAACACAGAATTAGTCATGTATTACTTGCATAATTTAAAGAAAAAAGAAGCATTGACTATTACAGAAGAATCAGTCAATTCTTACCATGGAATTATATGAACATATGTGAATCACAGAGGACACTATAAAATAAAACATTGTTATAGGATAAAGGGAAGTATTGATACATGAGTCCATTAAATTTTCCACACTTATGACACACAAAGATGATTCATAATTGTTGTATATAAAAGTTTATTTTCAATAGGTTATACCTGGTAAAATGAAGACTCACCAGTTGATATCTTCAGTTGAATATCAAGGATATTAGACAGTATTCCTATAACATGAATTGTAAGGTTTATTTCATATATGCACATATATAAAGTTATGTCTATATGGTATTAAATATTATGTTATAAATAGAAATACATCATTCTGAAAATTTAAGGCGCAGAATGTCAAACATTTGTGATGTTTAAACATCACAAATATTAATTTAATACGTATTTCTTGTTTTTAGAGAAATTAATAGATGCTTTGATAATGGTAGCCTATTTTTTCTTTTGAAAGAATAAAATTTAAAAATAAGATAACCGTCATTATCATTTATTAGGATAGATAATAACTAGATTGTAGGTGCAGAGAAATCTTAACCTTTGTAATATTTTTTGGAGAAATTATTAAAATGTCAAATAGAAAGATTTGAACTTGAATGTTTCAAGTTTGTACAGCAATAGTTATTAAATATATATTCGTCTTAATTTAAAGTTCCTAATGATAAAGCAATTAAATTATAGGTACATTTACATAGTGGCTTCGAAAGCCTTAATTTTTAGACCTCAGAAACAATCTTTAAGTCATATACCATTGTAAACTAAAAAATTATAGTGTTTTCTGTCATTGAAATTAGAATTTGCTTCAAGAAATAAAAACAGGAGCTCTGTGCCTTCTGTTTGAATCAACCACATATGGTTTTTTCAGTAACTGAGAAGTTCTTCTACTTTCAAACAGATACGAAAATCCACAATACAAGAACAGGATCTGAAATAAGAGATAATTTGCAGTGATGCCTTTTTGATAAGATGATTGCATTGCAAACAATATATTGTCTTTTTGAATACTCTATCACTACTGTAGGCAGAACAAACATGCAGATGGCATGGGCCATAAAAGCATCATTAGGCTTTACAATACTGTTCCTGTCAGATTGCAGAAGTGTGCTTTAGTTTAAGTAGAGTGCTGGATATGTGAGTGCATATAACATTTTTGAATTTTAAGTTTTTGGACTTAAATACATGAAATACTGAAATACATGAAAGTCGACATATTTAGCTGTTTCATACTACTTCCATTTTCCTCCATGTTCTTGGCCTCAGTTTATTTTTTTTATTGAGGTCATAATAGTTTATAACATTGTGAAATTTCAGTTGTACATTATTTGTCTGTCACCATATAAATGTGCTCCTTTATCCCTTATACCGACCTCCCAGCCCCCTTCCCCTCTGGTAACCACTAATCTGTTCTCTTTGTCCACGTGTATGTTTATCTTCCACATATGAGTGGAATCATAGAGAGACTGTCTTTCTCTGTCTGGCTAATTTCTCATAACATAATACCCTCAAGGTCCATCTGTGTTGTTGTGAATGGGACGATTTTGTCTTTTTTTATGGCTGAGTAGTATTCCATCGTATACATATACCACTTCTTCTTTATTGACTCATCAGTTGATGGGCACTCGAGTTGCTTCTATGTCTTAGCTATAGTAAATAATGCTACAATGAACGTAAGGGTGCATAAGTCTCTTTGAACTGTTGATTTCAAGTTCTTTGGCTAAATACACAGTAGTGGGATAGCTGGGTCATATGGTATTTCTATTTTTAATTTCCTGAGAAATCTCCATACTGTTTTCCATAGTGGCTGCACCAGTGTGCATTCCCACCAGCAGTGTAAGAGGGTCCCCTTTTCTCCACATCCTCTCCAACATTTATTATTTCTTGTCTTGGTAATCATAGCCATTCTAATGGATGTAAGGTAACATCTTAGTGTGGTTTTGATTTGCATTTTCCTAACGATTAGTGATGTTGAACACCTTTTCATATGCCTGTTGGCCATCTGTATATCTTCTATGGGAAAATGTCTGTTCATATCCTCTGCCTAGTTTTTGATCACATTGTTTTTTTCTTGTTGAGTTGTGTGAGTTCTTTTGGAGATGAGCGTTATTATTTTAGAGATCAACCTCTTGTCGGCTATACGATTTGCAAATATCTTCTCCCAGTTGGTGGGTTGTCTTTTTGTTTTGATCCTGGTTTCCTTTGCCTTGCAGAAGCTCTTTAGTCTGATGAAGTCCCATTTGTTTAATTTTTCTTTTGTTTCCCTTGCCTGAGTAGACATGGTATTTGAAAAGATCCTTTTAAGACTGAAGTCAAAGAGTGTACTGCCCATATTTTCTTCTAGGAGTTTTACGGTTTTATGTTTTACCTTCAAATCTTTAATCTATTTTGAGTTAATTTTTGTGTATGGCCAAAGATAATGGTCTACTTTCATTCTTTTGCATGTGGCTGTCCAGTTTTCCCAACACCATTTGTTGAAGAGGTTTTCCTTTCTCCATTGTATGTTCTCAGCTTCTTTGTAGAAGGTTAGCTGTCTATAGATTTGTGGTTTTATTTCTGGGCTTTCATTCTGTTCCATTCATCTGTGTGTCAGTTTTTGTGCCAGTATCATGCTGTTTTGATCACTCTGGCTTTGTAGTATATTTTGAAGCCAGGTATTGTGATGCCTCCAGCTTTGTTCTTTTTTCTCAGGATTGCTTTAGCTCTTCAGGGTCTTTTCTTGCCCCATATGAATTTTAGGATTGTTTGCTCTATTTCTGTGAAGAATGTCATTGGGATTCTGATTGGGATTGCACTGAATCTGTAGATTTGCTTTAGGTAATATGGACATTTTAACTATGTTTATTCTTGCAATCCATGGGCATGGAATATCTTTACATTTCTGCACGTCATCGTCAATTTCTTTCAATAATGTCTCACAGTTTTCAGTGTATAAATCTTTCACCTGCTTGGTTAAATTTATTCCTAGATATTTTATTCTTTTTGTTCGATTGTATATGGGATTGTATTCTGGAGTTCTCTTTCTGTTAGTTTGTTATTAGCGTATAGAAATGCAACAGACTTTGGTAAGTTGATTTCATATCCTGCAAGTTTGCTGTAGTTCTTGATTATTTCTAACAGTTTTCTGATGGACTCTTTAGAGTTTTCTATATATAAGATCACATCATCTGCAAACAGCGAAAGTTTCACTTCTTCACTGCCAATTTGGATACCTTTTCTTTCTTTTTCTTGCCTAATTGCTCTGGCCAAAACCTCCAGTACTAAGTTACATAAGAGAGGCAAGTGGGCACCCTTATCTTGTTCCTGTTCTCAGAGGGATGGCTTTTAGTTTTTCCCTGTTGAGTATGATGTTGGCTGTGGGTTTGTCACACATGACCTTTATTATGTTGAGGTACTTTCTTCTATACCCATTTTATTGAGAGTTTTTTAAAATCATAAACAGATGCTGTCCTTCAGTTTTAAACAATTTGAGAATTATTTTAGGAGAGGGCATATTAACCAAAAGACAAAAAACAATTGCACTAATTTTTTTTCAGTGAGAAAATACTTTGGGGGCTGGCCCACTGGTGCAGTGGTTAAGTTCGCATGTTCCATGTTGGTGGCCCAGGGTTTGCTGGTTTGGATCCCGGGTGTGGACCTACATACTGCTTGTCAAGCCATGCTGTGGTGGAGTTCCACATATAAAATAGAGGAAGACAGGCATGGATGTTAGCTCAGGGCCACTCTTCCTCAGCAAAAAGAGGAGGATTGGCAGTAGTTAGCTCAGGGTGAATCGTCCTCAAAAAAAAAAAAAAAAAGAAAAGACCTTGATTTCCTTAAAAAATAGGATGTGAAATACTGGCTACCACTGGAATATACCACCAGAGACATCACAGGCTTGCTCTAGGGCAGGTGGGTAAGCACAGTCCAGGCACAAGGGGCCTGGAAAAGAGATCGAGGAGACAAACTTCTGAGGTTCCTTTTTGCCTAGTTATTTTGTGTTTCAATAAAATGGTGACAATAGCAATTAAGTAGCTGCCTCAAATGCTTTCATGAATGAAGCAGGCTATAAGTATATAAATTATGTTAAAAATAGTATATGCATACTTGGAAACACACTGGTTAATCTGTTTGATCAGTTGCTTAAAACTTGCAGTCCCACAGGCTCTCTCAGTAAAGAGGCTCTCTGCATCTGAGGGGACTTAGAGTTGTGTCAGGCCCTCTGGGGAGGTAGTGTAGGGGTCACTCCAGGGAAATCCAGCACAGTGCATGCCTGTATTCCTTCTCTGTTGTCCTGGCTTAGCAAGCTTGTTGGCTAAGCCGCTGGTACAAGCCTGGGAGACCAAATGCAGGGTTTCAGGAGCCTCTCGTGTATCATGTTTAGAAGGTCAGGTAAACAGAGGAAAATGAGAGACGGCAGGCAGTGACTTTAAGAGTAAGCCGTACGTGCAGCTCCAAAGACCTCCAGGAACTGCAAGTGACCGGTGTGCTAGCTCCTCTGCAGTGCTCAATGAAAGTCTGGCTGCTAGGACTTCTTGAGTGCTTTCCATGCACTTCATGGTGCGCTAAGCACTTTACATGAATAATATTCATTTTCCCAATAAAAATTTCTATATTAACTACTCCTTTAAGAAGCTTTTGAATAGGTATTATTATCCTTATTTTATACATAAGAAAACCTAAGTTTAGAGGGGTTACGTACCTTATACAAGGTCACACAGCTAAAAAAAAAGCTGGAGTGAATTAAAAAAATAACTTTCAGGAATTTTTTACACCCAGAATGTCCACTTAACATAGTATAAGTATGTAAAAAAAATAAATGAAAAAATAGTATATGTTATGGTTAAAGACTAAATGCTAGCTAATGTGTATGACAAGAGTTACCTACAGATGAAAAACTATGACTCAGATTTTAAATATATAGTGGTAAAATATACATAACACAAAATCTACTGTTTAACAATTTGGAAGTGTACATTTCAGGGTCTTAAGCATATTCACGCTATTTACAACATCACCAGCCCCCAGATCAAGAACACTCTCATCATCCCAAACAGAAACTCTGCCCACTGAGCAGGAACCCTCCAGGCCCCTCTCTCTCTGTTAACATTCTTAATTCAAGTCTAATCATTTAATCAAAATTTCAGAATGTTCCTGCTGAAAGCTCTTCTGTGTTAACATGTGTAAGTATATGATAATCCCAGGTACATGTTATCCAATTGCAGGAGAGTAAAAAGTTCACTTTTGGAAATGCAATTAAATTTTATTCACTAAATAAAGTAGATTTAGCAGGACAGACAGAAATATAAGTCACCAATATATTATTTGCTCCCTATGTGCTAACAGTTGCTATTTAGTCTTTAGCCATAATACACAAAAACTAAAGATGTGTATGCTGAGGAGTAAAGGTATACTGACATGCTATTTACAAAACGTTTTTGTTCATCTATTTTTCAAAAAATGCTGTCTTTACTGATCAGTATTGAAAACTTATTCCCTGTTATGTTAGGTAAAATGAGGATACTCAAGGCTCAGCTGAGAATAAGAGAGTGAAAATGTGCATACTTAGGGTCTACAAAACCCTTCAATCTCTACAGCTCTGAGGTGAGGACTGTGAACACAGCGGAAAGGCAGTAACCGACTTGGCTGTCAAGATGAAGCAGTAAGAGGGGAAAGGCAGTTTTGGAACCCGAGAGACACAGCCATTTAGGAAACTATGTTGGGGCTATAGTTTTGACATACATTTAAGACAGGACACGAAATATCTGTGCCCCAAGATAAATAAAATGACATTACAAGTTAGTTAAGACAATGGCATAATTTCAAACGTGTAGATGTTTAAGTAGCAAAACGGCAGCACTTCTCAGTTATTACCAGAAAGTCTTCCAGAAAGGATTTGAACAATAAGAGTTTAAGGAGACAGAAGATACAGGAAGCTTACTGAAAACCCAAGTAAGCAATTGTGACACTCTACAGAATACTATTCAGCCCTCAAAGTGGACTAATTTATAATGGTGATATAGCTGAAAATATCTAAGAATATTTCCTTTTCCCAGTGAGAAAAGGACATTAAAAAAAGGAAAAGGAAATGCTTGAGTACAAAATCCTTAACTATACCCAAAATGGTATGGGGGGATGTGGGATCCAGGAAAGATCATTTTCTTATCCAGCAGCTCAAGTCAATGGCTATTTGCAACTTTAAAACACATCAGGCATCAGGGATATTCAGTGATCGGTGGCCCACATTAGGAAAAAGTGACTGATGTGCAAGTCTGCTATGACCCCGCAAAGAGGAAGGAAACCTGAGAGTTAAGAGAGTCAGGACAGGGATGAGAGGCAGAAAGGAGAGGCAGAAATCTACTCACTCCTCCATTTATCCTACCACCCAGGATACAGGCAACGGGAGGACAAAGGTTCCTGTATTTCTCTGGGATGCATTTGACAATTGCAACATGGAACATGTCCTCTTGATGAAACTAATGATGTAGCTCTAAGCGGCATTTTGTAAATCGGACAGTTTCCTGAATGACGCCCAAAGGTCAGAATTTGAACACAAACGTCCCTATCTTGCCTCGGTAATCTGTCATCAGCTGTCAACCAAGGGCTCCTGGATGGGGAATCAGGAGACTGTGGTTCTGGACTTGGTTCTGTTACTCTCCGTGTGAGACTGGAAAACTTACTTATCTGGGCCTCAGATGCCTTACTCAGGTCCGCAACTTTTATTCTCAATGCACAAATCTAAAAAATTCTGAAAACCTTAACTCAGTTGGTGGCAAAATCTGGCCTGAAGTGACACAAAGCTATGACATAAAACTATTCACAGTTTTTATTAATCCTATTTTGTGTGACTATTCATACATTTTATTGCAGAAATATTAACGTATTTGATTATGGAGTATTTACTATACTACCTTTTAAATAAACATATTAGATAGAATAATTTATCTTGAAATATTTTCAAACATAGAAAAGTATATGCAACACAGAACAAAGAATTCCCATATCCCTCTCACCTGGATTTCCAAACTTTTAACATTTCACTTTCGCTCCATCTCTCTTTCTCTTTTGATTTAAATACGGAAGCACTTCTCCAAACATGTACACACACCCATAAAGAGCCTTTTTCTGAGCCATTTAAGCACAAGCAGCAGATGGGACTCCCATCACTTCTAAATACTCCAGTGTGTACTTTCCAAAACAAAGATATTCTCCTACAAAATCACCATTATAACCCTTCAAGTCTGGATCCGCCTTGACACAACACTGCTGTCAATCCACGGACTCCGTTCACACTCTGTCAACCGCCCAGCAAAATCACTCTTCCAACATTCTCGGTCTCTCGAGACTTGCCTTTCACCTCCTTGACAGCTTTTCAAGAATACAGGACTTTTGTTCTATAGGCCAACATAAACCGAGATGCATCTGCTGTTCCCTCTTGATCATGCTTTTTGGGCAGGGAAACCACTTAATACGACCTGCGCTCGTCTAGTCCCTCCTGTGACGCACCTCTCGTGATGCCAACCTTGATCACCTGGTCAGGCAGCTCATCAGGCTTTTCCACTGCAAAGTCAGCATTCTTCCCTTTGTAACTGATTAGTAGTTTGTACGGGAAATATCCTGAGATTCTGTCAATATCCTGTTCCTTGTCAAACCTTGTCAAACCCACCAGCCGCCTTAGCCTGCATTGACAACTTCCATCTGAAGTGAACACAGTCATGACTGTTAAACGGTAATTTCAGTCTCATCACTCCTTCAGGGTTTGTTAGTTGGTATTCTGTAAGGAAGAGGTTTCTATTTTCACCTATCTAGGTATCTATGTATCTATCTCAGTATGGACTTGTGGATTTCCATCTTACTCAATGGGTTATTTCCATTATTTATTTTGAAGATTGAATTTCCCAGATTTGGCTAGTAGGGTCCTCTTTGAAGTGGCTCCCCTGTCTTTTCTCATGTCCCCATCATTCTTTGATACCTCCCTACTTTTTGGCACAAGTTCTAGTCTCACGTTACATTTCCTGTGCTCCAGCCCTAGAATCGGCTATTTTGCCAGAGGCCTGCCCTCCCTGCCCTCCCTTAGTTTACTAGTGGGTGATGAAACTTGGAGACCAGTGTCTGTGTACTTGGAGCGCTCCTTAGGTTGTTATTGCTTCTGAGTGCTCCAGAAGACATAGCTAAGAAACCTACGTCGGTAAACAGCACATCAGCACGCAGGCGCACACAGATGAATCTAGGGCTAGTTCTACATTGACCTGCATATGTGTGTATGCATCACGTGTGGTATATATCCATGAGCATTTGTGTTTATTTGCTCTAAAAATACCTCTTTCAAATGTCAAGCAATATCTTCCAGTGCAGCAGGCTTTGATGAACAAATTCTATTCACTGTATTCACACACTACATGGTTAGATGTATTTTAATCTTGACCCTTTTTAGCCTTAAAGCTGAGACTGAGAAGTACTGGTCTTTTATTTTGCTTTCCTACAGCAACCACTTCTTCCTCATTTCATCCCCATGATTCTGTTAGCAAAGAAGGTTCTGTTGGGATCAGAGAATCAGCTAGGAAGAAATATAGGAAAAATATAATTTAAATTTTCCTACAAATACACCAATGCAATTACAAGTATATGTATCGAAAATGTCTATTTTTTTGTTCATTCCTAATACAAAAGTAAAAAAAGATATGAATTAAATGGAAAGGCTTTGGAAGAATATTTTAATTATTTAAAATCTGCTCAAGCATACAGTATAGTTAAGAACAATAAATAACTCACAGAAAGATAAAGAGATTACCTAAAATAGGCTTATGTGACTAAAATTTATCAGTTTAATACAAATATGTGTTTAAAGTCTCAAATTTAAGTATGCTATGCATATTTTATACTGAATTAAACTAACAAACCACCCCCGCCACAGCTGGGAAGGCTACGCAACAGCACTCAGATCTGACTTAGACAGAACAGCTGTTCCAACACCAGGGCGTACTTCACTTGAAAATGTGACCGTTTAGTTGCGTTAAATATAAACTGCTGTTCGGCTATGTGCATGCATTATTTTCCCCCAAACACCCTTAAAGCATTTCGTTTCTGCTATGTGTAGAATCACCACTGAAGTTCAATGGGTCTTTTTCTCCAGCTTAACCTTTTCTCTCTCAACTTTCTAAAAAAATGACTGGGACGATTCTCTCGCCTCATCCCCCACCTCCCGCTCCTGTTCACCTCATCAAGCTGCTCTTGCCAACAGAAAATCATGTAATTGATCATTGGAAGAGTGGAAGTGGTTTTGATGAGACCCCGATTCATTGTATTTAAATTCCTCATTTTTGACAGAAATATGTTTAGACAATTTAAATTGTAGACAATAATTCCATCGTGGTTACATGGTACACGTGTTAAATTATGAGATGCATAAGGGTCATTCTCAAAGATAAAACAAGGACATAAAACCCTAAAGTTCCCAAGAATAACTAAAAATACTTCATTTAAAGAATGTCACAACTGGGGCCAGCCTCGTGGCCAAGTGGCTAAGTTCACACACTCCGCTTCGGCGGCCCAGGGTTTCACTGGTTCGGATCCTGGGTGCGGACATGGCACCACTCATCAGGCCATGTCGAGGCAGCATCCCACATGCCACAACTAGAAGGACTCACAACTAAAATACACAGCTATGTACTGGGGGGATTTGGGGAGGAAAAGCAAAATAAAATAAAATAAAATAAAAAAAGAAAGTTACAACCATTAAAAGTCCATGTGCTTGTTTGTAAATGAAGGAGGTGGCCCACTATTCAATTTCTTGGGACCTGGGGAAAAAGTAATATTTTCTTTTATATTTTTTTGGTGAGGAAGATTGGTTCTGAGCTAACATCTGTTGCCAACTTTCCTCTTTTTGCTTCAGGAATATAGTCGCTGAGCTAACATTTGTGCCAGTCTTCCTCTATTTTGTATGTGGGACACTGCCACAGCATGGCTTGATGAGCTGTTTGTAGGTCCACACCTGGGATGTGAACTCATGAACTCTGGAGCTGCCGAAAAAGAGCATGTGAACTTAACCACTACACTACTGGGCCAGCCCCAAAAGCAAGGTGAGTCTTAAGAAATTAGTTTCCAAGAGATGCCTCCTTAATCTGGTATCTGAAGGAAAACAGGACTTCCAGAAACTGAGAAGAAAGCTCTGATAGAGAACACTTTCCCTGCAGTAGGAGGAAGACAAAAGCTGGGCACAGGAGGTGCTGATCTCCTACTGGAAAGGGACACAAAGACCAAGAGACGGGTGACTCTTTCAAAATCACACACAAGTCAGAGGCTGCTCCTCAGTGAGAAACCAGTTTATGTCAACAGGCTGGAGGAAGAAGTGGAGTCTGTATCCCTCCCTTCCTTCCCTGATAAACACGGGGCGCTAGCTGCAAGTCAGAAACTCTCCTAGGCTTTGGGGATTCAACGGTGAGCAAGACACCAGGAATCTGAGCACACAGAAGGGATGACACAAGCGAGTGTGGTACAGAGCGGTTACTGCTGTGGTGAAGTCCAGAGTGCTCTGAGAGCACAGACCAGAGATGCCTAATTCAGACTTAGTGGGATGGATCAGAGAAGCCCTGAAGGAGGCAGTGACATTTCAATTGTAGCCTGAAGGAGAAACAGAAGTCAGCCTGGCTGGGACCAGAGTGGGAGGAGGCAGAGCCGCTGCCGACACACGGACATTCCAGCCACAGGCAGCACCACGCGTGAGGACGCCTTGGAGGAAGGAAAGAATGTGAGTCCAGCACAGGAGGATTCCTGTCTGCTGACCCGGGCCTGCTCCTGCTCTTCTGCAAGGCCAGAGTGGAGAGCCAGCGCCCACCGTTCCACACTATCCCAAGAGCAGCACGGGGCAAGAGTAAGGAGGCAGTGCTGTGGGACGGCAGGACTTTACTGTGTCCTTGAAAATGGATATCTAAGGCTTACTTTTTTTAACGCAAAGATTAGAACACTTCAGAAACTATTCTTTAAATGAAGAGTTTTCAAAATTCATCACTACAGTAGTAAGGCAACAAAGAGTAAAGAAAAGATTCCACCACTAGAAGTGCTGTAATTATTTTATTTTATTTATTTATTTTTTTCTGAGGAAGATTGGCCCTGAGCTAACATCTGCTGCCAATCCTCCTCTTTTTGCTGAGGAAGACTGGCCCTGAGCTAACATCCATGCCCATCTTCCACTACTTTATATGTGGGATGCCTACCACAGCATGGCTTGCCAAGCGGTGCCATGTCCGCATCCGGGATGCGAACTGGTGAACCCCGGGCTGCCGAAGCGGAACGTGGGCACTTAACCACTGCGCCACTGGGCCGGCCCTAGAAGCACTGTAATTATTTTAGATTTTAGATGACAGCACTTACTGACCACGTGACCTTAGGTTGGTTACTTTGTATCTTTGGATTTTAGGTGCCTCACCATAAAATGAAAGGCTGAAAAAGATGGTCTGTCCCCTTCTCTCCTGCTCTGGTATCTGGGCTCTGTTAATAATACGATGTAAGGATCATGGCATCAAAACTCTGCTCCTTGAGCTCCCTGGGTTCTTTCAAGTTACTGTAGGAATCTTTCCATTCTAGCAGAGCAGCTCCAATTTTTCAGATTTCATTATTGGGCTTCTGAATAAGAGTTTAGATAAAGAAAGGGTTCCATGGCTTAAAAATTTGAAAACCACTTTTTGTTTCCTTGCTTTCTCACTTCAACCCCCACCACTTAAATCCTTACTTTAATTACCTAAAACATATGACATTTCTCCTATTGGTTTGAATACAAGACTAAATTTATGAGTTCTTGAATGATGTTTCAGTACCCAGAGATAAGATATTTATTATTCACTAAGAGGCTGATTAAGAGATATCAGAAAGTCTATCAAAATAACCAGCTTTGTGTCATCTCAGGAAATCTAATTAGGAAAAATGGTGTTATAAATATTTATGCTCTTACTTCAAAATTGTCATTATAAATATTGTGCTTATTGTCCCAAATTCAAAAGCAACAAAGAAACTTGTCCTTTGGTTAAACAAGTGGAAATATATATAACGATTTGTTTGCTAAGGTTAAAAAAACATGGGCAGTTAGTAAAGCAGTCCTAAATTTACTATGGACTATTTTCTTAAGCTTGAAGATAAAATTGAGGCTTTATAAACGAGAAAATGATGTACTAAAAGCAAGACACTAAATCAATTTTAAACACCAAACACAATTTACGCCCGAATTTAAAACTCATGCACAAAACATTCATCTACACAAAGGCCAGAAGCTGAATGAGGCATAATTTGTGAAACTGATACCTTCCAGCACAACCTCTAACTGAAAAGGTCACTAGATATATTATATCTAAGAGAGCAGCTTATCCCTGCTTCATTACTGATAATTAAGACAAGTAATATTTTCCTGACAGTAATGCGTCTGTTAACAGATATAGTCTAGTTTGCATAAAATAAGCATTAATTACCACACTACTACCACAGATTAAAAAAAATTAAGTACCTGTATAACATGGCTTCATTATTTTTTCCCTTAATTTCCTTAAAGAATTAACAGGCTCAGAACACATAATATATATATTAAGAAATTAATCTTTAGTCATATTTTAAATTCATAAGGTTCATAACAAAAAAGGTATTCTGAAAAAGAGACCAATGAAAACAGAGGTACTTATGACTGGGTATCATTTAAGTGATCTGTACTAACTCGCTCTGTTGGGCTACTGGAAATGCAACTTGAGATGCAGCTGCTCTTTAATGTTAAGACTTTTTAAGTCTTAATGTAGGAAGTTTGGGAAGGTACCAAATGGTATTTTGGTGTTCTAAAGAATTAAAGTAATTTCCAAAATAAAGACCCCCAGAATTAGTTTAAAAAGGTCTCAAATAAGAAAGCACATGAGACCACCTGCTCAGCAGAGAAGACCTTAAGCATCACTAGTAATGACTGCCATTTCCTATGGGAGTCGTGTGCTATGTGTACCATGTACTCACAGCATTTTCTGAGTTTATCCTCACAGCCGTCTCATGAGGCTAATGCTCTTGTTGTCCCAATTTTACTAGAAGGAAAAAGGTGAAATAGCTTGCCTACATGAACAGAACTCGTAAGTGGAAGGACAGGCCTGGAGAGCTCGAGTCTGCACTCTTAAGTCCTATTACACATTCTTGCCAACTGATTTAGTTGTTTCAAAGATTCCCTTTTTCAGGGCAGCCAACCAGGTAACATTTCTCAAGTATCTGTTTGTGCGTAGAAGTCAAAGGGCATTTGCTCAGGAGCCTGTAAGGAAACTGACACTTGGAAAGAAGTGAGGATGGAGGCAGAAGGAGTAATTTACAGTCTGCAGTTTTTAACCAGGGGTTCTTCCCAGGCCAGCTTTGAGTATGCAGTTTATCTTTGCAAAAAACTGAGCAATAAGCCAGGCAATATACTTAACTTCTCTGCATCTCAGTCCCTTAATCAGTAAAATGATAATGACATACCTAACTTCAGTTCTTATGAGGATTAAATGAGTTAAAATGAGGAAAGTATTTACAATGGTGTCTTGCCAATACTCTGGACTGTTACATCTCAGAACACATTTAGATCCCCTCAAAGGAAGAGGATTCTTCAAACTATCCTTGCTCCTTATCACCCAGATCCTGAAGCATGTCTTCTGAGAACCCATGTTAAGCCACTAATGCAAGGGTGCCATACTGCTCAGGCATGCTGGGGTAGAAAAGAGGTTGACAGCTATTTAGTGGGACATTACACATTGTCACCTTCAAGAGCAGAAAACTGAGAGCAGAGTGGAGTGTGAGTGGAGAGAGTAGTGCGAAAATTCCTTTCCCCAGATTAATGCTGTAGAAGCAGTGAGAGTGGAGGAGGCAGTAGGCTTTGATAGTGCACAGCAGAAGTTTGAAATGGAAGTGTGTTTGAAATCTGGCTCTGATGCTTGGTAAAGCGACTTCAGCTCTTCAGCCTCTCTCTTACATTTACAGGAAGACAAATTAAACTAGACATATATAGCAATGGCTACTGCGGCTGACACACTAAAGATTAAAAGATGAGGCACAGTGAGGTCAGGTAACTTTCCCAAGGTTGCATAACTATGTTACACAACTAGCTAGTGGAAGAGACTTCTGTTCTGTTCCATGAGGAAAGCAAAACAAATATATAAACACAGAAGATGCGTATATACCCAAATGTACAGCTGTATAGAGACATCAGCGTGGCCGGAGGGATAGATGGAATGGTGGAGTTTCCAGAATGACTGGCATTAGCAGGATAAGCATGGAAGGGTTTCAATGCAAGAACGTGATTTAGCTGAGCAGAATAACAATAGTATCCTCATTTAGCTGTGCATCAGTTTGGAAAAGATGCACTAAAGATAATTTTACTTTGAAATTTGATTCTTTCTGTGGGAAGAATTTGGGAAGGTACCAAATGGTATTCTGGTGTATCCCCTATGATATAAGTGCCCTACATATATAAACACTTACTATTATCTTAGGTGGAAAATAATTATCATTCATGCAGCCTTCTTATTTTCAAACAAAGTTATTACCAGCTAAGAATTTTATTGTTTTTGGCCAAAGGCAAGAATTCCAGGGCCAACATTTCATTTAAAGAAATAAAAAGGATCATAAGAGAATGAGAATAGGAAGCTACTAGAACTATACTTTCTCATTAACTCAGACTTTGTAACCGATTCAGCAGGAGATGATATAGGTCAAACCGGGATAACTCTGTCTCACATATGAAGTTCTATTTTTACTCTTCCACAAAGTCATAGAAGGTCATATTTTAGCACAAATAAACCATTGCAATATTAAAGATGCAAAATGTGTATTTTCTTTTTGGGGAAACGTAGAAGTATTTGCCTGGTCAATGACCAGCACTATTTGAGCGTCTACTCCGTGCGTCTCTCACTTGAAGGGAGGACAGGCAGATGGATGGACCGGAATCTGCCACATCTACAAAGGGAGGAAAACAGTTGCGCCCCAAACGTTGGCAATTTAGCCAGTCGAGTAGGGTGGAAACAGGTGGGCTTCTGAGTCAGCTACCCCTCTGACTAAATCTTGACTTTGTTATCCAGGAGCCATTTGATCTTGTGTATGGCTTCAGGTCTCTCACCATGTGAAAACTGGCTAATAATCTTATTTTGCAGGAATTTTTCTGAGGATTAAATGAGATAATGCTTGTGAAAGCACATGGTATTTTCTTTTCCTTCCTTCATGAGAGGAGTGACATCTTGGTGCCATTTCACAGGGATCACCTGGTGTATAAAAGACTGCAGAGGGTAGAATTACCGCCTGGTAATGAGCACTCCTCCTGGTTTCCAAGAGCAGAGCAATGCTCTTCTGTCTGCGTGAAAAACCACCACCACCACCATAAGCCATCAGGCCTTGTGCCAAGCCTATTAAATATACTAACTTATTTAATCCTCACAGCCACCCATGAGATGACAACAATCTCTATTTAAGGGAGGAGGAAACTGGGGCAGAGAGGCATCATTTGCCAGGCTCACACAACCGACAAGTGGTGGAGCCAGCTCTCAGATTCAGGCCATCGGACTGCAGAGCCTCACTTTAAATCATGATGCCATACTTTATAGAGCACAGAGAACGCAAGACGAGAAATTAGTGGGCAGAGACTTCCTACCATGAGCAAGGAGCCAGGCAGGGGCTCTGACATATGTAATTCTCTAGTTCTTCTTCCCTCCTCCCTTCTGACAAATGCTTCAACCCAAAGAACAGTTAGGAAGGAGAAAAGAGATGTATTGTCTGAGCGGGTAAGCCACGATTTTTAAGTAAGTAAGAACCTGTTGAAGCTAAAAGCATTCTCAAAGGACAAGAAGACACCAATTAATAATACTTTCAATATTTAATAATTAAATACACTTTAGTGTACTAAATGAAGAGTCTACGTCTAAAAGCTTCTCAACGACCACAGTGAGCCCTGAGCAAGGCGCTTAGATGCCACAGGTTCAGCATTCCACTCAGTGGCAGTTAACAAAATCCCCTAAATTAGAGAAACCAAAAATATTAGTCTGTATCTAATCTACTGCTCTCCTGGTAATGATGAAAGCTGCAAATAAGAAGTCTTTTCAATTTTTTTTCTCTAACCCTCCCAAATTTGACCTTCTTCATGTAGACTCAATCTAACATGGATGCAGGAGTTAGGAACCCATGGTTTCTCTGCCTCCAGGCACTTCTGCACATGCTATTCACTCTTTACAAGTGAGGGACTACAGACAGCAATGAAACACTAGTAACACTGGAAGTTCATTTATAGCAAAATATTACTAACTCTTCATCTTCAACATAAATGAAACAGGACAGGATGGCTATATTCTATTATGAAATTCCCTTTACGTCAATGTATCTGCTAAGACTCCAGGGGGTCAAAAAGGACTGTAAGAGTGGCGGAGAGGATGCCTGAAAGATTAGGTTTGTCTCTAGATATTCCTCTGAATGCAACTACTTGGGTTACGACTTTCAAAGGTCAATTATTTTTGGCTAAATAAGTAGAAAATTGGTCCTGGTAAGCAGGCATGTATCTCCTCGGGGTGAGGTTGGGGGTGGGGTAGGGAGAAACCATTGCATCGCATTAGAGCAATGATACAACAATTTCACATTCATCTATATAAACAGTATTAGCATAACACCATTCTTTGTAGGAAGAGATGTTAACATTTAGAGGGTTGTAATTATTTTAGGAATAGTGAATTTCTATAAGGCATCTGTTTTTTCTAAAGTATTTTGGTTAAAGCCTGATTTCCGTGAAAACATAAATAACCTCTTGCTCCAGACTGAGAGCATCAGCAAGCTTTAACAGATGGCCTCATTTAAAAATCATTTGTAAGATAGCTCACATTTATCCAACATGCTGTCAATGTCTTCTTTTTATTCAATCATGATTTTACATATTTCTGTCATAAATATTTTTTAATCCCGTGCATTCATGGAAATCACACAATTTAGTATTTATATTTAATTTGGCTTAGGGGCAACCCTGATTTTTTCAAACTTATGCCACTAACCAAAGAATTATAGAATGATTAATTATAGAAAAATACAAAGTTTAACATTAACTCATGAGAAGGCAACCAAAAGCAACAAGGAATAAGTAGGAAAAACAAAAGAATCCTAACACTCTCCTGTATCTCCCTCTGCCTGTTATTCTTTTTTTGTTTCAGATTCAAGAAGCAGGAACAGAGTGGACACCTGCTGTCTCTTTACTTCCCATTCACTTCCTAAATATTTTTAAAAAAATCACAAAATCCATTCACTCTTGAACCAATTGCACGTAATCAAGGTTCTGTACCCCCTATCCCTGAAACTTCCTGGTCAATGGTCACCCATGATCCCCATGTTGCCAAACACAGTGGACTTCTCCATCTCAGACTCAATTGTTGACTTTCCATTCATTGCTCAATGCATTGATCAATGCGTCTCCCTCCACTTCGATGAGACTACTCCACAGGATTCTTCTGCCTTCTCCTCTTCTGAATCTAAACACATTTTCCAACTTACTTTAAACACTTCAACTACCACTTATATAATGACTCACAAACCTCTATCTCTGGCCCATATCTCTCCCCTGAACAAATTCACACACTCAAATGTTCACAGGTTACTTCCACCTGCATGTCTCAACTGCACCTTGTCAGTATGGTCCTTATTTCAGCAAAAGGCACCCATCCCCTCGAGTCACTCAAGTCAGAAATTTGGGAGCCACCTCAGCCTCCTCCTTCTCCTTCACCAAATAACTAAGTTTTATCTTAGATTTTATCTCATTTCTGCCAGGTTCTTTCCTTAGTCCAGCTCATGATGATGATAATGACCTGGACTCTTACAACACTTTCCTAACTGGACTCTCTGCCTCCAGTCTCGCTGACCCTCCAGTTTATCTTTTCATACTGCTGCCAGAGTGATAGTTCCAAAACACAAATCTGATCAGTAATCCCTGAAGAAAATACTTAAATGGATCCCCAGCACCCATGGGAGAGAATCCAAAATCATTCTCTCAGGAAATAACATGATCTGGCTCTCTCTTGGGGGGCTTTCTCCCCTTATCCAGGTATAAACTGAAGTCTTAACGAAACAGTCAAATGCTTGCATCTAATTATAATGAATACGTTTGCATTTAAGGTAATTAAGATTAGAAGACATTTCATACACCAAAATAAAACAAAACAAACCCCCAACAGAAACTGAAAGATCAGAAATATGGTACAGGTAGATTCCAGAATAGAAACTAGTGTTAGTATAAATAATAAGAGAGCGACCAGACTTACTGGTATTGAAAGAGAAAGAGGATGCTAACCCTAGTGGAATCAAGGCTAACATGACAAGATAAATCACAGAACACTGATATACAAAGTAAGTAGATTCTCACACGTGAGCTTGCTTTCATCTGTAATAAGTGACGGAGCCTAATCAAAGGATTAGAAAAAGAAATTGTATTATGAGAGACCATAAAGAAGTTGTGTGGTAATGTCTTGAAAAAATTCAATATGTAATTTTCACAACATAAATGTGTTAGTGCACTATGATCATTTAGAAATATATAGGGAAGAAACAGTATATTTCAAAAATAGGGGCTGGCCCGTGGCCGAGTGGTTAAGTTTGTGCTCTCTGCTTCGGTGGCGCAGGGTTTCACCGGTTTGGATCCTGGGTGCGGACGTGGCACTGCTCGTCAGGTCGTGTTGAGGCAGTGTCCCATATAGCACAGCCAGAAGGACCCACAACTAGAATATACTACGTACTGGGGGGTTTTGGGGAGAAGGAGGGGAACAAAAAAGGAGAAGATTAGCAACAGATGTTAGTTCAGGTGCCAATCTTAAAAAAAATAAACAAAATAAACTTTATTAATGAAATTCATTAAAATTCCTGCATTTCATGATGTGTCTCTACTAAATTATTAAACATTGGATACAAATCTGTTAAATTTCAACTCTTCCATTACATATTTGCAATTCATTTCACTGTTCTTGAAGTAACTGCACTATCATAGTGAAACCCATTTCAGTTAACGATGTAATTGAAAATACGTAGTAGAAAAAATGGACAAGGAGAGTAAATTATTCAATTTTGAGCTGTCTTTTTTCAAATAAACTTCCTTTGTATTATGACATTTTCTTTTTGCATAACTTCTTTTAAAAACTTTTCAGTATTATGTCCTAATGTACCAATTTATGCTTGCGTGTGTGTATTTATATACTGAAATATGGTACAGGCAGATTATGTGTAAGCCATTGTGCTTATAAAACGGTGAATTGAGGTAAAGTTCTTAAAGAGAGGTCTTTTCTACTTTTCTAATCAATTTTGAAATTTATATCTAGCCAATTGAATTTCCTCTGTAACACAGATGGGACAAATTCCTCTAATAACTAAATTGTGAACTCAAAATAAAAATACTGTCATACTCATTTCTGTATCTCCTGTGTCACTTATATAGCAGATTCTCAAATATGTGTTTGGCAAATAATTGTAATATACTCTAAGATGATTTTTTTTTAAAAGATTTTATTTTTTTCCTTTTTCTCCCCAAAGCCCCAGTACATAGTTGTATATTCTTCGCTGTGGGTCCCTCCAGTTGTGGCATGTGGGACGCCGCCCCAGCGTGGCCCGACGAGCAGTGCCATGTCCGCGCCCAGGACCCGAACCAATGAACCACTGGGCCGTCTGCAGCGGAGCGCGCGAACTCAACCACTCGGCCACGGGGCCAGCCCCACTCTAAGATGATTTTAATTCATTTAAATCTTTAATCTTAAAATGTCCCTGGCCTTGGAACTTGCAAAAATGATGACGGGTTTAAATGTTCACTAAGGTAAAACTCATTGGTGTTTCATGAAATTTATGAGATCTTGAGCCTATTTCATTCTGTCCTGGAGTAAAATTCATAATACTCAATTGCCAATTTGTAACTTTAACACTATAGTAGTTTAACATGGCTTTAAAACTGTATTTTTATCAACTTGAAACCTCAGATACTTTGACCTGCTAGAAAACAAACATAAACTTCAAAGTTTTCCATAAGCTGTATGCAAGCAAAAAAAATACTAGCTTTGCATTTTTATCATGCTTACACAAGACAGGATAAAAGCTCATAAAGGGTTGCAGAGAAAAATCTCAATGCTTACTTAGAAGATACGGCATAAAAGAAACTACACATTCATAAGATAAGCTGTTCTAAGAATACATTGCATGGCTAACGTTATGTTAAATGAAATGGGATAGAAAGATGCAAAGAAGTACGTTGAACAGTCTGGGCTTTGGTTGCAGGAGAGGGAAGATAAAGAAATAAAAATAATTTGGTTAGTATCAAATATATTCATTTGGTGAACTACTTTGGTATTATGGATGAAACGAAGGCACAGAACATACAACTTCTGACCTCAAGGAACTTATAGTCTAGCAGACAAGATAAGCATCCAAATAAGTATAATGTAAACAGGGAGTGATGAGGACATAAATAGTTTATAATCCAAATGACTTTCAAGATCCAGCTCAAATATCTTCTTTCTGTAGCTTTCCCTGAAGATGGTTTAACAACTGCCAGAACTAACTACCCCATTATTAGTCTTTGCACTTCATACCTAACTCTATTTTGGTACCAATCAATCTTGCTCATAGTCATTTGTTTGCGTCAGTTTTCTCTACTAGACTATGAACTCTTCATGGGCAGGGGTTTGTTAACATGTATTTACATCCTCACAAAGGGCCTGGCACATGGTAGGAACTCAAAAATATTTAATTAAATTGAGCCAATATAGCATTGTACAAAATGTACAAAAATGAGAGAACTGAACAATGAATCCAAGGTGCTACCTTTACAAGCACCAGGAGCAAACAGAACAGAGAGAGACAGGGAAAGATGAGTGTGGGGCTGCAGCTGGCAGGCCAGGCCCAGGAGAGCGGGCAGTGAGGAGAAGCCAGTGTGTGTGCGTAGGATGGCACAGAGGCAGAGAGGAAGGATCCTGGGGATGGAAGTGCGGGCACAAGGCAGAGCTGCAAGACTGTCTGCTTCTGCATCTTGCTAACTCCAGCAGCTAGTGGGGAAGACAAACACGCAGACAGGCACTTACGATTCTTACTAATGGACACTAATCTCAGAGTCTGAGGGTAACCTACGACTCCCCCTCCTCTTCCATCGCTCATATCCTGGCAGACATCAAGTATAGGACTATCAGCTCTTCGTTCAGTGTCTCTTAGATCTGTCAACAGCTCTGCTGAAACCGCAGCAGAGTTGGATAAGATATGTTGAAGCCTATATTGCTGGGTCACAGAGACCACCAAACCTGCAAGACTTTAGCTGGTGACACTAGGCTACACAAAATTTTACGCTAGACTAGCGAAAACAACTAAGATTGGGTTTCTTAAAAATCCTCTGCTAGAACTGGTCCTAGAATTGAGTAGGACAGAGGATGCAAGAGGCAGTCAGTGAGAGCAGGAGCTCTGCAGATCAGGGACAATGGATCAGAGGCTAAGAACGGATGCATTTGGAATTAAGACTACTCAGGTTAGAAACCTGGCTCCAATATTTGTTAGCTGTGTGACTTTAAGTTATTGAACCTCTCTGCGCCTCACATATGAAAACCAGGGATAATAATACAATATATGGGGTTGTTGTTAAGATTCCGGGAGTTGGCACGTGTAACTTGCCCAGCGCCTAGCACACTGTAAGACTCCTTACGTCTTGGCAACTGTTGGGGCTAATATTTTCTAAACCATCCTTATCATCGTTGGGGGATAAAAGAAGGAAGAATTCTCAGAGAGTGAAAAGAGGACGATTCAGGGTCTGTAAGTAAACCATAGGGGAAACCAATGAGAAGAAATACTTAAAAGGAGGCATGGGGAAGAGAGAGGAGATGTAAACACGGACCAGGCGCAGAATTCTACACAAGCATAAGACACTGTAGTGGAGTCACCTCTCCGGTGCTTGGTCTGTGCGTGTGAAAATAAAACAGTGCGACCCTGGGCATCACGTGGTTCAACAGGCATGTCCCGAGCCAGTGTTTCCTGGGAGATCCTTACTGTTGTCTCTCAGTGAAGATGACAGTGCTGCATGAGTGTGGGATTTGTGCTCAGCTCCCAGTTCAAGCTGGAAACGATTTCTCCCACAAAAATGGAATGAAAGTTTCCTCACCCTCACTTCCTCAGGAACATGAGAAAATACAGTTTCGAGCTGAAGCACGCCAACCCCACAGCGAGCGTGCGGCCACAGGGAGACCATGGCTGGAGACTGCGGGTGGACACAGAAAGCTGTAGGGCACACAGCCATGTGAGGACAAGCACAGCTGAGTGGTTCCCCCGACCTCAGGAGAGAAACAGTGACCCTCTGGCTGGCCGACCTCTGGGGCAGGTGCGACGTGAGGGCCCAGAGGAGATGTCAAGCTACACCTCCGCCATCCCTGTGGCCACGCTGGCAAGCCCTGGCCCTTCCTGTTGTCCTGGCCTGGTCACCAACACTTCCCAAATTCCACAAAGGCACAAATCGCGCGGTCACTCTAGACGGGTAGTGCTGTTCCTGACTAAGGAAGAAAGGGGACATTTAATAACGTGACTTTGTGTAACAAATTGTATCTGTTTCCATTACAGATAGTGAGTTCAGTCACTCATATTTTTTGGGAAAAATCCCAAATTTGAGAGTTTTTTATACAGATTCCTAGACTGAGTGGACTTTATGGAATCAATATTCTGGTGCCACGGTGAACACTATTAGAAAAATGACCCACTTTAGAGAATTGCCTCAACAGGGTTAATTTATAGCTGACAGTGACCATAACATAATAGCACAATTTAAAAATATATCTATAGTAAATTCTTTATGAAATACATTTAAAATCATTTTGTTCAGAAAACTAAAACGCTGTGAGTGGGCATCCACGACGTCACTCCTGTGCTCAGCTGCCCCAGCTCCCCACTGCCTCTGACTTAACCGAGTCCTCAGCCTGGCAGCAAAGCCTCTGCAGGACACAGCCTCGTCCACTCTTTGTATCTTTAACTTCCACTCTCTCTCTCCCTCAAAGTAACACATGATTCATTCCTGCTCCTCTTTTTACCTCAACCTCTTCTGATTCTGTCTGGAGAGGGGCAATAGGAACACCTAAGAACTCACCTTCCCGGACTCCCAGCAGCCAGGTGGCAATTTGCAAAGTTCTGGCCAATGAGTCGTAGACAGAAGTCTGCAGAGGACTATCAGGTAAGGTTTCCTCTTCTCCTTCCCTCAATCCCTTTTTCTTCCTGGACTGTAGACTGGTAGTTGGAGCTGCAGCCACCATCTTATGATCGTGAGGCAAGAAGTAGGAGGTAAAGTCTCAGAAAATTACAGAAACGGGACCCTGACATTACAGAACCACTGAACTGACACCAGCAGCTGCTTACGTCCAGACTTCCTGTTCTGCTTGAAACATCAAGTCCTATTGATTAAAATTTCTATCAGTGAAGTCTACTATTCCGTGCATCTGAACCATTTCCTAACTGATAGATCTTCTTTCCAGGTTCTTTCAGGTTAATACAAATGTTATCTTCCTTCCCAATCTTCTAATTTGCTTTCAAACAGAGGTGGCATCTCTCTATGAGTCCCATAGCGCTTTGTGCTTCTTATTGTACTTTGAATATTTCGTCTTGTATTGATTTTTGCATAGTTGTATAATCTCTTCTACTACTGTATATACTTTTCTTGTGCAAGAATCATGTTTTACTTATTTTCTTTATACACTGCAGGCTTCTAAGTATTTTTCTGAACTGATTTAAACTAAGACTACTACACTGTGGTACCCATGTTTACAAACAACTTCTTATGATATGAATGATCTAAAGCTTGTGCACCTGCCTCTGCTGCCCTTCCAGACACCTCCTCACCATGCAGAACCAAGCATAATTATATGTGGCTGCTAGACGAATGAAAGATACTTCTTTCTGCTCAGTTTGGACGTATGCTGCAGAAAGAGAAAAGCCTAAAATCTTATCCTAGCCATTCCCCAATGCTCTATGGTACAAAGTTAAATTAAAACAAAACAAAACCAAATCAGAGGACTGGCCTCGTGGCCGAGTAGTTAAGTTCAGCACACTCCATTTCGGTGTTCCGGGTTTGGTCCCCAGGTGCAAACTTACACCACTCATCAGTAGCCATGCTGTGGCAGCGACCCACATAAAACACACAGAGGAAGATTGGCAACAGACGTGAGCTCAAGCTGAATCTTCTTCAGCAAAAAAAAGAAGAAGAAGAAGAAGAAAAAAACCCAAAAAAAACCCTGAAATTAAATATGCAAATGCATCTGAATTTAAAAAAAAATATAAGGTAATAAGCTGGTTAACTCCAACTGTTATTAATGAGCCAGGATGCACTGACATCTACAGATTCCATCAAGAAAACATAACCATCAGTTAATAAAGGTATGCCCATGCTGTAGATTTTTTGATACGTCAGTTAATTAATACCTCAAAAATATTCCATTTGTGAAGGTCTGAGCTCCTCGGGATAAACTAATTATATTTTAATTGAGTTTCTAAAATCCTGAATAAAGAGGCATTTGTTCATTCCAGCATTACGCTTTGCAGTAAATAAATGAGTCTACCTTGGAGGCCTTCCCCAACAACTTTGTTACTCAACTCTGTAAAGAAGTTTTTCATGAGACAGTTCCAGCTATCATGCAGCCTGTGGCAGACAACACTAGGACAGCATTCATCTAATACTCAAGGGCAGTGGACCTCAATACTTTTTAGTTGTCCAACCCCTACTTCAATGAGATCTATGAAACAGACTCGCTCTGTTCAAGTAGGGTAAGGATACCAAGCGTACTCTTTCTCTTGCCCTTTGCTTCCCTCTCACCCACAACGCAAACTGGCAATCCCAGAGGCACTCGTTAGAACCACAAAGGCCTAATCAACGCTCTAGGGCACATACATTTTGAAAATCTATGATGCAAATACAGAAATATTTTCATAGATATCATTTTTGGCAAAATAAGATTCTTGCCAGTTTCAAGACACAATATATTATACCTAACTCAGTTCCTTCTGTAGAATAAGGAACCAATGCTTAATTTTGTTAATGATAATGTTACAATAATAAAAAGTACCTTGGAGACTTCTGATTTCTGGTTTTGAATAAATGGAGGCTAAAACTTGTCATTCCTATCCCCACAACAAGAAAAAAGCTGAACAAACTGAAAAGCAACAACTTTGCTAAGATCTCTCAGAGCACTGAGGTCACAGGGCCACCACTGCCCCCTAAATTGTAGGAATGATAGGCAGATATAGAGAATCATAATTCACGACAGCAGAAGCCTGGGAACAAGAACGCCTCAGGAACCAGTGCTAGAGGAAAAACCTACACTGTAAATGACAAATTGCTAGAGCTCAGTGTGGACAAGTCGTGAGATTACAAACCTCCAAGGGGGCCTAGTCTTAGGGATAAGACTGTCAACAAGCCAATGCTGTCAAGATTTCAGTTCTTTCCAATGTGATCTAAAGATTCAATGCAAGCCCAATAAAAACCTCAGCAAGTTCTTTTGTGGATACTGGCCAACTGATTTTAAAGTTTATATGGAAAGGCAAAAGACCTAGAATCCCAACACAATATTGAAGGAGAAGAACAAATTTGGAGAATTGATACTGCCTGCTATGGGCTGAATTATGTTCCCCCCAAATTCCTCTCTTGAAGCCCTAGAGTCCCATTCCCTCAGAATATAACTGTTTTGGACAAGGTCTCTAAAAAGATAATTAAGTTAAAATGAGTCTTTAGGACGGGCCCTAATCCAATATGATTGGTGTCCTTGTAAGAAGAGGACATATGGACACAGACATGTGCACAGACAGAGGAGAACAGGGCCAGCTACACGCTAAGTACAGAGGCCTCAGAAGAGACCAACCCTGCTGACACCTTGATCCTAGATTCTGGCCTCCAGAGCCGCGAGAAAATAAAGTTTCTGTTGTTTGAGCCTCTCAGTCTGTAGGATTTGTTATGGCAGCTCTAGCAAACCACCTGACTACTCGACCTCAAGACTTACCATGCAGCTACAGTAATCCAGATGGTGTGGCACTGGCAAAAGTACAGACAATTAGACCAATACAACAAAACAGAGAGCCCAGAAACAGACCCATACAAATGTATGATCTTTGACAAAGAGGCAACGGCAACTCAGTGGAGAAAGGACAGTCTTTCAACACATGGTGCAGGAACAAATGTACATCCACCTGCAAACAAGGGCATCTAGACGGAGATCTTGTACCTTTCACAAAGAGTAACTCAAAATGGATCATAGACCTAAAGGTAAAATGTAAAACTAGGAAACCCTAGAAGATAACATAGAAGAAAATTTAGGTGATCTTGGGTTTGGTGACAACTTTTTAAATACAACATCAAAACCATGGTTTATGAAAGAAAAAATTGATATGTTGGACTTCATTAAAATTAGAAAGTTTTATTCTGTGAAAGATACTGTTAAGAGAATGAAGACAAGCCAAAGATTGGGAGAAAATCTTTGCAAAACACCTATCTGATAAAGGAGGGTATAAAAAACATACAAAGCACTCTTAAAATTCAACAATAAAAAAACAACCTAATTAAAAAGTAGGCAAAATGTCTGAATAGACACCTTCCCAAAGAAGAAATACAGATGGTAAATAAGCACAGGAAAAGATGCTCAACATTGTACGTCATCAGGGCACTGCAAATAAAAACAACCATGAGATACTACTATATATCTATTAAAATGGCTAAAACATGAAACACTGCCAATGCGAAATGCTGGTGAGGATGTGGAGCAACAAGAACTCATTCATTGAAGGTGGGCATGCACAATGGCACAGCCACTTTGGAAAGCAGCTGGGCAGTTTCCTACAAAGAACATTTTCTTATGATTCAATCCAGCAATTATGCTCCTTGGTATTTACCAAATGCGTTGAAAATTTATGTCCAAACAAAAAGCTGCACATGAATGTTTATAGCAGCTTTATTCACAATTACAAACACTTGGAAGCAACCGAGATATCCTTCAATAGGTATAAATGGATAAACAAACTGTGGTACATCTATACAACGAAATATTATCTAGTGATAAAAAAGAAATGAGCTATCAATCCACAAAAAGACATGGAGGAACCTTAAATGCAAATTGCTAAGCTAATCTGAAAGGCTATGTCCTATATCATTCCAACTATATGACATTCTGGAAAAGGCAAAACTATGAATATAATAGAAAAACCAGTGATTTCCAAGTTTTGGGGGGAGAGAGGGATGAACAGGTGGAGAACAGGGGACTCTCAGAGTGGGTTGACTGTTCTATGTGATACTGTAATAGTAGTTACATGTGATTACACATTTGTCAAAATCCACAGAATGTCCAACACAAAGAGTGAATCTTAACGTAAACTATAGACTTTAGTTAATAATAATTTATCAATAATGGCTCACCAATCGTAACAAATGTATCACACTAATGCAAAATGTTAATAACAGGGGAAACCGTAAGGAAAAGGGGTTACATGGGAACTCTGTACTTTCCTCTCAAATTCTCTGTAGACTTAAAACTGCTCCAAAAAAAGTACATTAATTAAAAAACAGTATCTTGCATCTGTTTTAATTATTACATTCCATTCTTGTTTATATATATTTTTTAAATTTTATTGAGGTCATAATAGTTTATAACATTGTGAAATCTCAGTTGTACATTATTATTTGTCAGTCACCATACATATGTGCCCCTTTATCCTTTATGCCTGCCCCCCAACCCCCTTCCCCTCTGGTAACCACTAATCTGTTCTGTTTGTCCATGTGTTTGTTTATCTTCCACATGAGTAAAATCATACGGTGTTTGTCTTTCTCTGTCCAGCTTATTTTACTTAACATAATACCCTCAAAGTCCATCCATGCTGTTGTGAATGGGACAATTTGGTCTTTTTTTGTGGCTGAGTAGTATTTCATTGTAAACATATACCACATCTTCTTTATCCATTCATCAGTTGATGGGCACTTGGGTTGCTTCCATGTCTTGGCTATTGTGCATAATGCTGCAGTGAACACAGGGGTGCATAAGTCTCTCTGAATTGTTGATTTCAAGTTCTTTGGATAAATACTCAGTAGTGGGATAGCTGGGTCATATGGTACTCGTATTTTTAATTTTTTGAGTAATCTCCATACGGTTTTCCATAGTGGCTACACCAGTTTGCATTCCCACCAGCAGTGTATGAGGGTTCCTTTTCTTCATATCCTCTCCAGCATGTTATTTTTTGTCTTGGTGATTACAGTCATTCTAATAGGAGTAAGGTGATACCTCAATGTAGTTTTATTTGCATTTCCCTGATGATTAGGGATGCTGAACATATTTTCATGTACCTATTGGCCATTTGTATATCTCCTTTGGAAAAATGCCTGTTCATATCCTCTGCCCATTTTATGATCGGGTTGTTTGATTTTTCTTGTTGAGTTGTGTGAGTTCTTCATATATTTTGGTCATATATTTATATAAAAAAACCTCCTTGTTGGATATATGATTTACAAATATTTTCTCCCAGTTGGTGGGTTGTCTTTTCGTTTTGTTTCTGGTTTCTTTTGCCTTGCAGAAGGTAAGGTCTTTAGTCTGATGAAGTTGCATTTGCTTAGTTTTTATTTTATTTCCCTTGCCTGAGTAGACATGGTATTCAAAAAGATCCTTCTAAGACCAATGTCAAAGAGTGTACTGCCTATATTTTCTTCTAAGAGTTTTATGGTTTCAGGTCTTACTTTCAAGTCTTTGATCCATTTTGAGTTAATTTTTGTGTATGGTGAAAGATAATGGTCCACTTTCATTATTTTGCATGTGGCTGTCTGTTTTCCCAACAGCATTTATTGAAGAGACTTTCATTTCTCCATTGTGTGTTCTTAGTTCCTTTGTTGAAGATTAGCCGTTCATAGATGCGTGGTTTTATTTCTGGGCTTTCAATTCTGTTCCATTGATCTGTGTGTCTGTTTTTGTATTAACACCATGCTGTTTTGATAACCATAGCTTTGTAGTACATTTTGAAGTCAGGGACTGTGATGCCTCCAGCCTTCTTCATTTTTCTCAGGGTTGCTTTAGCTATTTGGAGTCTTTTGTTGCCCCATCGAATTTTAGGATGGTTTGTTCTATTTCTATGAAGAATTTCATTGGGGTTCTGACTGGCATTGCCTGAATCTGTAGATTGCTTTAGGTCGTATGGACATTTTAACTATATTTATTCTTCCAATCCATGTGTATGGAATATCTTTCCATTTTCTTATGTCATCGTCTATTTCTTTCACTAATTTCTTATAGTTTTCATGATATAGGTCTTTCACCTCCTTGGTTAAATTTATTCCTAGATGTTTCATTCTTTTCCTTTCAAGTAATTTTACTGAGATCATAATAGTTTATAACACTGTGTAATTTCGGGTGTACATTATTGTTTATCAATTCCTGAATACACTCCATTGTGCTCACCCCCAGTAGTCTAATTTTTGCCCATCACCATACATATGTGCCCCTTGATCCCTTTCACCAACCCTCCAACCCCCTTCCCCTCTGGTAACCACTGATCTGTTCTCTTTATCCATGTATTTGTTATCTTCCACATATGAGTGAAATCATGGAGTATTTGTCTTTATCTGGCTGATTTCACTTAACATCATACCCTCAAGCTCAATCCATGTTGTTGCAAATGAGACAATTTTGTCTTTTATTATGGCTGAGTAGTATTCCATTGTATCTATATACCACCTCTTCTTCACCCATTCATCTGTAGAAGGGCACTTGGCTTACTTCCACATCTTGGCTATTGTGAATAATGCTGCAATGAACATAAGGGTGCATAAATGTCTTTGGATCATTGATTTCAAGTTCTTTTGATAAATACCCAGTAGTGGGATAGCTGGATCGTATGGTATTTCTATTTTTAATTTTTTTTGAGAAGTCTCCATACTGTTCTCCATAGTGGCTGCACCAGTTTGCATTCACACTAGCAGTGTATGAGCATTCCCTTTTCTCCACATCCTTGCCAACATTTGTTCTTTTTCATCTTGATAATTATACTCATTCTGAATGGTGTAAGGTGATAGCTCGTCCTAGTTTTGATTTGCATTTCCTTAAGAATTTTTGCTGCTGAATGTCATTTCATGTGCCTGTTGACCATCTGTATATCTTCTTTGGAAAAATGTCTGTTCACATCCTCTGCCCATTTTTTGATCGGATTTTTTTTTTTATTGTTGAGTTGTATGAGTTCTTTACATATTTTGGAGATCAACTCCTTGTCGGATATACGAATTACAAATATTTTCTCCCAGTTGGTGCACTGTCTTTCGTTTTGTTCATGGTTTCCTTGGCTTTACAGAAACTTTTTAGTCTAATGTTGTCCCATTTGTTTATTTTTTCTTTTGTTTCCCTTGCCTGAGGAGACATGGTGTTTGAAAAGATGCTGCTATGGCCAATGTTGAAGAGTGTACTGCCTATATTTTCTTCTAGGAGTTTTATGGTTTCAGGTCTTACAGTCAAATCTTTAATCCATTTTAGGTTAATTTTTATATATAGTATAAGAAAATGGTCTACTTTCATTCTTTTGCATGTGGCTTTCTGGTTTTCCCAACACCATTTACTGGAGAGAATTTCCTTTCTCCTTTGTATGTTTTTGGCTCCTATGTGAAAGATTAACTGTCCATAGATGTGTGGTTTTATTTCTGGGCTTTCAATTTTGTTCCAATTATCTGTGTGTCTGTTTTTGTGCCAGTACCATGCTGTTTTGATTACTGTGGCTTTGTAGTACATTTTGAAGTTAAAGATTTGATGCCTCCAGCTTTGTTCTTTTTTCTCAGGATGCTGTGACTATTTGGGGTCTTTTGTTGTTCCATATAAATTTTAGGATTGTTTGCTCTATTTCTGTGAAGAACGTCATTGCGATTCTGATTGGGATTGCACTGAATCTGTAGATTGCTTGAGGTAGTATGGACATTTTAACTATGTTTATTTTTCTGATCCATGAGCATGGAATATCTTTCCATTTCTTTATGTTTTCTTCCATTTCTTTCAATGACATTTATAGTTTATAGTGTACAGGTCTTTCACCTTTTTGGTTAAGTTTATTCCTAGATATTTTATTATTTTTCCTGCGATTGTAAATGGGATTGTGTTCTTGAGTTCTCTTTTAGTTTGTTATTAGAGTATAGAAACACAACTGATTTTTATAAGTTGATTTTGTACCCTGCAACTTTGTTGTAGTTGTTGATTATTTCTAACAGTTTTTCCATAGATTCTTTAGGGTTTTCTATACATAAAATCATGTCACCTGCAAACAGCAAGAGTTTCACTTCTTCATTGCCTATTTGTATTCCTTTTATTTCTTTTTCTTGCCTAATTGCTTTGGCCCAAACCTCCAATACTATGTTGAATAAGAGAGGCAAGTGGGCACCGTTGTCTGTTCCTGTTCTCAGAGGGATGGCTCTTAATTTTTCCCTCTTGAGTATGATGTTGGCTGTGGGTTTGTCATATATGGCCTTTATTATGTTGAGGGGCCTTCCTTCTATACCCATTTTACTGAGAATTTTTATCATAAATGGATGTGGGGTCTTGTCAAATGCCTTTTCTGCATCTACTGAGATGATCATTTGGTTTTTATTCCTCATTTTGTTAATGTGGTATATCACACTGATTGATTTGTGGATGTTGAATCACCCCTGTGTCCCTGGTATAAATCCCACTTTATCATGGTGTGTGATCCTTTTAATGTATTGCTGTATTTGGATTGCCAATAATTTGTTGAGGATTTTTGCATCTATGTTCATCAGTGATATTGGCCTGTAATTTTCCTTTTCTTTTTTTTGAGGAAGATTAGCCCTGAGCTAACTACTGCCAGTCCTCCTCCCCTTGGCTGAGGAAGCCTGGCCCCGAGCCAACATCCGTGCCCATCCTCCTCCACTTTACATGTGGGACGCCCACCACAGCACGGCGTGCCAAGCGGCGCCATGTCCGCACCCAGGATTCAAACTGGCAAACCCTGGGCTGCCGAGAAGCAGAACGTGCCAACTTAACCGCTGCACCACTGGGCCAGCCCCATGTAATTTTCCTTCTTTTTGTTGTCCTTGTTTGGCTTTGGGATCAGGGTTATGCTGGCCTCGTAAAATGTGTTAGGAAGTGTCCCATCTTCTTCAGCTTTTTGGAAAAGTTTGAGAAGGACAGATATTAAACCTTCTTTGAATGTTTGGTAGCATTCTCCAGAGAAGTCCAGGACTTTTATTTTTTGAGAGGTTTTTGATTACTGTTTCAATTTCTTTACTTGTGACTGATTTATTCAGGTTCTCTATTTCTTCTTTATTCAGTTTTGGGAGGTTGTATGAGTCTAAGAATTTATCCATTTCTTTTAGATTGTTCAATTTGTTGGCATATGGTTTTTCATAGTGTTCTCTTATAATCCTTTGTATTTCTGTGGTATCATTGTGATTTCTCCTCTTTCATTTATAATTTTATTTGAGCCCTCTCTCTTTTTTTCTTAGTGAGTCTGGCTAAGGACTTGTGAATTTTGTTTATCTTCTCAAAGAACCAGCTCTTAGTTTCATTGATCCTTTCTACTGTTGTTTTTGGTTTCAATTTCATTTATTCCTCCCCTAAATTTTATTGTTTCCCTCCTTCTGCTGACTTTGGCTTTGCTTGTTCTTCTGTTTCTAGTTCTGTTACCTGTAGTTTAAGATTGCTTATTTAAGATTTTTCTTGTTTGTTAGCGTGGGCCCATATTGCTATGAATTCCCCTCTTAGGACTGCTTTTGCTCCATCCCATATGAGTTGCTACGGTATTTTTTCATTTTCACTTGTCTCCAGATATTTTTTGATTTCTTCTTTAATTTCTACAATGATCCATTGGTTGTTCAGTCTCCACATATTTATCACTTTCCCAGCTTTTTTTTGTAGTTGATTTCTAGTTTCATAGGATTATGGTTGAAAAGATGCTTGATATGATTTCAATCTTCTTAAATTTATTGAGGCTTGCCTTGTTTCCAAACATATGGTCTATCCTTGAGAATGTTCCATGTGCACTTGAGTTCTTTGCTTATTTTTTTAAATCACATTGCCATAAACTAAAGATCTATTTTTGGAGAGTTTAATGGTAGTAGATATTTTTAGGAAACTATTTTGTGAAAAAAAATTGGAGTATATTCTAAATTTTAATGTGCTACATAACATAAAGCAGAGGTCTTAAAAACTGGGAAATGCATGCCCTTTGGGTTTTACAAAGACTTTCTAATGGGTATGTGGGCATGGATAGTTTTAAAGGAATTCAACTCTGAGAGCTTCAGCTTGCATAGTTAATCTCTCCTAAAGCTGATCTACTCGAAAATGTTCCTGCAGGGTGTCCTTTGCCACTGGACTCAACGTGACAAAAGGAAGGCCTAGCTCTAACCCACCAAATCTTAGTGATGTGTCGCTCCGAAGGAAGAGTCCCATGACTGCAGAACAAAGACGAACTCACGGGGGCTTGCACCTTGTTTCATGACAACCAGGGGATAAACTCATCGCAACGAAGAGTGAGGAGACTGTTCTGGAAACATGTTTATTGGAATAAAAATGCAGGCAGACTTCTCATCAATTGACAACGATTGCTAACTAGGCTATATTAGGGACCTTTTCTATAAACTGAATAAGCTAAATCTTTACTTCATGGTTTTGATGAAAACATATTTAAAGCATATATCTACTAGGTTAGAAATTATATCCCTTCTCCCTATTTACACTTATAATGAAAAATTTTATAGGTCAATTAAAAACGTGTTAGGAGGTGCATGATTTAAAAAAATTATTTGAGAGAGTACTCAAACAAATCATATGAGCAATACCACCCTCTCCATGCCACTCAACACTACCTTACTTTTTACACCTCTTCTGTTTCCTGTGTTCTTGGGCAAATTCCTGTAACTCCGTGCCTTGCATTCCTTCCAAGTCTTCTTTGAGGATATGCCCAATACCATGAACACCTTTTCCCTTCAGTCTTGAAGCAGTATTATATTTCTGACTATCACTTGAAACTGTAACATTCTAAAGTCAGTATTTATCTCTAAACGTGTAATTACTGAAAAAGAAGGGATGACATTAGGTGAGTTAGTGTCCAGCTAATTTCACACTTGATACTGTGTGATTCTTTTAGTCACTCTTCTTTAGTAAACATTCATAAGAACATTGATATTGAATGAAACTTGCTCAAGTGGCCACAGTCCAAAGCTACAAAGATGACTTGGCCTTTGGAGCCTATTAGGGGTTGAATTGGATCTGAGCCTCTCACTCGATATGTGGCCGTGGGCAAGTGACTTACCCTCTCTAAGCTGCCTCCTCTGACTTTGAGGACCATGTGTGAGGATTAAATGAGATAACACAGGTAATGTGCTTGGTACAGTGTCTCACACTATTTAAGTACTCGATAAATGATCTCATTATGATTATTACTACTAATATAATTTATTAATTCACTCATTGTTGTGTATACTTTAATTAGGAAAGGGGAGGAAACAGATAATTTGAGAGAAACTGAGCCCTACAAACTCATTAACTTAAAAATATTTTTTGAGCACTTTATCATGTGTCCAACTGATCTAAACAGAACAGAATAGAGAAAAATCCTTGTTCTTGTGAAGTTCATATCCTAGTATGGGAAGATGGAAATGCACACAATAAATAAGAAAACTGCATAGCATATTAGCAGATGGTGAGTACTATGGGAAAATACAGAGCAGATCAAGAGGGCGTGGGAATGGCAGGATGAGGTACATTGCTGCTTTGAAAGGGATGTTCAGGAAAAGCTTCACTGAGAAGGTGATATCTAAACAAATATTTGAAGGAGGGGACGAAGTTAGCTAAGAAAGAGCTGAAGGAGGAACACTTCAGGTAAAGGCAACAGGCGGCAAAGGCCACACGGCTTGGCACATTCAAGGAACATCAAAGAGGGGAGCGTGGACAAATCAGAGCAAATGGGGAGGACTAAACAGGAGACTAGGGTTAAGGCAGACGGTGGCAGAGGGTCCTGTGAGGAGGGGGAGAATCAGGGCAGAGCCTGGAGCAGAGAAATGACATGATCTGTCTCATGTTTTTTTTTTTCTCCTTTTTCTCCCCAAAGCCCCCGGTACATAGTTGTATATTCTTCGTTGTGGGTCCTTCTAGTTGTGGCATGTGAGACGCTGCCTCAGCGTGGTTTGATGAGCAGTGCCATGTCCACGCCCAGGATTCGAACCAACGAAACACTGGGCCGCCTACAGCGGAGCACGCAAACTTAACCACTCGGCCACGGGGCCAGCCCCGATCTGTCTCATGTTTTAAAAGAATCATCTTTTGCTGTATGAGGACAAATTAAAGGAGGTAAGGCTAAAAGCAGGTCTCTAGTTAGGAGGCCATTACAACAGCCCAGGCAAATCATGATGATGGCCTGGACTGAGCGCTGAAAACTGGTTTAATTACGAGTATATATACATTTTTTTTAAAGATTTTATTTTTCTTCCTTTTTCTCCCCAAAGCCCCCCAGTACATAGTTGTATATTCTTCGTTGTGGGTCCTTCTAGTTGTGGCATGGGGGACGCTGCCTCAGCGTGGTTTGATGAGCAGTGCCATGTCTGCGCCCAGGATTCGAACCAACGAAACACTGGGCCGCCTGCAGCGGAGCGCGTGAACTTAACCACTCAGCCACGGGCCAGACCCTAATTACGAGTATACTTTAAAGGCAGAGTCAACAGGATTTTCTGTCAGATTGGATGTTGGGGGAATAGTGATTTTCTTTTATTTAAGGAGGGAAAGAATATCTTACTCTAAACACCTGAAAGAGATTATATGCCAAAAGCGTTTTCAGAGGGGAGGGCCTCCTGTGCCTTCACCAGTGTGAGCACCCAAGGTGTAGAACGAGGACAGAGACCACGGACAGGGTTTGCACTTCCCATAGGGCCTGTGCCAAATTGGAACTTTGTATCTGCTTAATAAATACACACTTCTACGAAGTCTCAATGTAACATTGCTATATCACACCCCAGGACTCCTGGGGACAAGAGCTCTGTCCATTCAATCTGTCACAATTTCTTCCCTCCTCTGCCCTCATTCTTCACTTCTATTTGACAGCAAAGAGTTTTCCCGCTTGCAAAGAATTTTTATGCTAAAGAAACTAGATGGATAAACAACTACCTTTTCGTAGGATTAGCAATAAAATAGGAAACAAAGGGAGACAGCAAATACCAAGCATTTAGGTTCAGGAATTTCCAAAGCTTCATTATTGCCATATCATGTGCAAATACACTTAGCAAACTTATAATCCCAGGTGTTTTTTTACTAGGTACTAGAAACATGAAGTAATGAAGACATTGTTACTGATATTATATAAGGGGTAACATTCAGTTTTGTTTTAGTAATATGGAGAGAATGTTAATTCAGTTCATAAACGTAAAATTAAATTGCTCCAGAAGTCCTATTCCTGAATAAATCATGTTTAATTTTGTGAGTGTCTTCAGGTTTGAGAGAAAAACCATGCCCTGGCATTTTTCAAACAGGCCCTACGTGAAGACCCCAATGCTGGAGGGAAGAATGTTTTAGCTCTATTTACTTCCAGTCGTAAAATGCATAACTGGCAAAATGAAGAAAAATGGTTGGTAGGACAAGATAAAAAGGTAACTCATTAACAATCTTATAAATGAGACTTTCCTTCCCTAGCAAGTGTTTCAGCATATCTTTCCAAATATACTCAGAATGCAGACTTCTATTTCAATCAGATAGAAATACATATTTCTTCATTTTCTAATCTGTTACTAAAGAAAATGTGTCAACCGACATGCTGATGATTGGCGGCAACACACGTGAAGGTTTTCCTATTAAAACGCCAAGAGCATGCAAGCAATTTAACCACCAACTCAGAGGCAATTGTTTCCATATTTAGTAAGTGAAGAAAGTGTTTTCAGTGCTCTGGTGTGAATCCTTTATTAAATAAAATGATCTACAATGTTTAACATGTTATAAAAGGTTTATTAAGTAATATTCTATTAAATGCTCTATTAAATAAATTTTTCAAGAAGTTCTGCACAGAGCTTGTCATACTGTTCACTTATATTAAAAAACAATACCAGTGACTTCACTTTCTCCAAAGCAGTAAACAGATGATGAATTGCTAATGGTGTTACCCATGCTGGACTCCTCTGAAGTCATACTTTGGTTTGTTTTTATGGTCATATACTACATTTCTTATGTCAAAGGCAATCCTAAATAATATGTCGCAGTCTAATAGTACCTCCAAGAAATCCTTCTTCAGTCTTGTTAAACAGAGTAATGGTGAGTTAATTAGCATATCATTAGATACATAATCAAAAGAATCAAGGAGTAAATACTAGGACATTATACTGTGTAATAGAAATTGCAGATGTATTTGGCACGTTTAAACATATATTTCCAGATATTTTCTTTTAAATAATTCAAATCTATAGCCTATAAACTTCTGATAATTAAAGTAGTAGAGTTTGTTATGCATGATTGATAATGAGATTACAGTTTATGCATCGAAAACATGGCAACTGAGATCTCATCAAAAACTACTGTCATGTCATGATAGTTTTATTAATTTCTGGGTTTACTCCTGCACACTTAAACTTAGCAGAATATCATCAGCTCACACAGAAGCCGATTATTAGAATTGTACAGTGAATGAACTGTGCATCTGATGGCTGTTTTATTGAATTATTACTTCTAATTCATATATGCTCAATAAAAATCATGTCTACGTAGATTTTTCACAGTAAAAGAATAAACACTATTTATAACAAAGGCCATTATAACAAAATCGTGCTCCAACAAAAGACTTCAAAGTCCCAAATGACAGCATACATTTTTCAAAAAGTAAAAACTGCTAGAACTACAATGTAACAAAACAATTTCTAAGTCCCTTAGAAACTGCTGCAACAGAGAAGCGCTTTAATGAATCACGTGATAACAATGAGTATAGCGTGCACTCCTGCTGGCTCCATTGCCATTAGTTGCTTAAGACAAAGTTGTTGGTAGGAGTGAGAGAATGGTAATACTGTAGCTGACCTAGAGTTGTGCCCTAACTTAGCTGCCAGAGGCTAAACCTTAAGTCACAGGACTACTTCAGAAGTTCACAAAATTCTGCATGTGGCCCAGTCAGGCGGGAAGAGAGGTACTTTCCACAACCACTTCACAAGTGAGTCTTGCTGTCTGGAGAAGCTGCAGTGTACTCACTGGGGAGCTCAGTGTGCCACCAGGAAAGGCTGCAGTGAGGATGCACGCTTGGCTGTCTGTATTTAGTAATCTGTATCTAAATAGGCAGACGTGTCTGCGAGGGTTATTAGTACTGGGCTGGGCGAGACTAGGTTCTTCTTATGTGACTTTTAATCCAACTAGAAAAAAGTAGAAAGTGGGAATATACCTTGTTTATAGAGATATAAAACTCTTATCTATGTCTTAATTTAGTGAGCTATTACCTATAATGTATTAAATCTACGAAATCATGTATAATGCATGATGTTTACTTTTAATGACTGCTAATGTGTGATGTTTTCTTTCAACGGTTTAAGTAATATGAAATAAATAATTACATACTTCTCATTGCAAATCTTAAATACTTTCTAGCACCAGGCTAAATTATTTCTGCCCTCAGCCTTACATGTTAGATGAGCTATAAAATTCATCTTTTAAGTTCTGTTCCCTAGTGTAAAGACATATTAACAATTTTTCTTTTTTTACAAAAAGCTTCTAAGTGGACAGTTGTGATTCAACGCGTAAATGTGTAAGAAAAGAAATCATTCAGCTGACTTTTACGGTTTTATTTTGAAAATCAGGCTGATGTGTACGGAAACCAAGGCCCTTTCCTTTCTCTTTGAAATCTTTAATTATAAGCACTAGGCATTTGAAAGGCATCCTAAATTAGGCATTATCTTAGCTCTACCTTTATTTACTTTTACATAATTATCCTGATGAAAGATATAATTACAGCATTATACAAAATAACTAAGCCATGTTTTTTTTTTAATGTTTCCTAAGTGATAAACACTTTACATATGGATTAAAGCAATAAATCTCCAACTAAAATAGCTAGGAGTTAATTAAAAAGTGGGAACTATGATTCCTATTTCTCAGGAAAAAAACAACCCTGTGAAAAAGAGTGATTTGGGGGAAATATTTTATGAATAAAATTTCAAGATAGAATTACAACTTTCTAAATGATATACAAAATGGTTATTTTAATGCCCAATTTAGAGAAAAACACTGAGAAACGTGACTTTTGACACCATGGAAAATGCAAAAGGCTCTCTTTGCTTGAATTTTTCACTTTGTATTATTGTGGAGTGTCATGGAGAGAGAATCTCAATGTGACATTTTTGTCCTCATCTTTGAAGTCTGCAGCATAAAATTATTACTCTTAGAGCGAGAAGGAGTTCTTATCTAGAAAACAATGAGGCTTATGTAACAACTGGAAGGAGAAATCATCTTCCCTTAATAGCAGAGTATGCTAAAGGAATGGTAAAAGAACGTGGCCAAACTGAATTTGAAACAATGATTTGAATTACTATAAAATAATTAATCATGTTTCACTCAAGTGATAATAGTTATAAATGCCAATTGACTAGGAACAATGAATATGTAAACCCATGGGATATCACTATCCAGTGTTATCAAGATGTTATCAACTTGGCACCTCCCCTCTATTTCAAGGATACATTTTAAATGCTCAGTGGGTTTGGCTTTAATTTGTCATCCTGATGGGTATCCATACTGAATTCAACCACATGTCAATAGAAGCAAGAGGAAGAGATACTGGAGACTAGCTAAAAAAAAAAAAAAAACATTTAAATTTGAATTAAAGTGATTTGAGAGAGTTTTAATGCATCAAGTAACATACTTTTTCATTAAAACACTGAATTTTACCTAGGCCAAAGACTTGGAAAGAAGTAAACACACTGGCAGGAAAGGGTGAGTAGAATGGAGAAAGGACTAGCAAAACCTTCACCAAGAAGGAAAAACGAGTTAGATGTTAAAGTACTTTAAAAAAAACATTTCAGGTTGATATGGGGGAGTAGATCTCATGTTAAGTGTTCTTATGACAATTGAAAAAAAAAAAAGAGATGTGGGGCCTGCCCAGTGGCGTAGTGGTTAAGTTCATGTGCTCTGGCTTCAGTGGCCCAGGGTTCGCTGGTTCGGATCTCAAGTGCGGACCTACACACTGCTTGGCAGGCCATGCTGTGGCAGCATTCCACATATAAAGTTGAGGAAGATGGGCACAGATGTTAGCTCAGGTCCAATCTTCCTCAGCAAAAAGAGGAGGATTGGTGGCAGATGTTAGCTCAGGGCTAATCTTCCACAAAAATAAATAAATAAATAAATTTTTAAAAAAGACAGACATAGTCAGATATTTAGCAGAGTTCCATATATTTTTAGCTTTCATTCAACAAATATTTACTGAACACTCACTGTGTGCTAAACCCTGTGTTAGGTGCTGTGGCTGCATCAGTGAACAAGAACACGACACAGTTTTTTCCACCAGTTTACATATGGTAGGGAGATGTCAAGGAAACGAAAACTCAAGTGATGCTTTAAGTGCTCTGAGAGAGGTAACTCACAAGGCTCTCTGGGAGTACAGAGCAGGCTCCTGAAGCTGGTCCTGGAGAATCAGGAAAGACATTTTAGAGGAATGACATATACACTGAAAACAAAAGGAAGGGTAAGACTGATCTGGCAAGAACATATGGAGGCAAGAGGAGAAGACTTTCGGCATTTACAAAAGACCTAGAAATGACAGAATGGAATGCTGTGGGAACTGCCAGTGAGTCAGGCTGCAACTTGGCGCTCAGGCAAGAGATGAGGCTGGAGAGGCCAGGTCTTAAAGACAAGTATTTTGATAAAAACCATTGGACTAGATTAAAAATTCACCTAAAAGCACCTTCATAAATATCTACTGAATGAATTAACAAAAATCTATGGTTGATTTTACTATCATATAATTAGTCCTTGAATCTTCAACTGACCAGTATGTATATCATATTGAAATAAATTGTTTCATCCTAGGTCAAGATATCTTAAATATACACACACACACTCACAGCACCAAAGGAAATTTCACCCTAATTTCTAAAGCAAAAATGAGGCAATTATTTTAATGGGAAAGAATTATTCCTTCTTGATACAAACAAGTGACTTGTGTATTGCCAATCATTTTATTAGAAACAGTCGGAAGAGCACAATAATTTTGTCTTATGTGATGGTATTAAGGCATTTTTCAGGGTAATTTTATATAAATTATTTACTAAAAGGCATGACTATTTTACTTGCTTTTTTTGTCCCGTTTTTTACAGAATTCATGGTATACCATGGTTAGGCATGCAAGCATATTTTAAAAAGTGTTGAAAAAGGTCATATTAAAACCCCAAACAAAAAGCACAATTATTTAAATATTACACAAAACATCATTTTAATCTGCTTGTTTTCTAAATTTAAAATAAACAAATTCTTCTTTTCAAATGAAGCAATTACTTTATCGAATCATAACTACTCAATAATTATTTTTTAAATTTTTGCGTATATTACTGTAAAGCAATATAATATCAACTCTTCTGATTAGAAAATAGATGCTTATGGGAAAAATGGAAGCAATTTTGTTAAAAAAATATGCAGATGCATCCTATAATAAAAAAGTACACTTAATGATCATATAATTAGATGGGAGGAGTAGCTGGGTATGATAAGATGAATGGATCACAGATTTTACTGCCTAAGTTAAAATTTAACACAAAGTTAAGGCTGCCATCCATTAGAGTCAGTATATAACTTAGACTTTTTTCATTTAATTGCTTTTGGAATAAGGAACATAGATAAATAGTTTGTAAAATAAATATACTTTGATAGTAGTCCCTTCTCTTCAGAAATGTGTCACTGGAGTGTATTACACAGCTTACTGGTAGAAATTGTATAGTTGAAAAAAAAATGTGGATATAGATAAAGTTTCTTTTGTTTTTTTTTCAGGATACTTATTTTAAGTAATGTTACTGAAATCTTATATGGTCCACTGGTAACCATTATATTAGGTGAAATAAAAATACTGTAGAAAATAATAAAAGTTAAAGCAGATTAAGGTCATTTGTTAAAAATACTTTATATTGTATCTAAAAGCATAAGTGTTTCACTCACTATACTGACGAACTAATTATCTCTGTCATACTAGGAAATTAATTCATATAAATCTCCAGAATATGGTTGATGGTTATTTGACAGTAGATGCTTTAGAAAAGCTCTGTGCAAAACATTTAAGTGATCATACCAGTGCTTCATGAAATTATAGAAAACACTGCCCTTACTAAAAGGGACCTTTCCAAGGGATAATAAACTTTAATTAAAAGTAAAGGACAATTAGGGATAAACTTATTAAGTGCTTGCTCTGATGAACTAACAGAATGACATGGGCAAAACTTTTCAGGCCATGTGAACATCTTCAGGTGGAACCACATTCCAACAATCCAGGACAGATGAAAACAGGGCCCATTTTATCACAAACTTCTATATGTAGTCTTGGAAAAATCAGTTACTATCGAAATGCCTTTGTTTCAATAACCTCGATCTTTCCTTTTCTAATTTAAATCTGTTGTTCACTTGGTCCTCCATGTTGGTTGTTAAAAGTAGTGTTACCATAAACCCTCCAAATACATTCCTGAAAATCATTGCAGATTCTCCTTTTCCAGGGTATTAAGTCCTTTAGCATCTCCTTGTCCATCATCTCAAATATTTGATAATTCCTGATTCCAGAGGAAATATATTTTTACAAAAAGGCTATAAGGCAGCAATTAAGTTTATTTTCTTAGTTGGCCAGTTTTCTCTAGACTCTACATAGCAATAGTAAAAATGATAAGTCTACATAAGGAGTCTTTATCAAAAAAACTAAAATAATATTTACTGCTAGAGTGTTCAATTTATTGTTCTCTTCAAATCTATTTTTTTAAATCTTTAAAATAAAGAATGTGAAACTTATTTTGAAAAACATTTTTATGTTAAAATGAGGCAATTAAACTCTTCTTAGAAACATTTTTGTAATATGAAAATTTACTGAGATCTTTCAAGAACTGGTACATTCCGGTAAGAGTCAAAATACTAATAGGAAATCTTTGATATTTAACAATTGTGTATATAAATAAGAGAGCATCTTACAAAGCATAAATATTTTGAAAAATGACTTTTTTTAACCACATGGTGAGACTAACCTAAACATAGTACATGTTATGGCAGAAAATGTTGACTGAATATTTTGGGGTAAAAATAGTTTTGTGGAATTACAAGTGATCTTAATGCAAATTAGAAAAATTCAGGTGAGAGAGAAATATCTCCCTTCTGCTACAGGCACGGTTTAAGTTGTGTTTCACCAATAAAAAGATCCTCCCAGCATCTGGAGCAGTTGCCATGCCCTCCCAGGGATGGTCTGGAGCTCTGTTCACCTCAGGCCCATCCAGAAGAGGTGACCTGTCCACTACCATTTCAGTCACAGGACAGTTTGGTGGAGGCAGATTAGTGGTATGCAATCATGATAGATAGTTTATCCTAGCTCCAAACTGCCGCTTGGGAAATCTTGAACTCAAATGAACAGAGACTCAGTCATGATTAGTGTCAAAAAGGTACACAGAGACAAAATTTGGTTGGCAGCACGAAAGATGAATCAAGGCGAAAAAGTGACCAATTGCACGTTCAAAATAGAAATTGAGACGCATCCTACAGTTTGGAAAAACTTTAAATACCAGAAAAGTCATACATTATTAATTGTTCATTGATTCACACGTAAAACATGTTTCTCTAAAGTAACATATTTTTAGAAAGGCTATAAATTACATACACTATCTTATTTCAAAATCTTTATTCTCAAGGTGATGCAGAAGAAAAGAGACCTCTCTTAATATAGGAACAAGGCAGCAAAGTATTTTTTAAAATTTATGTCATTTTTAATATCTTTCCTTTAGTTGGATATTCTAAGAAATAAGACTTGTTAAAAGAGAAAAATTAGTTTTGTGGAAATATTTTAACATTTAAATGTTACACAGTTTGATGACTTTCTTAAGAAGAAATCAGGATATTATAGGGGCATAAACTCAAAATGTGGAAGAACTTAAGAACCTTCCAAATATTTTCTAAATGCTGGAAAATATGGGTTTATAAATTGTAAAATACATTATTCTATTAGCAAACGTGAACTTTGGTCTCTAAAACAGAGCCCCCCTCAACCAAATATCCACAAAAAGAATGTCCTCAAGTGTCACTGCCTGAAGTGATACGCTCTGACAAATGTAACAGCTCTTTCTGTGTCATTCCTAATGCACTTGTCACTCAGTATTATCCATCCTCATTAATGACAATGGGAAAGTTTATCTTGGGAACACGTTTTAAATCATCTACTCTTTACAATGGGACCATGAAATCTCTTACAAAACATGAGGCGGGAACTACTCTGACAACAAAACCCTTTCCTGGCAGCTTTATTCTTAATTCCTGTTCAAGGAGTAATCTGTTTATTATAAAATCATACAGAACAATATATTAAACAGAATTTGAAACAAGAATAGCTAGTGTGATTTTCAAGCTTACAAGTATTTTTACAACATTTTTATTAGGCTGAAAACACTAAGTTGAGTCCTTTTTGAGTGGTTTCATGCAGCCTTCTTTCCTATTCTACATTATAAACACCTTTGAAAAGGAGTTTTGTTTTATCTAATTTTAAAACACTTTTCAAATGCCAAGGACATTATTCATTATATATTTAAAAAAATAATAATATGTATTAATTAAACAAAAGCAACTTTGAGTAAAACTGTCCTTGTACATTTAAATTTCCTAACTAAAATGCCAAAAGATTCCAAGTCAAGTCTCTTATGGCTTAAAAATAGTCTTACTAGGCCAAAAATTACTTTTAATAATAAATTACATTTTAAGCTTCAATATGATCTTGTTTCCTTGCCTAAGAAATTCCTACAGTTTTTAAAAAACTAAAATGAAAAATAAGCAACACTTCTTGATCCACAGCGCCCACTTAAACTTACTGTTTTAATGTGACTACCAATTATATACACTAGGTAGTGTGCACATTGAACAGCTAATCTTGTTTTGGTATGCTTCTGCTGATAACATTAATATTTGTTAGAAATACAGCCTTATGCCTCTTATTATTCAGTCATCAAAAGTTTAATGCTACATTTTGATTAACTTACATATAGTAAAATAATCTTAAATAGATTATGATACTCTTGAAAAATCACATTTAAAGTTGATTTGATCACTTTTACTCATCTGAAGCTCATCTGTGAATTCAAACATGCTACAAATAAAAACATCAAATTTTAATATTTATACTGTGTGAATCTATAATCCATAAAGCCTTTTTACTTTAGAGTTCAAGACTATTACTTTAATATTTCTAATTAACACTTTATTTTAAAAAAAATAAAAAAGTTCCTTTAAGGGATGGTGTAAAAATTATATGGGCTTCATGCTGAAATGATTAATTTAATTTATAACTTTTTCTTTTGGTGAGGAAGATTGTTGCTGAGCTAACATCTGTGCTAGTCTTCCTCTATTTTTATGTGGGACGCCACTGCAGCATGGCTTGACAAGTAGTATGTAGCTCCGTGCCTGGGACCTGAACCTGCTAATCCTGGGCCGCCAAAGTGGAGTGAGTGAACTTAACCACTACACCACTGGACCAGCCCCTATACCGTTTATAAAAGAAATGAAAATCTAAGGAAAACTAAGGAGATATACACATAAATTATAATTATTCCTCATATATTAGGTGTTTATTATGAATCCAGTGATATTACATAGAAAATAGCAATTGATGTGGCTTCAGAAAGCAGAATTGGTACTGATGGGTGGGGAGTTGCTTTAGCATCTGGAAGAATTTTCTAGCAACTGCAGCTGGTAGCTACTGAAATGGGTGCCTCTAACAAAGTGGGTTTCCACATGATTACAGAGAGGCCGGATGAGAAAATATGGGCACACAATAGGAAGCTGGCTTTGAAGACTTTAAGCTCCCTTCTGCTTTCAAACTTCTAAGAAATCTAGGTATTTTCTCAAAGAGACCCACTCACATTAATTCTAAAAGTGCAAACTACACATCGAATGATTGTATGAATTCATTATTACTCAAATAAAGTTTAATTTTAAGACTATAAATCATATCCCCTAATTGACAATTCTCTCAGCAATTTTTTTAAAGTATGTAGTCTTCCAAAGGAGGGGTTCTTCGTATAGCAAACTTTCTCTGTCAATGACTAGATATTAAGCATTTTTGGCCTTGCACGCCATAAGATGTCAACTTAGTGATGCAGTGTGAAAGCAGCCATAGACAACACATAAACGAACAGGCCTGGCTGTGCTCCAACAAGAGTTTATTTCAACAAACAGTGGGGCTGGGTTTGGCCAAAGGCCACAGTTCGCTAACTTCATGCTTTAAAGCATCAGGGGCAGAGCTGGTTGAACACTGTCTTTTACTTATCTGATTTTACATGGACCAAAGCACAAGAACCTTTCCAATAAAATGATGGGAATAGTGTAATAATTGAATGCTAAAGCAAAGAAATGGTCTGTATTTATGGCACAACGAAGAGTAGATCACATTTCCAAAATATCTTTAGATGTACTCTTTCTGTTCCTGGACTGAATTACACTTAAAGTCAATAGGACATGTGAAGAAAATGTGTTCAGTTATAAATTACGCACTGGAAACCTTTTCTTCTGAATATAATTGTCCTTAAATTTCTATCTGGACCAGAATGGTTTTCCAGGAGGAATTTCTTAAGAAACCAAACTAAATGACTAGATTGAGACTTGTCAGCTTCATGTGCACAAAGAGGTCAAGGGGATGATTTCTCAATAATTATAGTTCTAGATTCTATTATTATGGAAGTGATATTATTTGCTTCACTGTTAAAGTGTATTTAAATCTGAAGTGTAGAATATCCAAGATGATGTATTCAAATTTGATTGTACTTAATTATTTCATTCCTAACTCATAAGTCCCACAAATCTTTGATAATACTTATCTGTTAAAAGCCAGGAAAACATACAAGCAGTAAAATCAGTTCCACAGGCCAGAGAAGACCAGGCAGTTACTGGATCAGAGGGGATAGAAGCTATAAGCACTTGAAACCTGAGAGTTGGGACTGATTCCTGTTGGCTCTGGGGGATTTTTACAAATTTGGAACATTTACTATAAAATCTTTTAAATTGAAGTATTCAAAACAATTTCAAATGGGATTAAAATGGGGATAAGGAAATCATGATTCCAATGGAATACCAATCCCTTTTCGTTAACTAAAAAAAATATCTCTTTCCTTATTTTCCATCTGGTATTTCTGAGGAATACAGCCTGACTTTATTTCAGCAATAACGGTTCATTACGTTAACAGCCAATATTTTCTGAACGTTATTTTACTTATGCAAAACTTCAGAAGTATATTAACCATTTATGGAAACTGTATTAGCATTATCAGACTATTCTCTATGGTCTGAAATGGTGAGATTTTATGGTCATGCTCTCTAACACGTTTTGGGCACTGTCAAGAGGACATTCATTCATTCGTTCATTCAGTATTTTTTCAGCACCTGCGTGATCAGGTGCCGAACTAGGAAGATGGGATATGATGATGAGTAAAACAGACATAAGGTAAAGCATTTATACCCCTATACGAACCACATTTTCCCAAAGCTTTGACACTTTATAGAAGAGACTTACGCGTGGGATTTCACTGTGCTGAAGTATGACAACAAAAGCACCAAGACAGTGCAAGCGGGTTCTCGAGGGCCAGGCGGCGAGCAGAGCCCACGTGGACCACGGCTGCATGTGGCACTCACGTCACGACTGGCCTCAGGATTGTTACTGACCAATCAGTTCCACAGGTTTTTAAAGGGTAATTTATCATTATTCATTGGATTCTTGATTCAAATCCATTGTTAAATTACTTCTGTTTGGCCCAAAAGATTTGGTTTGGCACTGACCACAAATTTAAATCTCTTCTTTTTTTTTTTTTTTTTTTTTTTTCAATGGCACCATTTGCTTTTATTTTTAGGACCCTGAAAATTGCACATAGGTTGGCAAATTTTTGGTTCCAAGGACACACTACCCTCCTCCCCTTAGGAATTACAGACCATGGAATAATCTTTATTTTGTCTTGAATTCAGTAAACAAATATTTCCTAGAGTCTAATTATTTTCAATACATTTTTGTATTTTATACTATTTTCAATATAACTTGGGGTTCCTATTGAAAACCAATCTGAGGGGAAGGGGCCTTTTTTTTTTTTTTTTTCACCCTCTTTTTTTTTTTTTATTAATGTTATGATAGATTACAACCTTGTGAGATTAAATCTCTTCTTTTTGATAGCACAAGCAACCAAAAAAGCCAAAAACGAAAAAACTAGAGGTGTGAAGTTGTGGGTCTGAATGGCCAAATTCAGAGGGAAAAATCTAGAAAGTTCTGGCTAAATTTATTTCAGTAGTATATTTTTACTAATTTGGTTTTATTTTGAGAATAAAAAGTGACATACCTCATAAATATATATACATATACATATATATATAAAACCTATAAAATCTAAGTGTATTAAAATTATAAGGTACAAAATATTCTTTTTATCATTAGTTTTATTTTTATCCTAAAGTCACATGATTGAAAAAATCATGTGACTGAATTCATTCAGTGTAGATCATTGCTAATACTTTATCTGAACCACCATTTTTTCTCCTCAGAGCACTGGAAAGGCTATGAAAATTAATTAAAACAAATTACTATCTAGTTTGATTCCTTTTTCACACCTATCCCCGACAAGTTTTGAACTTCCATACAGAAACAATGGAGTATCTACATCTTACCCATTTTGAAACAAGCTAGTTTCATGGTAAAGGACATTTGAACACTACCACTTTGCTGTGTTTTTCTACACCTGGATGTGATCCATATATTTAAACAACAAATGAATATGTGTCTGTGCGTGCATGTGTATAAGGAGTTTTCCTTAAAAACTGTAGTTATATATTCTAATAATTTTCCGTAATTACTTATGTCAAGAACATAGTACTAGAGTGTGTGGTTTTGATCAACATTTGAGCAATTTGTAAAAATATTAATAAACTATTACTGCGTTAGCTTTTCCCTTTACCCACTGAATACAAGATAAGTTGACCCATTTATTTACAGGCTCAACAAGGGCAATCCATTTCATGCTATAGCACTGACCCTTAAGAAGGATCTTGTAAATGAGTAGCCTATTACAATATGTACAAGTGACCTTTAATTGCACCAAGAGGGTTTTTGTTACAAGGTCTTTCAATGGTACACCATAGCTACAGTATAAGTTGGTAAAGTATTTCTTAGGTTACAAGCAGAAGTATCAACAAAAAAACCCCTGTATCAAATTACACAAATAAAAAGTTTGAGGCATTTAACTAAGTCTACTATAATAATGCCTTTTAAATAAACTGATCAGAAAGATAAGCTGTTTTTCTAATCAGGTAAGAATTAAATATTTAGAACATTCATAAACAACTCATTAAGTTCTTAAAATCTAATCAAACACAACTTTGTTTTCCTATTAGCCTTTGGAAACAACAGCAGTTAATTCAAACTTGATACTAGCTTCATTTGATAACCCCAAATTTTAATTTTAGTAAAAGACACCTCTTCTCTTTTTCCTAAATGACTACACAACTGGAACTTTTACTGCTTTGAAATGTTTAATGATGAATGATATACCTAAAAAAGTACCCAAATATCCAAATACATTCCAAGTATTATTTACATTTAATATTTAAACCAAATTTTCAATAAAGTACAGGGTCAGATATTTCAACCAACTTACTCAGAAATTTCTGAATGAATACAATATACTTCTGACAGTCTTACAAAAAATTGAAACTCAATACTCGATTTCATTAAACCATTCATATGGGGTATCTTATTTCTAGAAGGCTCACGCCAAAATGATTTAGTTTAATTCTCTACAACAATAGTGGGCTGACTTGACAGCACATGACAAAACAGTTCAGTGAACTTCACTATACCAGATACAAAGACCCCGAATTGGCTGCTCCATGAAATTTCCACTGTGGCATGGAGTTATGACAGTAATAACTTTGACAAATTTTAATTTCTGCTTAAATAGAATTGCTTTATCAGTTTTGTGGCTACAGGAATTTTTATTAAACTCATGTTTCTCTTAATTATTTATTATGGTCCCCCAAATCCTACCTTTCAAAAACTAATAATTTCTATTTAATCTCATATTTCCTTAATGAGGAATACAATTTCTTCTTATTACTAAACTGTAGGAAACTTTAGCAATATTAATCAATAAAAGAGGAAAATATTTTGCAATTATGAGATTTACTGCTTAATTTTGCTTAAAGAACTTCCAACAAATAAAACATTTGCAATAGAACAAAAGAGGTTTTAATATGAATGGATCAAACCTTCATTAGAACCAGTTATAATAAAATAGGAGGCAAAAATTAGGAATTTAAAAACCTGGATTTGGTAGACTTTTCTATCTTATAAGTTGTATACATCTTAATTATCTCACAAGATAATTTTTGATGTTCCAAAGATGATAAATATAAAATAATTTAGAAAAATATAAAATATAATATAAAAACACAGTAACTATCTATGAGCAAATTAATATTTGCAAAAATACCTGAATGTAGAACTTAAGTGAACACAACCATAATATATTGTAATTAAATTTGGGATACTTTTGAACCATATCAAGACAGTTGACTAGAACAAGGGACATTTTTTTTGTATAGAATACCTTCCCCACCTTATGTAGCTGAGATCTAGAAAACCTACCGGAGTGGACAGTGTTTTAGTGACTGACTTCATATTTTTTGCAAATTAACTTTTCTATTAAAAAATATCTACCACACACCATAAATAAGTAAAAAATAAGGAACAATCTTGCCACTCTAACATATTCATATATCTATTATATATATATAACATAGCAAAATGTTACATAAGAGAGAAGCTATGATTAATCCAATCCGAATTTTACAATGTATTTTATAAAAATAGAGTAGAAATGATTGCTGGCACCAGAAAAATTTTTAACCTGTATCTTAAAGGATTATATAATAAATACGTGTGTGTACACACACACACTTTTTGAGGTTTGTTCTTTTTTATCACTCAGGCAGAGGATTCTGGCTTCTGTGCTGACGATGAGATGGCAGCACAGCTTGGGTGTGGCCAGTCGTTAGTGGTTAAGAGCACAGGCTTTGGAATAAAACGGATTTGAATTTAAGTGTCATTTCTGTCGGTTATTAACTCTGTGACTTTGGGTAGGTTAAGCTGCTTGATCTCTCTGATCCTTAAGTCTCCTCATTTGTGAACTGCAGATACTAACAGTGTATGGTAGCTGCGAGATCTGTGAGGCAATGCCTACAAAGCACCTGCAATAGCCCAGACCCCTGTGAAACACTCAATAACACTTTTTATTTTTTTACCAATAATAATTAACAGGGCTCCTGAGCTAACTTTCCAGTGTAATTCTGCACAGGGAGTGAGAAGATCTGGGTTTAATACTGGCCCCCACCACAGCTCTATGACTTTGGGAAGGTTACATAACTCTTTATATTTCCTTACATTAAAATGTGTGTAGTCCAGAAATAAACCCACACATCTAGCCAAATTTTGACAAAGGAGCCAAGAACGCACAATGGAGAAAGGACAGTCTCTTCCATAAATGATGTTGGGAAAACTGGACAGGTGCACGCAAAAGAATGACCATCATCTTACACCATACACAAAAATTAACTCAAAATGGACTAAAGACTTGAATGTGAGACCTGAAACCTTAAAACTCCTAGAAGAAAACAGAGAAAGAAAAAAGAAAAAAAGAACAGGCAGTACATTCTTTGACATGGGTCTTAGCAGCATCTTTTTGAATATGTCTCCTCAGGCAAGGGAAACAAAAGAAAAAATAAACAAATGGAACTACATCAAACTAAAAAGCTTCTGTACAGCAAAGGAAACCATCAACAAAATGAAGACAACCTAACACCTGGGAGACGATAATTGCAAATCATATATCCGATAAGGGGTTAATTTCCAAAATATATGACAAACTCATACAACTTAACAACAAAAAAACACTCTGATTAAAAAATGGGCAGAAGATGTGAACAGACATTTTTCCAAAGAAGATATAGGGATGGCCAATAGGCACATGAAAAGATGTTCAACATCACTAATTATTATGGAAATACAAATCAAAACTACAATGAGATATCACCTCATGCCCGTCAGGACAGCTATTACTAAAAAGACAAGAAACAACAAGTGTTGGAGAGGATATGGAGAAAAGGGAACCCTCATACACTGCTGGCGGGAATGCAAACTGGTGCAGCCATTATGGACAACCGTATAGAGATCTTTCAAAAAATGAGAAATAGAACTACCATATGATCCAGTTGTTCCACTTCTGTGTATTTATCCAAAGAACAGGAAAACACTAATTTGAAAGATATATTTGCACCCTTATGTTCATTGCAGCATTATTCACAAGAGCCAAGACTTGGAAACAACCTAGGTGCCAATCAACAGATGAATGGATAAGGAAGATGTGGTGTGTATATATACATACATACACACACACACACACACACACACACACACACACACACACAATGGAATACTACATACATACATACATACACACACACACACACACAAACAATGGAATACTACTCAGCCATAACAAAGATGAAATCTTGCTATTTGCAACAACATGGATGGACCTTGGGAGCATTATGCCAAGTAAAATAAGTCAGATGGAGAAAGCCAAATACCATATGATTCCACTCCTATGTGGAAGATAAAAAAACAACAATGACAAACACACACACAGGTATGGAAAACAGACTGATGGTTACCAGAGGGGAAGTGGGTGGGGAGAAGGGGAAAAGGGTAAAGGGGGACATTTTTATGGTGATGGATGGAAACTAGACTTTGAGTGGTGAACATGATACAGTCTATACAGAAGTTGAAACATAATGGTTTACACCTGAAATTTATATAACGTTATAAACCAACGTGACCTCCATAAAAAAATAAATAAAAAAGAAAAAATTGCATGTAATAATGCCTATGGCAAGAGTTCCTGTCAGGATCAAATAAGAATTAAGTACGGCAATATATGTGAAAGCACCCAACACAATGCCTAGAAAAAATGAGATGCCTAATACATGCTTTTAAATGTTTCAAGTGTTAAAAAATGTGAGTTACTGCAAAAATAGAACTTTAACATTTTAACAAATATTTATGGAACACCTATGAAATGTGCTCAGGATTTAGCTGCAAACAAGATAGACTATGTCCCTACTCTTTTGAAACTTATGACAGGTAAGGTTGAGTGAGGTTGGGAAATAAACTGATAAACAATCGGAGTAATATGTAAGTGGGTTACACTAAGAATTAAGACAGGGCACATGATAGCAGGTAACTAAGTGAATACTTCAGATGCACCAGTCAGGGAAGACCTCTCTAAGAAGGAGACTGAGACATTTAACCTACAATCCAATGACAAGAAGAACTCTTGAAAGTATTGGAGGGATGACCATTCTGGGAATTTGTTGTGCAATGGCAAAGGCAAATGAGGCAGCACTAAACTTAGGACGTTTTAAATACAAAAGTATCCCCAGAGCTACCGCATCAATCACAAAGCTCAAGGACACCATCTTTATTCAGCCCTACTGTGTATTTATTACTCTTCCAGGTACCCTGGAGGAGCTCTCAGCAAAATACATGTTCTTACTTCTAGGAACTTAAAAATGCATTTAACTGAGGAAATGGGACAAGCATGTTTTGTCGTCAGTTTTTGCTTTCTCTTTTTCTGTCTTCCTTAGGCATCACAGACAACACACTGTAGGAGGAAGTGTTTCAGGGAACACCTGGAAACTGGGCAGATTCTGCTGCAGCAGCTATGCAAAGGCTTTGAGGGGATCCTTGAATTACCACAAGATAATTTTCCTGGAGCCATAACATAGAACACATATGGAAATGCTAGTACCTGCAAAGTTTAGGAAGTTAGGAAAAGATCTTTTTCTCTTTGCATCCTTAGACGATGCTGACCTTGTATCATCCTGGTCTCAAAGGTGAGACTACAGGTACCACAAAATTTTTATGAGAGACTCATGGACTGAAGACTATTTGGCAAGATTCTAAATATTTGACCTTTGTTTTGTGCAACCACGTCACTATTCAAATATATGCTTTCCTTAAATTCTCTGAGTAAAATGTAGTATGAATTGGTACTAAAAATGGTGCAATGTGAAATATTAGACTCTAAGTTCAATTTACAAAACGACCACTTTTATATAAAAATTATTCACAGTCAAGGTGTCATAAGATATTTAAAAATATTTCTCAAAGAAATAGGATTAATTTGCTGTAGCAATTTATAAGTTTAATATCTTAGGTGTTGATGACCAGAGAGGAACTTTAAGACATGCAATAGCCAAATAAGAGTTTACTCTTCCTTCACAAATGAAGCAATGACGTTCTGCAGCCAGACTCCCAGGAAGCCTGAGAAAGGAGCACAAAAGCTACGAGGCCCTGTGTGCCCAAGGGAAAGTCAGCAAGACGGCAGCTGCAATCATCGGGATGATTCTAAAGCAGCCTCAGGCTCTTCTCAGAATGGAGCCGTGGCCCTCTTACAGCAGTATTCCAACGAGTCAGAACGCAGAGCAAAGGACACTTATGCAATCACATCCTGGAAGGGCACTTCACTCAACATTTAAGTGGAAAATAATTATAAAGAAATTTCAGAAAAATTGTCAGTGAATGTAAATGACTCAGGGAAAAATGTTTTTTTCTCTCAACGCGCTTAATAGATTTTCAAAGAGCTTACCACTTAGAAACAATTTCCTTTTACATTCTCCTTAAGGAATTATTAATGTAAAGACAAATTTTTATGAAGTGGTTAAGTGAAAAGTTTTGGATTCAGGCTGCCAGTAAGAAATACTCGCTCTCCCCCCGATACAGTACTATTACTTTGGAAGTTTTTTTTTTTTTTATTTTTTTTTTTTATTAATGTTATGATAGATTACAACCTTGTGAGATTTCAGTTGTACATTTTTGTTAGTCATGTTGTGGGTACACCACTTCCCCCTCCGTACCCTCCCCCCACCCCCCCTTTTCCCTGGTAACCACCAATCAGATCTCCTTCTCAATATACTAATTTCCACCTATGAGTGGAGTCATATAGAGTTCGTCTTTCTCTGACTGACTTATTTCGCTTAACATAATACCCTCGAGGTCCATCCACATTGTTGTGAATGGGCCAATTTCGTCTTTTTTTATGGCTGAGTAGTATTCCATTGTGTATATATACCACATCTTCTTTATCCAATCATTAGTTTCTGGGCATGTAGGCTGGTTCCACGTCTTGGCTATTGTAAATAATGCTGCAATGAACATAGGGGTGCAACGGACTCTTGAGATATCTGATATCAGGTTCTTAGGATAGATACCCAGTAATGGGATGGCTGGGTCATAGGGTATTTCTATTTTTAACTTTTTGAGAAATCTCCATACTGTTTTCCATAGTGGCTGTACCAGTTTGCATTCCCACCAACAGTGTATGAGGGTTCCTCTTTCTTACTTTGGAAGTTTGATCAAAGTGGATAAGCTTTCACAACATTTATATAGGAAGTTAAAAAATACTTCAAATATTTTGGGAACTTACCTAATCAGTATACTTTTAGCATGTGTCTAGTCATGTAGCCATCTTTGGTCAATCATCAAAAAATCAAAGGCAAATTGGTATGACTCACCCCTAACTTTAATCCCGCATGATTGTGTCGTGTAAGCTTGTTTGTGTGAGAGCTGCTGTGGTTTTAGCAGAGAGATTAACAACCGGACCTCAGCTGGCCCAGACCCTGCCCTGCTGATGCCTCAGGCTCTTTGAAGTCTGACCATCATACCTGGCAAAGCAGCAGTGGGAACCAGAGTGGTGTCAGATCTAATCACGTTGTCCTCTGCAGCACAGCTAACCATGGGCTTCACTAATTGGCCCAATTGCGGATTATACCTTTTGCTACAGATTCAAGACAATAATTTAGTTAAATGATGTTTTTTTTTTCCCTTATCTCTTCTAATTAAGATTCCAAAGTGGGAAGAAATAGGATTAGACAGAGTCTCAAAACTGTGTTCCTCTTAAGGTGGTATGCACTTTTGATAGGCTCACTATGACATGTGAAATATATAGAGCATAGTATTAAACCAACTTCTGGAGATTCCGTGAATCCTATATGACCCTACTATATGCCTACATCACTTGGGAATTAAAGGTCAAGTATAGGGATGGCAATATAATGAACACACTAAAATGTAAACATGTAGAAAATGACATTATCATTGTTAAAGAATGCTAATGTGGGTTTACTTCTGACAAATAACTTCATCTATATGAACAGATGCCTATGTTCCACTTAGGTTTTGTTCTTGCTAACTGCAGTATATCTGGGAACTGAAATACCAACCAATATTTGTGGAAGGCATCATTGTCAGAAAAGGTACACTGGACTATATGGTCCATCACCCTACAACTTAATAATGCTCCTGAGCCAGACATTTATATTTGAATTATTTTATTTTTGCGTCATAACTTTGAATTGATAGGTAAGTTCACCATCGCCCCTGCCTCTAGATACAGTAAATTTATAGTTACCTTTCCACTTCCCATTTAAAACCTGGAAAGGCTGTTGAAAACATGGAGGCATGAAAGGAGACCAGGCACCAAGCTACCACGCAGTGCTCGAGACTGTCCAACACATCAGAGGGACTGACACCCTCGTACTTCGCAAGAGGCCATGCTATTTCAATAAGTAAAAATTTCAGATCATTCTACTAGATCAAGTACACTGTAGTATTATATAAGGCTAATTTATACTGACGGCTATACTATTCTGGTCTTAATACTTAAGAATAAATGTTCTAAGTAAGTGTATCAAACATAATAGTTAGTTAATAAATGCTAGTTGATCAATTATTCTGTGAGAAAAAGTTCTTGGTGATTGGAGAGGTACTGAAGTCCTGTCCTCTGGATTAGGGGAAGAGCAGTACAAGACAACCTTGATTAAACTTGATTTACTTTGATTTTCTAAACTCTCAGTATTCATTTAGTGTACAAGATTCGCATAAATACACTATTTATGATAATTACTATTTTTGGACCAATTAAAGCCTACAGAAGTATTGTTCATCCTTATATGGAAAATTCGCAGTGAATGGTATATGTCTTTCACAGATTTCAGTGTCACCCAGTAACCACAATTTCCCACTGGGACTTAGAAACATTAGAGCTGGAAAACTGTCCCATTACCAAAGCAGAAACCCTGTTTATAATAAACTTAATAAAGGTTGGAACTGTAATAATATGTTATTATCATTTATATTAGAAAATTAGATTACTATGTGTCAAGATATGATCAAGCTGAACGTTACAAAATCAAAATAGCAAAATAATATCAAATGCAAGTAAAAAAGCTGCTGTTAGGCTGTCATCAAATTAAATGCAGTCACATTTCAAATTCCACCAAATCTTATTGGTTTATATATCATAATTATATCATAATTACTAATAGAAAGAAAAAATTGGTTAATGCTAATCCCAGCATTAGAGAAGCAAAAATTACAGAAACTAAAGAAAATATAAGTCTAAGCAATTATTTCAGCTTCGAAGTGAGGCTATGTACCTAAGTTACACATCTTACAGAACTCCACTGTGAAGGGAGTATTATAGGTCACTTGATCAGTGGAACTTATATAATATGTATAGCTGTATTATTTGGACTATTTTTAAAACTCCATAATTTATCTATATTACATATATTTCAGCAAAGATTTTATTATCTACTAAATCTATGATTCTATTCTTACTTCTGGGATACATACAAGGATGAAAAAGACAGTTTCTGTATATTGAATCTATTATTACATCTTAGGAAAGCCTTTTGCTATAAAATATTTCATCATTATATAGAAAATACAAACATAAGGCCAAGGAATAAGTAGTATATTATGGTTAATCAAATATGCTAGAGAGTTACCAAGTACAGTTTACAAGGATTATCAATTTTCAAAGAATTGGAAAGCTCTTTCTTTTAACCTGAAGCCATATTGAAGCAACCTGAAACTTCCTTTTTTACTTATCCAGGGTGCTTACCAGGATTTTGGTGTCATGATTCTGGATATGATTCTGCTCTGGCTTTTGCAGAGGGGCTAATTTATAGAGCTTTATAGTTGGTGAATACTAGGTAATAGTAAAAATTTACTGTGATTAGATAAATGCTTCCACTTGAATCTGGACAATACCAATCCACAACCCAAAAAGGAAGAAATACTCTCCTCCAAATCACTTGAAGAATTTAGAGATTACTGGTTAAAGTTGCTCTACCTGTTAGAGGCCCTTGGTGGCTGTTAGTAAAAATATATTCAGTTTTCATAGATAAGAATGGCAATGATTTAATCAATCAAAGAATAGGTACCCTAAAAATAGGGATGAGGGTGTTTGCCTGTTTCTTTTGCCCCTTGTTTCCAACCATGGCACCTTTTAAGACCATGTGATGGGCAGTAAATTCCAGCATGGAACAATCTACCTGCACGGAATCAGAAAAGCTTTTTCTGCTTTACCTGCTAAACCACCTTTCCCTCCTGCAAGTAAGATGCAGACTCAATCCTGGTGTACTACAGCCTCAGACTTGACAGACAAGGAGAGCGAACATGTTTTTTAAATATCAGGGCAATTTTAAAAAATATTTATTTGTCATGCATATTAAAACACTGCCACTTGATGGATAATTTTTCCCCCAAAAAAGGAATCCTCTTGTTTCCAGTTTCCATAATATATCACCAAAGACTTGGTTTCTGTTTGGATATGCATTTTACAATGTACAATGCTATATTAAAAGCATTTAATCCTATGTGAACCACATGGTTTTATCCTGTTATAATTATACCTATATGTACTTCTATTAGGTTTGTTTGATTCTTTAATTTATATTTTTTCTAATCATCAAATTGAATTTTATGGCATAAGTAAATAAGTTACTTAGAATGTGTTTTACCTGTATTTCTCTATATAAAAAAATTGTATTGATTATGAAAAAGGTAAAGGATTTGATCAACTTTTTAAAAAACAACCATGTACTTGTGTTTTGTTTTCAAATATTGCTGTGCAACCACAGGGTGACCAATTGTGATGGTTCTCTTAGTTTAGAATAGTGGGAAGACAAGACAGGAAACAGAACAGAGACCTGTGTGGTTAATGAAAGATCTTTTATCCACTCCAATGGCAAAATGTGGTCACTTTTAGAACCTGAAGTTATTCAAAGGACAGGGCCCCCTTGACATTATCTAAGTCCTTTATTTCTACCCCCTCATCCCCAAAATAAGACCCAGTGTGTGTGTGTGTGTGTGTGTGTGTGAGAGAGAGAGAGAGAGAGACAATAAACACGATTCACATTGCTGTGCTACTCTTCTCTCTGGGTGCAACATTTTTTTCACCAGGCAATCTCCTTGCTTAGTTCATATGGTGACACACACGATACCTTAGACCTGATTGTCACAACATTCATCTTGGGAAAAAGGCATCATATGGAACAAAAAAACTTATAACTTTCATGAAAAATACAAATTCAATTTAAAAGAAAATGACGAGGCAGGCTTTTCTTGGGACACTAACAACCGTAACTTTATCCCTCTAGAAGTCTGAATGTCGTGGTAAACTTCTCAACATTCTGTCAGAAAAACTGAAACAATGTTTGAACAATTACAGTGCTGGGTTCCATTTCAATGGTTTCTTCTGAGAACTAAAGCAAATTAGCTCAAGAGTCAGTATTTCCACCCTCTGGTTCTTGTGGCTTTAAGTGGCTTTTGAAGGGAGCACCCAGATGAGGCACTTCTCACACTCCTGCAGACACGACCTGCTCGAAGAACTGGCTGCCTGATTAACTATTAACTGCTCTCAATAGGATTAGATAATTAAGGACATCGATGACCATTAATTAGGAGGAGGGCACATTAATTTGTCACTGGATAGGGCCCTTACAATGATTTATAGGTTAGTGCTACTTGCAAATGTGAAGGGAAAGAGAAAAAGAGAGAGAACCATTAAGTCACCTTATCAAGTGGCCAGCTCAAGAGGGCAGAGGGTCAAAAAAGGGCCAAAGTGGTCACTTAAGGGTGAAGTCCCAAACACCAAAGCAGTGCCAAGCCACATTGACCATCATTTGGTGATGAAGTTAAAAATATGCTAATTTATTGGTGGCAATTCTCTCTTTTTATGGTTTCAAGCAGTTAAGACAAGTGGCCTGCTTAAGAGCTTTTCATTTGAAAAGAGATTAAACAAAATGGTTTGTCAAGGCTGCTTGGCTGTTTTATGTCTTTGTTAAAAAAAATTGCACCCACTATACTGATAACTATCACACCACCCAAAAGCCATCTCTCTCTGAGCATTTATTTCCTTAATAAATACGTCAGCTCTAATTGCTTAATAGTGCTATGTTCATTTGCTCTTCAGCAAGATTAAGTTGAAATAAATCTTTTGTACTACTACTTTCTGTCCCTATTGCTTGCATAAAGGTCACAAAAAAGGTTTAAGTTTTATAGAAAATTTACATAAAGACAGTGGTGTAAATTATACTTTGTCTTATTCAGCATGGAAAGCAGAAAGGTGATTTCACTAATAGTAAAGAAAACTGCTTTTAGAATGTAGATAAGGAACACAATTGTGGGTAGCATTCACATTCCACACACAAATAAGCACAGCTCATTAACATTGAATTAAATATGCTTTGGAAAGCCTCGGAAATATCCACGTCATACTTATAAGTTTAGAACTTACTTTTAATAGACATTTGAAACAAAATCATTTGCTGTACTCTAATGATACACCATTAAAATAAAAGAAAAAGTAGGATAGTCTAAAAAAATTATTTTGTTACACCAAAAGAACTTAAAAATATGCAACATCATCTAAGAATTGCACTAACGTAAAAAATACATATTTGTGTAAAGAGATACTATTTACCTCAAGACTGTGAACTGAAATATAAAAATTCTCTCTTACCTCAATGGTGAATAGCTTCCTTCTTAATTTGAAAGCTAAGTCTTTGACATCTGATACATCACCAATCAAATTATTAAGTCGAGGAATCTGCCGTACATGAATCAAACCTTGTGGGAAGGAAATTAAAAGAAAAAAATAAAAAAGGCTGTCTTGGATGCATAAATTAAAGAGGCTTACAGCAGAATCCTGTAAATTTACACACAAGCATCCTCCCCTTTTAAAACTGGAGCTTACTACCAGGAGCAATGAAGCAAATGGTGTGATTATACTCAAGTAATCAAGCAGAATAAGATAAACAGAAATCCTTGAGCGAGGAAAACTAATTGCACTTTGGTACAGAAGTGCAGATGTAAAGAGGGGTCTTAATACTTGTCAAAACTACGGCCGGTTTGCGTGCGATTTTCTCTTGTGTTTACAGTAAGCAAATATGGCTATCACCTTGCACGCTGCCCACGGCACCACTGAGTGATCTTTATTTTATTAAATGCACCAGTAAGCAGGCAGCAAAACAAGGCTTATGGGTTACTGACAACTAGTGAAGCACTAATGACAATATTTCATTTTCTATCTTATTAATGACTTGAACAAACCATTGAAGAAACTACATTTCAGAGCACACTCTAGGATCAAACATTAACCCCTATGCTATCCCAAGACACTCCTTTCTGTGCATGTCAGACCTTGATGTAGCTGTTAGAAGCTTTGTAACACTGCTAGGTAAACCACAAGCTCTGGCCTCTCGTCAGCAGAAACACTTGCTAATTTTTTCTGACAAGAGCACTGGATGGCTTTTGTGCAGCTTAATGCAGTTTCTGTCTACACTCGGGGTCATCTGCCACAGTGAAGACATGGCAGACTCTTAGTGCATCTCTGCCTGACTCAGCCCATATTTAAAAACCACCATCCCAAAGACAGTGACCCCTAAGAAGGCAAGTCCAGATTTGTAAATAAAATAAATCTTATTTACAAAACCGCTTCTCTAGTGTACGGTTTTGTGTGTGTTTGAATGCTGCATAATGTATTAGTTCTAGCTTAACAGGGTAAACCTCTAGGTGCTTAACTTTAGAAACGGCTCCTTCAAAAATAATTGGACTAAAATACTCAACTTAATTCTTTAAACTTAAAAAAATGTAAAAGATGTTAAGTAGACAGCTTTTAGACACAAATTAACAATATTTAATACAGGGCTATTTAGTAAAATATATTAAAGGTAAGCTCACCAGACTTTGGTTTGCACTTCTCATCTGAACTCTGCATGTGCTTGTTTAGGTAACTACTAAATCAGGGGGCCTTAAAGATGAAGGAATGATTCATAATGTCCTTCTTATTAACAGAAAGTGTACTCGTCATCAGAACCACCCCCTCCTCTGTGGGGAATAATTTATTAATTCAGAAATTTCAGCACAAAAAATCATAGTCTTTCAACCCCTGAAATGTTTTAATCAAAATAATATTTGTTTAATATAAAATGTAATTTCATTAAATCTATAAGATCATAATACTTACAAATGATACTCAGATATAATTTGTTAAGGTAATATTTAACTTGAATTGTTTTAAAAGAAAATGGAAATAATAATAAAGAAATAATTTATGCAGTTATAAGATAGTTAACTAAGTCCTGGGGATGTAAGGCACAGCTGGGGACTAAGGTTAACAATAATGTGCTGCATATTTGAAAGCTGCTAAGAGAGTAGATCTTAAAAGTTCTCATCACAAGAAAAAAGTCGTAACTCTATGTGGTGATGGATGTTAACTAAGCTTACTGTGGTGATCAATTCACAATATGTACATCTATCAAATCATTATGTTGTACACCTTAAACTAATACAAAGTTACATGTCAATTATAGCTCAATAAAAATCTTTAAAAAAGAAAAAAGGAAATAGTTTAATCTTAATAGCTCTCTTACTATCATAGTGACAATAATATACTAAATGAACTGTATACATATGGGGTTAATCTGAGTACATACCAAAAGCACACTTATGCAAGTAAATGATCATAAGGCAAATTATTTTACGGAGCTTTTGTTCATAACTTATATTTTCTAGACTTTTAAAAAAATACTTGATTGTTAGATTGTGCTATTTTATTTTTTTAAAGGTTGTATGCTGACTCCTTAACACACTGGTGATTATCATATAAAGTATCTTATAATCTTATTTTGTAGAATCTAGAAACTGCCACAGTCCTATAATCACAATCGTGTAGCAGGCTGCAAATAAGCTATTCAGTCTTTAGACTAGAAGCTTCCATGGAAGTATAGTATTCCACAATAATAACAGCAATAATTAACATTCACTCAGCAGAAGTAAACAGGCAAAACTCTTACGCACCACACTCTACACTCAGTTTACAGCTAAAACACACATAACTACTAAGGCTTTCTTATTGCAATAGTTCCATGGAACAACTTTCATTAAAAAATCCCCAATTAACCAAATGACTAAAATACGATTAAAAGCTCCAAAAAATATAAGTAAAAAGTCTGATTAATTGATCTGTGATTACACTAGGGCGGCAATATTTTAAAATTTGTTCAAACTCAAACAACAGAATAAGCAGAGAAAAGTCCAAATACAATCAAAGATGTTCACTTTCTGAAAATATGATTGACTAGGACTTTTAAATATTATACAGTATGAGTTCTGTTTATCATACAGCTAAGCCTTGGAAAGTATAAGCTGCTACACAAAGCTGTTATTATTAGAATTAATGATATTTCTCTCAAACAGAGCTAATAAGCACAGCTGTTTTCATGGCAACTTGAGGCCATTGGGACGAGATGTGTGTCTGACTGAGCCTCAGTACCCGGGTTTGAGTCCTCGGTCACCGCAGGCTGTAGTCTTAATGGAGTTTGGGGACAAGCTGCCATGAAGACTGGCCAGGAATGGAAACCATTTAGCAGAAATACTATAAAGTAAAATTCATGCTACTTGACAGTAGATTTTATGACTGGACAAGATGCTTCCAGGGGCCCTAGGGGCAGCCAAGCCACACTCTTCTACTGAAGGAGCTGCTTACCGTGATACTCCTGATATAACGGGTTCGTTTCTCTCTCAGAACCAATAAATGATTCTAGACCAACGACTGTATCCGACAAGTTTGTAACACGAGCTATGACTGCTTTATTCTGTAAAACAAGGAAACAAAACACTCATGTTATGTTTAAAAATATAACATCTATACAGCGCCATTATGACATCTCAATGACAAATTGTAGAGGAGACAGACTATCAACATAGAGAAATAATTTGAAAGTTAAAGCTACCACAGGCCGAAAACTGGATGAAAAGATGCCCTAAACTGCAAAATCTTGCCCATGGAGGTCGGACATTCTGATTCAAAAAGCTGAGGGGGCATACCTTAGCTTTGTCAGGAAACATAAACTGACGATTTCTCTCTGGCCTTAAAGGGCAAGGCTACCTTTATTTTCATACGCTATTATTTTTCAAACTACTTGACCCATTGCCTGTGGGAAAGTCTAACAGACATCAGGATTGAGAAGAAGTAGATAGTACAGGATATGGTGTTAAGTCAAGTCCCACTAGCATCTGTCAACGGGGACCAGGTCCCAATGCTCCAACAGCTGAGGTCCTCTGTACCCTGTCAGAAAAATGGAAGGGTCCAGCTAAGAGATGCAGCATGGCTAGCTCTGGAGTCTCTGTTCTCTCTTTCCAGATGCTGCTGTTTGGCTCTGGGATCACAATAAAGGCAAAGTGAGGCTGGTAGATGACTAGTATTAGACTAGTGGCCTACCTTTCCTTCCCAATACAACCCAACACAAGGAAAATACTGCTAAACAATACATTGCAAAAAAGGTCACATTTTAAGGAGCTAAAGTTCTAAAATACCCAGAATTTCACACCATAAAAATACAATCATTGAAAATACGATCATTAAATACCCTGCAGGTTTTCTTAAATTATTTTATTTAATAGAAATTCAGTATTTCTTTTAGCCCCTGACAGGATGGTAGGACAGTAAACTGTTTTACATGGTACACATCTTAGAAAAAGTTTTGCTCTGAAGATCTAGATAAGTTGAAAATATTGTGGTTTGCAAAATTTTATAATTTTGAAACTCCTTTTATACACTGGTTATGTCTAACAGTTTAAAAGTCATCTTCAAAAAAGGGATGGGAAATGTAAAACATTTAAGAAAATTTATCAGTCTGATGTTACGTCCCCTGTTAAAGTCCAAATATAACAAATATGTTCACTTTTTGAAAACATGATTGACTAGGGAGCTTACTGGTATTCCTCTGTTTCTTAAGTCCTCTTGTAAAGATTGCATAGGAATGAAGAATATGAGGGCCAGTGGATGTTATCTGACTCGGCCTGAAATACACAGTAGCCTCTGTCACTAAATATTACATGAAGTGACAGGTTACCTCACACCTAGGACAGCATTTGAAACTCCTCCATAAGTAGAAATGTGTTACATAAGGAATGTTTAAGCCTTTGAATCAGTGCTCTTAAAAGGAACCAGTAAAAATAATTATCCTTAATTGTCTTTAATTCTTTCAATCACCTGGGTACCAAGTATAGAAAGACAAACATAATTTGGAAATGCCCATTTTTTCTAAGGCCATTTTTCATTCGATGGTGAGAAAATAATCCAGATTGATTCCTTACTTTCAGTTCTATGCCACAGGGGACAGTCCTCCTCCAGGAATAACAGGGGCTTCAGAGGCCATAAGCATGTTCCTCTCAATATTTCTTTAGCCAAAGACCATTATATCAAACTCATCCAGGTTGGGTTTCAGCCAGTTATTCTTCACCCAAACAAAAATGTCTGCCAGACATTCCAACAGCTGGGAGACAGTTCACAATGAGTCGACTTGAAAATGATTCATTGTGTGAGTTTTGAACAATGTTGGGGTGGGGGCGGGCTGTGGCTGGGGTGGTGTGGAGGGTGAGAACAAGTGGGAGACGAGGAAAAGCCATGTGGTTCTCCCGCTCAGAAGAATCTTCGGTAAGAACCACCAGCAGGCTCTTCTCATTTCATTTTAGGATAAACTCAACTGGGAAGAGCTCTCCCGTCATGGACCCTCAGATGAACAAGCACTTGTAAAGGCCACTGGCAGTGTTTCTTAATCAAAAGGTCAGATTTCCTTTGTCTATAAATAGAAGACTAAGGCTTTGTATCTAAATAGCTGAATCTAAAATGATAAAAGTCAATTTTTGTGAGAACTCAACTATACAGAATTTCAGTGATATAAACTAGGGCTTTCTCAATTCTCTGAATAACAGAAGCTGTGAGCTGTAGGATGGGATTAATCTCCATTCTAGCTGTATACAAGCAGGGTCCTGTGCCTTTAAATGGCCAACCTGACATCTGTTTACTTCAAAGAAGGTTTTTTTCCTTAATTTAACGTTAAAATTTACTAATAAACCTCTTACCATCTGTAATGTTTGTCAACTTCATAGGTCTTTTTAAGGCAATTTATGGGAGATTAAAAAATATTAATTATCCACTTTATAGAGGAAAACTAATAAATTCCAAATATAAAAGATGTGTATGGCTTAGATTTAAAAATCTCACAAATTCATTTATATATTTCATTTGTTACATTTCTACGTTCCACAGGTTTACATTACAGTTATTAACTACAAACTACAGTCTACTTTAAAAGCTTTTGTGAAGTATTAGAACAAGAGTAAACTTTTAATCATTACCGTAAAATAAGTTATATTCAACAATGACCTTACTGCTTTCCGCACAGCAGTTTTGGAAAATAGTTTATGTAATGTGGGAAGCCAGATTGTGGAAGTCGTATAGATATCTGAAAAATGTCTACGGAATAAAAAGCACTGGAAATTATATAAAAATAACATCTAAGTTCCCGACTGACATAACCTTTGTCTTAATTATAAACTCATTCAGTCTTCCAGTTATTTACAGGAGCATAAAGGACATTTGAGAATGTAAATGCACGTGTTTTTTAAAAATCTAAAATAGTGTTAGAGATTACCTCTGTACCTCTAAGATTCACAGGGACTATGGTGTATTGATGCAATCATGTCTTAAAACCACTTGTGCCAAAAGATCTTTCAAATCATAATATTAATACTAAATGGTCTTTTAGATAAAGGTAGGTGAATTTTCTTAAAGAATCTAAAATTAACGGCTTTAAGAAAATCCTTAAAAGCATAATAATCATAATTCACTTCAGGAGGAATACACTGTGGCCAACAAACTGTCATAAAATAAACCTCAGAGCTCAGAAAGCTTTAGCATAATGATCTGAGCAGAGGCCTTGAAGCGGGGCTTCCACATTCTCATCTTAACACATTCTAAGTGTTTTTATGTTATTAGCCAAGACGTGAAAACTTCTTGATCTACAGTCTACGTAGTTGGAAATGGAGAAGTAAAGGCATCTGTGCATCAATTACCTAGACATAAATTCTGGATAGTTTTTGTGTTCATTTTGAAGTTGCTACATTACAGTTTCCACTAAGAAACATCTGAGGAAGGACATTCAAGATTCACCAGTAGGAGTAAATTAATGGTTATACTTCAGCATGGCATAATCACATCACCCAAGTATGTACAATGATATGCCACCCTCCTTCTCGCCCATCTGGATGTGAAACTCAAGGATGGCTCAAAAATCCTTCTTATACCAGACAAATCTCCCTTCACTCCTGGGGCAAAGTTGTCAGCTCTGGATGGCAGCCAAGACATGGCTAGGAGGGAAGCCAGGAGAGAGGAGAGCCGGTGTCCAGGAGTCTTAGGAGTGTGCTGGCAGTCTCAAACAGCATTGGATTAAGTCACATAAAGGGTTCTTAAAACTTTCTATCGCAGTGCAATTTCTCAATTAATTACTTAAATTTAAATCCTGTCAAATGTTGCTGCAAATAAAAAAAGCAAATCAGATTGTCCAGTCTACTACCTTCTTACTCCAATTTTAATCTCACAAAGACCCCAGAGTTTTGTTTGGATTGCTCCTTGTTTGGTCTCAGAGAACGTTTCCTGTTCGCTTTTATGGAATGATAGTCTCTTTTTCTTAGGATATGCCAAATCCATTAGATGGATTGTAAATAAAAGAAGATTAATTTAAGGCTCCCTTCCAATTCAAAAATAAAGCAAAAACTAGGAACGTTGTTATGAGATAAAAATTCAACTACTGCCATATAAAGCTCCTTGCATTTTCTAATAACAATGCTTGAGATACCTATTTAGAGTAACCAAGTAACAGTGAGGACACCTCAAGCTCTGAATATTTCCTTACCTTTTGGGCCTCATTATCTCAACAACAGATATAGCTTCCACCAATACAAAATATACTTTCAGGAAAGATTTTTGACAAAAGAATTCAAAAGTAATTAACCAATCACTTAATTATCAGGAAGCTTGAAAGGAATAAACCAACTGATATGAAGCATTTACGTAATGCCTCAAAGAAGAATCAGTCTTTGGGGTCCTCAGATAGGAAAGACAGCAGAGACACACTATGAAGGGCAGGGCTCCCGCTGGAGTGTGGCACAGGGCCACAAGAGCATAAGAGCACTGAGAGCAATGTCGAAAAGCCAAAGACATACTGAAGTTACTCGACGTCTGACTCTACTACATGACGTGATGTGTGCTGGGGGAGGGAACCCTCACAAGAAAAGCAAGTGTGCCACTCAACAGCTCATTATAACAACATTTTCTGGAAAACGATATGTATAGAAAAACAAACATACTAGAACCTAGGACGTTTCTTTGTCATGTAATCAAAAACATAAACTTGGATAAATGGATACATCTAGGGATATTTAATGAGGTATTTGTTTTCCCATGCTTAAGTTCTTCATTCTATAGAAATTGAGACTATGAAATAATAACATTATTAATACTGTTTGTAGTTTTTTACAAACCATCCCCACCTTCTCCAGAGTTGTCAGCTATTTCTTTGGATTACATTTTTATTTTATCAAAAATATTTGATAGTGGGGAAAATAATTCTGTTCATAACTGTTTTGAGTTTAAGAAGGAATATTATTTTATAAAATAAAATATATTAATAAATATCTGAAATGGTATTAATATTTTAATGAAGGTATTAGCTTAAATCTTCCCAGATTTAACACTGAACTTTATTCAAAGTCACACACAGTTAATTTTAAAATATAGAGGAACTTTAATAAATTAAAAAATTCTAACTCACACTCTCTTGGTAGCATCATATACTGATATTAATGTAAAGAAATCATAAAACAAAAGTATTTTGGTTCCTTTTTCTAATGCTTAAAACATATCCACAAAGGAGCTAATGTCAAATATACTTTACCTTAAGGGCAAAATAAATTGCTGAGTAAGCTGCCAAATTTTACTAGGATTAAGCAATGGAGCCACGTCTTTTTGTGTTTTCTATCTGACAAAATACCTGGCATTCTAAATTTTGGTATGAAAACGTCGGTTCTTTAAAATCGAAGGTTTTTTTTAAGAACACGATGTTACTTTCAGAAATATTATTTACATTTATACTGGCCTCAAATACTACATGCTTTGCAGAACATTTATTTACACCAGTTTTCTTTTTCAGTAGGTTATTCTAGAAAATATTTTTTAAAATGTTGTATAAAATATTTTAAAAAATAATCTTATATGGTCTGAAAACTCTTATAAATGGGGTGAACAAAATACTGTAATGAATAGGCTGAAGAGAATAATGGTATAATACTCAAAATTAATTTTAGGCACTTTTCACAAACTATATATCATCTAGTTTCATATTATAGAAATTATTTATAGAGAAATTTGTATTTTTTGTTTAAAAATGCTTTGTAGGTAACTTCCTAAATCAGAAATTTGTTGCTTACTGCTTTATACTTGAAACCCTTAAAATGCAATTCACAGATGTCCAAAAGCTCACACCCTGCCCGGGAAAACAACTGCTAATACCCAAATATCAAACAGAGCATCCAGCTGATGTTTGTGATGCAGTGGCAGGTTAAAGATACTACTAAAGTTTAAAATCAGCTTAGAATAATCCCATATTGAGTATAAAATTATAGCCTGTCATCAGGAACAGGCTGACAGAGCCAGGTCCAGATGGGGGACTGGCTGGGAAAAAAGCTGAGGCAGGTGGGAAAATGATGGGAACCTGATGGAAGACAGGACTACTCCCTCTGCTGGCAAGGCTCTCACCTGCTTGGATTTTTAACTAATGACTAGCTTTTCTTTAATTATTTAAGATATAACCAATAAATTATGTAAGGTGTTTCTTCTCCAGTTGGCTGTTCTGTGTTTGCACATTTTCAAACTCATGGTATCCTATTTTTCACCAGATTAATTTCTCAAGATATAAGGATCCAATGTTTCACCAGGAGGTCCAATTATTTACCTTGTAATTTAATTGTATCATAAACATAAGGCAATGTATAGTTGCTTTTATAATATAAGCCCTTTAAAAATTAAGAATGGCTTTGACTTATGTTTGTTGATATATATATCTTCTTGAAGAAAAAATTTCTTGGGCTACAGACTTCATAATCTGTTTCTCAGGCTCTGCATAATGTCCCGTAATGAAATAATATAGAAATGAACCATATAAATCAACTATACAGGAAACAAGAAAACAGCATGTCACAGCAAAACAGCATAGATGCACAGCGCCAAACCTATCTGATAATCTAAGGATCTGAGTTTATAGATATTATGTACTAATACGTAAGAAATTAACAACTAATGTTTACACAAAATATTTGTTAAATTTTACAGAAGAAAATTATTCAATATTTGATTTTCAATGTAAGTTAACAGCTGCATCAAAAACATTTAGTAAAAATCTGTTCTAAGATTTTGGCCTACAACCAGCAGCTCCCAGAACAGGAGGGATAAGCTCCTTCACCCACTGTTCTCATCTGAATCCTGGCGTACAAGCGATTCCAGCTCCCAGCTTTCCAGAAGGCTCCGTCCCGGGAATCCCTGCCTGCCATTTGGTTTGCTGATTTCAGTCTCTCAGGACTTTCTGACAGTGGCTCCACTGTGCTGAGCTGGCACTTGCTTCCAGAAGTGAGTTACTATTAACCCTGTAGGTCAGCTGTGGCACTAACAACTCTGCGCAAGCGTTCAGCCGCCGCGTACAACTTGCTAGTCTAATTAAATATTAATTCTAAGTGTTACATTTTGTGGCTAAGAGCTTTTATTTTCCATCATCAGGCTGGAAGAGAAAGAGGTTACAGGGCTAATTTAATCTCTCCCCGTCCTCCCCAACATTAAAGATTAACTACACAGGGTGCAAAAGCATTATCAAAGAAGCAGGAACTCTTTATATAGTAATAATAATGTAATTAATAGCAAAGAGGTAAAACATAATGTTAGGATATAATATACGACCTGGTATTTAAACAGCTTTAAATTATAATTAGTTACAAGCACGTTTTGTCTCAACATTAAGAAGTAAGTATCATCCTTTTTTGAAGACAGCAATCTTCCTTTAAGGGAAGGTATGTGTCCAAGTATATAAATAGGAATAATTCAAAACTTGCATTTTCTCACAGGTATTTTTCAGATAGTGTGTAACAGCAAAGATAAAAAGCTCAGTAATGTTATTTGGAAAATAAATGCAAAACTTAATAAAGCTGTACTTGTTTTCTGTATGCAAAAAGTGATGTAGCAGAGTCTACAACAAACATAACGTTTGAGATCCTTCCCCTTTCTTGCGCCGTGTTCAAGGGGAGAGCACAGAGGGGCCGCCCCGCTTCTGCTCCCAGAGCAATTGTGTCCACGCCTGGACAGCGGGCACTACAACGTCTACTCGGTCCAGCAGCCAAAGATTCCATATGCCCAAACAGCTGACTCAACCTCCTTCCCGGGAGCAGACGCGGCACCGTTTCCCTCAGCGGTCCATTTGAAGACGGCGGCTCCAAGCAGTGCTGTAACCACCACCACCACAAAGAGCTACAGGGTGAACCAAAGCACCATCAAGCTACTTCGGAGAAAGCAAAAGGCATTTAAATACAAAATTACTTTTCACTTCATGCCTTATAATATGCTTTAGTTAGAGTAAATACAATAAAAGGCTTCTAAATGGTAATTTTTTCTTCTAAACATGTACAGAAATCTTACTGACAATTCTAAATATTCTGCTCTATTTAACATGCATATTTACACTAAGGTAAAATGGTAAATACACCACTACTAATGCTCCAAACAGATGGAAACTTCTAGATAATTTGGGGTTTATTTGTGTAAAACTTTCAAACATCCTTGACCAAGAAAGTAAATTAGGTAGATACGTAACATGCATACGAGCTAAGATTTGACTTAAAAAATTAACCAGATACCAGCAAGCACAATTTGAAACAGAAGAAAAAAACTGGAGCTGTAAGAATTTATAAATTCCAAGCCTATAGTAGCAGAATCGAAACAGAGTGTTATTATTTCTTATCGTAAAGAAAAGCAAGATTCTGATTATAATTCACCAGACTTACATGAAGCTATTAAGTTTCCAAAGACTGGAATTTGACAAATATGGTATAAAATTAAAAATGAGTTTAATATGATTCAGTTCATTTTTAAAAATTCCTTCTTTGTAAACTTTTAAAAAGGTTAATTTCTTACAATCTATTTCAGAGTAGTTGAGAAGATCTAGAAAAATTCAAGGCAGATTCTCAATTGAGAACATCTTGATTAAGGAATTCATGAAAAACTGATACTCAATATCTCATGTTATCCTTTAGCGGTTGATAGTTATGATGAAGAGATTAAATCTGTACTTTTCATCCTTAAATATTCTCCTTAATAAAGTGCATTTAAAATAACATCTAAATAGATTAAGTTATATGACGGAAGGTGGTGGTGTGCTTTCCTATAATGATGCTTATATCAACAAATATGTAAAAAATATTTTCCAAAATTTTATAGTTGCAAATGCACACAAGTCTCTGGTTCCTTCACCATGCAATTATTCTTAGTTCTTGTTTTAAAAATAAAAGATTTCACACTGAGAAATTCACAGGGCCACTGGAGTCCACACTTAACAATCCCATATTAGTGGCTGGTTCTAAAGCAGTTCCTGGCTTGACTCAGAGTTTAGCTGCTAAAATACTCAGCACGAACAGAAAAGTTTATGGATGTGGAAAAGTTTGTTTTGAATTTTTCTACATTGACACATACTGTATCATTCACTGCAGGGGGTCTGAAGTTTCAATACCTTAATATTATAAATATTAATTTGAAAATCTATCAATTAAAATAACACTAAATAAAATCTCATTCAATCTTCAAGAGACATATTACAATAAGGTGCTTTCTTCCTGCTCTTCTTCAGAAAGTGAATTTTTTTCTTGGTACAAGCTAACTACTGCTGGTAATAGTTTTCTTCAATGAGATAGCTGGGGAAAAAATTCCATACATCAAATTGTTGGAAAATAGTGGTTATTTGATAAAAACTAAATAAGGCTTTTAACTGACCAAGAGCCAATGATGACCAATAAAAATATGTTACAGGCCAGTTTCAAAACTCAAATCTGTTCTGAATAAAAGAAAGTTTAAATAGTTTACCAACTAATGTTCTGTAAGCAAATATATTAAATGCTAGCAATACTTGGAATTATTCCAGAATGAGAAAATATTATTTCAATTTTACATTTTATCAACATTGTCAAAGAAGTTTTCATTCCTGCATTATTATAGTTAAGGAGAAATTTATTAGGTTGTTTATGTTTTAAAATTCCTTAAAATGGTAGATTACGATAGCTTAAATAGATTAGGAAAAAAAAACTAAATTTTATTTTTGAAAGGAAAGCTGTAAGAAAGGCATAGAAAAATACCCTTCCCTATTTTAATTACAATTCTAAGTGCTTCAATATTTATTTCCTGACCAACAGTTTCAGGTAAAAGTACTTTTAAATCAATAAAAAATTCAAATCAAGAACAACCTGTCACAGCTGATGTAAATAAAACGCGTGAGCCAGAGGAAGTTCCTCTTCCTTTCACCTTACTAAGAGAATGACAACAAGGCATGAAATTAAGTTTTCATTTTCAAAAAGAATAAATGCTATCAGTCACCAGTTTTCTTAAGCACACAACTGTCACTGGGAATTGAAAATAAAATTAATTTAAAAGGCACAAAATGTTTGTGTAATTTGGAGGTGGACGACAAATTTCATTAATAGTAAGCCAGTTCTGATTTATAAGACCAAAAACCATTACAGTTTCACATCTTGCTAGACATGGAAATCAAACAGCCTCCTGCTGTAACAGCCTCAAAGTTATCACTTTGCAAAAAATCTCATTAAAAAGTTTCAAAGGCTGCAAAAACATTTCTAACAGTAAAGGGGAAAGAAAGAAGCAGAACGTTCAATGTAGCTGAAATATAATAACTTTTAATATGGAAATTTATACTTAAGTTTTTAAAAGTTGAAATAATATTCTCATACTTAATATGTAGGAAGAGTTTCAAGGTAGGGTTTTAGTTATTTTTCTTAGATGTAAGCTTTCCTCTCTCTTTTCAAATTCTCGACGAGAGAGTTGTGCACAGTTGAGTTGTGAGAATGTGCGCAGCTGCTGTGATTACAACTAAAGTCTGTCTACTGCCCGAGTCTGAGAGACCACATGTCCGGCTGTCCTCTCATCCTGCCATCCTCACCAATTAACTATTAACATAGAGGCTGTGCACACACTCTGGGGGCTCTCTAGCAGGCTTCTTGGCGAGGGGACAACGACACAGCAGGGATCCAGGAGCTGAGTAACGCCGGGATATAGGGGCGCCGCCCGGAGCTCCACTCCTTCTAATGACACTCTACCCCATGGTTCAGCAGGGAACAAAGTCTGTATTAACTTGGCCATTTTCACATATGTTTTTAATACAATGTCTTTGGGCAGATACTAAAACTAGACCCTAGCAAGAGACAATATAAGTAAGACTACTACTTCATAAGGAAAACTGTTTAGCACTCTATATAATTTTTTAAGACATTGATAATATATTTGATGAATAATTTTAGAGTGTTCTTAACAGATATTTAGAATTTATTTTTATACATTTGTTTCAATGTATGATTATTATTTTTTCCTGTGTTGTTATGGAAACAATCTTTAACCCAAAGGAAATAAAGAACTTCGAGTTCAAAGTTCTAAGGCTGAACACAAAATATTTCAAATGCAAATTTAAAAATAATTGTTTTTTACTCTACTTGCAAAAGTCTTATTATAACAGTAAGTTAAAATCAGTTTTGAATCTGTCACTGTTTTTTCTATTTCAACTTTTCCTCCTCTGTGCAATTTCCTTAACTATGTGTTCCTTCCCTACAATGAAATTAAACATGGGAAGTATGCCAAAAGTACAAGAAAGGGTAACTAATCATTACTGTACAAGTCTGACAGAATGCTAACAACTAAAGTAAGAACACCGATCAGCTGCTTTACCAACCTAAGAGATAGACACTTTATATACTTTTAATCTACTATTCCTTTATATAACGTATTCACAAAAAGGAATCACAATTCTATTATCTAACATGTTTAATTATATCACAAAATTTCCAAGGATATGAAACTACATTTCTATTTCCCACCAGAATCCACTTTACAGTCAAATTACAAGCTCAGCATCCAAATACCTGCACACACTAATTCTCTGCTCCGTCCGCACTGTACTGTCGTCTACACTGCTGGAAAAGCTCTGGAGGACAGGGACCTTGCCTGTTGTTCACTACCATCTGCCCCTGGGTGCCTAGAACCGTGCCTGCAATAAGCATCTGTTGACTGAGCAAGCTGAATGACCCTGAGTGATCCAATCATTGTTCACACCTTGACTTGGCGCCAGCAGGGACGGCACTGGGAGACAGCAGAGGAAGGCACTGCGGAATGCTACGAAGAGTTGCGTTACAACATGGCGGTGTTACTGAAACCCAAAGGCCATCTGACTTCATGCCTCCTGGTCTGTCTTAGGCCAAAGCTGTGAGGAGATCCTTTCAGTGTCTTTCACGAAAAAGAGGCAGAAAGCTGAAGATTTCTATTGCTTTGATAGACTTGTACATTTTACTGTTTCTGGCCTGATCTCTGTTCCAATTCTCAGTTTTGGAGGCCTGTTTAAGTACTAACAGTGAAGATGACAATTACTAACACAAATAAGAGTGCCTACAACGTGCCAGCACTGTGTCAGCATAGGTTATTGATAATCCTCTGAATTTCTACAGATGAAGAAGCTAAGGCTGACAAAGTTAGGACTTGACTAAGACCATATAACTAATTGGGTCTATGTGCCTCCGACAGCCCAGGTTCCATCACTGAATGCTACTTTGTGCGCTGTTTCTTCATTTTGACCACGGTGGCACTTCTACTGAACGAGCAGCACAGCGTGGTGATAACCGGAGGGGGCTGCTTGAGTCTACATCCTGCCAGGTCACTAGCTGTGTGATCTTGGGAAAGTCACTAAATTTCTGTCCCTTGTTTCGTAATCTGTAAAGGGGAGATAACGACAACACCAGCCAGATGGGGTTATTATGAAGATTAAATGAGCTAGTATTTAAAAAGAGCTCAGGACTGCAACTGGTCCAGAGAAGTCACTACATAAGTTCTTATTAAATAAATTCACAATCCCCAGGTTATGTGTATTCATATCTTTGATCACTGCTTCCACTTTCTATTCTCCTCCCTGAGCCTAAATATTGTGATTGTCTTTGCCACTCTTTAAGAGCTATTAAGAGTTTTATCTCCTATTTATACCATGACTGATTTAAGCAAACTGTTAAGTATTACATTTTCTCTAAAATATTTTGATATAAAACCAAATTCATGGTTAGGTGTCATATTCAAAGAGCATGGGAAAATTTATTTGTTTTTTATAGCTCACTTGGTATTGGGGCCAGAAGACTACTGTAGGACAGCGAAAAAACTGTCTGAGGGAGTGACTATGGGGCACTCATCACCAAAGTCTGACCCTGTGTGCTCCTAGATCCATCTCCAAGGAATCAGGAAAATATCAACATTCAAACATGGCTTAATATTCAGACACCTTATCACCTCAATCATTACTTTGTCAGCGGTACAGACAGGATGACGTGAAGTTCTCTGATAGTAGTACTGCTGTTCCCTTACATGGCGGCTAGAGGAATCACTGTGCAAACGTACACAATGGGGTTGGAATCTCTTCTCTAAATAATAAAGATGATCACCACCAAAATGACTTTAAAAAAATGTTTCTTTCTTTTCCCTTTTTTTTGCATAGGTACCTTTGGAATAAATAAAAAATTATATATATATTTATTTAATCATTGTTTTGCTTTGCTTTGCAATTGCACATAAGGAAACAGGCTTCCATCTTTTTTCTCCCCTTGTCTGGAATGGAACTTTAAAAAAAAATACGCTTTTTTTTTTTGGTGAGGAAGATTGGCCTTGAGCTAACATCTGTTGCCAAGCTTCCCTTTTTTTTTTTCTTTTTTCTCCCCGAAGCCCCAGCACATAGTTGTATACTCTAGTTGTAGGTCATTCTAGTTCTTCTACATGGGATGTCACCACAGCATGGCTTGATGAGTGCACTGTAGGTCTGCGCCCAGGATCTAAACTGGCAAATCCCAGGCCACCGAAGTGGAGCCTGTGAACTTAACCACTTGGCCATGGGGCCAGCCCCCTGGAATGGAACTTTTTACTTAATCTTTCATGTACTAATTTGTCAAAGATTTTACAATGATAGCCATCTCTTGAAAAATACTGAATGATAGCAATGTTAGCCTAGAACTTTTTTCTTAATGGAAAGTTATGCCATCAAAGGTAGTTAATAATTCAAGACACATAAGGATGTAGTGTTACAGAGAGGAAAGAGTCTAAGTTTTAGAGTTACACAGATCTGAATTTGATACTAGCTTTAAACGTGCAATGGGTGTGTGACTTTGGAGAATCACTCAACTTCAGTTTCATCTCCTTTGCAGTTAGCATCACACAAAACTTCAGTTTTGTGATCATGAGGGAAGATACGTAATCTAACAGTGAAGATGGTGGAGTAGGAGCCAGGGAGAGACATGAGTTAGAAAGCACTGGCCCTGCCACTTACTCCATGTGCGACTTTGTGAAAACACAGGTGAGGGTGCTGGTGGAGTGCTCGGCATGCAGGACTCGCCGGATAAATCCCCGTGGTGATGGCACAGCTGCAGTGGAGCGTGAGCTGCAGGACCTCCACCAGCGTCTGATAAGTCTGCTCCAGGGTTATCCATCATCATAACCGAGGAGCTCATTAAATCCAACCCAACTATTACTAAAGTATTAACTTCATAATGACAACACCACTAACAGTACAAACAATACAAGCATGTGTACAATGTACGAGATGATTCGAGAAAGGAGTTTCCCCTAGGATATTTGTATGACTGTAAATTCAAATAAGAAGTCAGATTCAAGCACAATCTGTAAAAAGCCCTTAAAGGAAAATGGAGGTATCCTCTTATGACTATTGTAAATAAATTCTACTGGCCAAAGAGTCAAAATTCACTTCTTATTCATGTCAAACTTTTTAGTCAAAGGACTTGAAATCTGCTGTATATATACTGTACACAATTAAAGTGATCAAATGACATTTTAATAAAGTTGCCATTTATAGAACAGAGTTTGGGTACGTTAGAACAAAGACATCAAAACCACATAAATTTATAATAAAGATTCCACTAGTTTAACAATCACATATTAGAAATAAGTTTCCAAGTAAGAATCAATATTCCTTTAATTAACATTTATTTTACATCTAGAAAAAGCCTAGGTACTCTGTTAGGAATTTTTATACTTTATTGCATTTAATGATATATTCTTATCATAACCCTAGGTCAGCTAAAAGGAAAATTATAAATACATAACCCTGCCTTTGGGAGACTACAGCGTACTAGATACACAAGATCATGTGGATCACACGTTTGAGCTGGACAATAAGTACTTTAGTAAACAGTACTACCAACAAAAAGAGAACTAGTGAATGTCAAGTGTGTTAATGTAATCAGAATGTTAATAAGCCAAAAGCTATTTGAGAACATGAACTAAAGTAGTGTAAAAAACTCAACTTTGAATACACTGATCCACTAGGAAAGATAAAACTATAAAACTTTTAGAAGAAAACACAGGAAGAAAGACCTTAGAGAGGCAAAGATTGCTAAGATGGGAGGGGCAGGGGAGAGAAACCACTAACCATTAAAAAAAAATTGATAAACTTCATCAAGATTAAAAACTTCAGTTCTTCAAAAGATACCGTTAAGAAAATAGAAAAGGCAAGTCACAGACCAGAATAAAATTATTGCAGGTTTGTACCTAAAATATACAAGGAATTTTACAACTTGATAATGAGGACATAAATAACAATAAAAAAATGGATAAGACTTAGACAAAAGAAGACAAATAGCCAACCAGCTCATGAGAAGATGGTCCACATTACTAGTTATCAAGAAAACGCAAGTTACCACAGTGTCACACCATTTCCCGTGGACCACAATGGCTAAAATAAAAAAATCGCAAATAAAAAGGTTTGGGGGGATGTGACTCCTACGGAGAAGAAAATACATATCCGCACAAGGACTTCTTCACACGTGCTCACAGCGGCCTCATTCACAACAGCCTCAATCTGGAAACAACTCAAGTGCCCATCAGTAGGTGAGAGGACAAAGAAATTGTGGTACATTCTTACACCAGAAAACTAGTCAGCAACAAAAATAAACTGGCGACACACACGACACTGTGGATGGGGCTCAGATGAGCCCTTCAAGTCCTTTCTAGCTCTAAGATTAAAGATTTGAGATTTACTAGCATGGAGAGAATGAGCTCCAGAACAAACACCTGTTATATATTCCAGTAGAGTTTTCCTATAATATGGTTCTGGAACCTGATTTTCTGGGTTCAAATCATGGTTTCTGAAGTATTTAACCCTGATTTAGTTTCTTCTCTGTACTGCAGCTTCCTTATGTACAAAATGGAGATAATAACAGTATATACACAAAAATTCTGTAAGAACTGCTAGGTCCTGACTTAAAGTAAGTGTTTCGTATTTGTTAGCTGCTCTCATTATTGTTATTTCTTGGAGAAGTAAAGCAAAACAAAACTGAAAGCTCTGCTCTAAGTGATTCCAGATCAAAGTTTAGTACGCACATTAGAAGAAACTATTTCAGTGATTTAGTTTATTCTGACCTTCACAGTCCATTCACTGCAGCAGATTTTTCAAGCTATATTATTTCTAGTATTATGTTAAAATAACATATATAATAATACTGTGGAAATATATATATAATTCCTGTTTCTCTATTACCTGTAAAATAACAGTAATAAGGATGAAAACAGTCCCAAACTTGTCCCTTGAACACTCTTAAGAAGAGGAATTTTTGAGCTGATGAGGAAAATCTTGCAAAGACCCCTCTTTCTCTCTCTGGGGAGGCCTGACTTCCTTCCCCGAGTGTGCAGCTTTAGGAGGGTTATATACAGAAACAGGGAAGGAACGAGACTAGGCCTATTCAGATAAGGCTTTTTTCTTTTTTCAATTTGTTTTATCATGGTAAAACACACATGACATAAAATCAATTATCTTAAGCATTTTAAGTTCAGTGGTATTCATACATTCATAATGTTGTGCTGCCATCACCACCAACCACCTCCAGAACTTTTTCTATCTTGTGAAACTGAACCTCTGTCCTCATTAAACACTAACTGCCCATCCCTTCCCCAGGCCCCTGCGACCACCCTTCTACTTTCTGTCTCTATGAATGTGGCTACTCTAAGTACCTCACAGAAGTAGAATCACAGTATTTGTCTTTTGGAGACTCACTTATTTCACTCAGCATAATGTCCTCAAGGTTCATCCATGTTGTAGCAATGTCAGAATTTCCTTCCTTTTCAAGGCTGAACAATATTCCATTGTGTGTGTATGCCACACCTCCTCCTCGTGTCAGTGAACGTTCAGGTGCTCCCACATTTAGCTACTGTGAATGATGCTGCTATGAATACGGGTGAAAAGATTCTTTAGGACCTATGTTCACATTAGCTTCATGATCAATGAAAAGAGACTACAGCAAAATCAACCTCTCACCACGGTGACACTACCAAGTCCACAAGAAATCAAAGGAAATTAATAATAAAATCAGTAAAGGTGGACTTACTAGACACTCAGCATATACTAAAACCACAAATATACAAGAATTGAACAACTAATCTAAAAGATGTTACTGCTCTGGTATCTGAGACGCATCTGAAATCCCTTTTATCCAAATGGCATATGAAAACAATTTATCAGACTCATAAAACATCTATATATTGCTCTTCACCATGAACCACGAGTCAGGTGAAAGACGTTCTGGAAATTCTTACCTGGATGAGATGGGTTGGCACTGTAATGATACAGGCTGAGAGAGAAGTTCGCAGAAGACCACGGAGAACGTAGAGGAACTTGGTGAGACTCTGACTGTTGTTGCAATTTTCCGTACAGCAAATGTCATCTCCCCACAAAGGTGAACCAAGATTCTGGATTCCTATTCTTAGAACGTTTTTCTCTTTTTTCTAAAGGGAAGTGGGAGGGAGGTAAACATTAAGTTTGTTCACCATCAGGATACCTCTTTTACTTTTATCTGCCAGTTCTTATTTTTACTCATAAAAGATCAGGGAGATAATGTCAATAGATATGGTAAAAAGCTTTATGTACTATCAGTAATAAGGCAACGTAAAGGAAATCTTTTAGAGTACAAATGTATAAAAAATAACAACTGATTGTTTTTTTTTTTTTTTACTTTTGGAAAATTTGAAGAGTATCATGTCTCAAACTTTTAATTTTCTACATACTAATATTATGAGTAAGAATTATATTTGAGTCAGTTAAAATAATATATAACAAATCACAGGTAATAATAAGGAGAATCTAAACTACAATGCTTACAAACTATTCTTAGTATTACAAAATTTCATAAGTTTTTCAATAACCTATAAATTGCTCAATATTTCTCATATAATTCTATCATGTCTACTGCTTACTATTTTGTTTGAAAGAAGTTTAAAAATGCATGTTTTTGGTTTTACATTTTACACTAGCCTCTATTTTTTCTTCTTAAATCTATGTTTACAGTAATTATTTAAGTTCAACACTTTTCATAAAACTTAAGTGAACATTTAGAACTTGAGCCTACAGACATTAAGGTCATAATAATAGTGACTGATATTTGGAAAAGAACATTTAAAAACCATTAAATAAAACCTAGAACGACTGTCAAGAAGTGTTTGCCAGAAGAAGTGTTCATAATAAATTCTACTGTTTGGGTTATTCGAAGTGAAAAATGTTTTTTAAATGCTTTCCTTAGCAATTGAGCAAAATTTCTGGGCAAAGGCAGAACCTGGCACATGGAAATAACTGGAAAATCATTACTACAATTTTAATGGGAAAAATAAGATTTCTCCCTAAAAGCAAAGACTTGGAACATGTGCCACTTTAGATGTGATTTCTGATGAAACAAGATCCTAAAATACACCACTAGCTATTGCTATGAAACACCACTAATAAAATTTATTAACCAACAAGTCACTGCCCAACACAATATATCTCTCTCCCTGATCACAGATGGAAGCTGAATCTGTGTACCCCTTGTTAGGGAGAACTCACTGACGAGAGCAAGTAGGGAAAATGAATCAAACCTGAAACACAGACGATGAAAACCTAAGGGGAGAGTAGTGAGTAAGATGAGTAAGACAGAGGCTTAGAGGCTAGACTGTGCAACTGAGTAGACGGAGGATTCTGGGCAAGACACACACATCACGTATGCCTCATTTTTCTCATCTCTAAAATAAAAAGGTTAGAACAGAACACCGCTCTATGAGACCATACAATTCTTCAAATATATAAAATGACACAATGGCCTGGATAACACCATAAGAATGAGATTACAGAAAGGAACTTAATGTAAGCACACGTGAGAAACACTCCTGACTCCAAGGAGCTGAAGCACAATGACACAATCAAGGCAGCTGGTCCAAGTTTCCTTCCTGGTTGCACTGAGGTTAAGACAGACAACCACCTGGGATACCGTGTGTTATGACCCTCGATGCTCCGTGAAAATTGTTTTCTTTTTATTTCTGCATTACTTGAATGAAATGAAGTAGTAAGATGTACCCAGGCATATCTTAGAAGTATAAGTAAGTTTCTGATGAATTTGTGCAAGATATCTGTGAAATATCATGGTTATTACTTTATCCATATTACTTGGGACACTCAGAATTTAAGTAAAGTGGCAAAAATAAGGTTCATTTTGTCATCCCTAAACTTGTTATCTTGTAAACTGTCGCTTAAGTTAGATTCCCAACAGAAAGAGCAATCTGGAAAAAGGGAGAGAGAAAATTTCCAAAAAAATCTAGATATCGGAATGAAATCTGAAGGTAAAAGGAGAGCAGCACCATACTGTTTATTTAGTCTGTCAATATTTCAGCAACTGAAGGTGGGCTGCGTTTTAACCCAGTCACCATTACCTACCACGTATCAAAGAGCAGCTGCTAAAACTATAACGAAAATGCAGAATCAGGAGAACTACAGAAGTCTAGTGACTTCGACAGACACATTGATATATGTGTAGAGAAAGAATAAAAATATTAAGACAAAGAACGAATGAGTGATAAGATATTTAAGTGAGGTAGGTACAAAGCAAATCAGAACATAATTAACTTTAATACTTCAACACAGGGAATACATTTATATTTTAAAAATATGGTGGTAATTGCAGAAACAAAGGCTGGATTACAAATTTCCTGAGTCACTCAGGACATACAATTCCTTTGCCACACTGTATAATAACGGGGCACACTCCGAGGGACAATGAAATTAAAAAAATAAACTTTTGCTGATAGTCGAACAATAAATAAATTTATTCCTATGAGAACATCTAAAATATTTAACCTAGTATTCTAAGTAAAATCAATGCTCAAATTTCATTTTTATTGTTTATTTCTTAGATGTTTTAAAATCAGAAATTAAAAACAAATGAAGTTGTGGCAGCAATTTGTAAATGTCTCCACTCCAAATATCTTCACAGATGAGCTATAATATTTTACTTACTATCAATGTTTATTTTACAGTATATAATATTCTGTTCCTTAGAATCTATTTCTACATATTGCCTCCAAGTAGTTTAGTTTATTTGAAAACGTAGTGATAGAGAAAGGAGGATGAAATTTTCAATTTAAAAAGCAGGATTTATCTCAGTGTCAAAATATTATTTTGACTCAGAAACAATACTTTTTGAAGTAGTGCCTGACAGATGCACTTTTGTGGCTTCTGGAATTCATCTAAAGTTTCTGAGACAAACACATAGACTAGGTACTTTAGCAAATGTTTCAATCTATAATTTAACAGTATGGAAATTCATTAACTATATTTTAGTTCCAATAAAACTGGAAATATATTTTTATAATAACTTACTGTTATATTTTAATCAAAAGATTTTTTTAGCATTCTTGGTATTCACCATAGAAATGTCTATCTCAACCTTGTTTAATCTTTATGAAAGTCAATAGTTACAGAACCTGTGGTTCAGACAGCCAAACTAGCTCCAGTTTGCTGTCTATTAATGTTCATGAAATAAAATACTGTTTACTGAAAATGGTGTTGTTTCATACTCAAATAAACAACTAAGAAAACAAACCTTTCATTCCATTCTAATAATAGCTTATTTAGGAAGGGTTCTTAGGATGTGTGTCTGTATATACACATATATGTGTGTATGCAGACGTGCAAATGCAAGTATACGTGCATCTCTCTGCTAGGGCCTTCGCCTTTTTGCATTTTATAAGATTTCTTCTCTTAGAAGATGTGTCATCATCCTGCAAGAGCAGCAGCTCTGCACACGGGACCACAGGAACTGTTATGACATGCCTGTTTCCATAGTTACCACTGCGAGTGGAGAGAGGTGTCTGTCAGGGACCAATTTACCTCTGCAGAAGGGCATTGCCACCAAAGAGAAGACATGGTGCCCATTAATCTTAGCTAGGATCACAAATGAAGCAACAAGGAGCAAAACAAAATTGTACTAACTACCAAAGGCCATCACAGAAACTGTAACATACTTGAAAAGCCATCTATAAATGAACATCTGTGCTTCACTACACACATAAGCATTTTCAACCTGCTATTAAACTGATGATCATGATAAATTTAAACATTACTTACTCTGCCTTGCAAAAAGTGTTAAATATAGCAGTACAATCTATAAGATTTAAAACTCTATGAATTAAGAGCAAACGTAATTGATAAAGCCAAAAATAAGATTTTGGCTTCTTTATCTTCTTCAATAAAAATAATGGTGATCTGGAAATACTTCTGCTAAAATAACATAAACGAAATGCAAATCTTTTAGCAGCTATGGTGATTAAAATCACTGAGGAAGAATTCTGAAAGGCATGATATTTATAAATAAAATTTCCCCTATTTTGTTCAAGTTAAACTAACTGGAATATCTTTAATAGTGGGAATTTGAAGGACGTTTTTAAAAGTAGAGCAATAGAGAAATAGTTAAATTATAAAATAGGGCCGGCCCGGTGGTGCAGCAGTTAAGTTTGCACGTTCCGCTTTGGCGGCCCAGGGTTTGTCAGTTCGGATCCCGGGTGCAGACATGGCACCGCTTGGCAAGCCGTGCTGTGGTAGGCATCCCACATATAAAGTCCAGGAAGACGGGCACGGATGTTAGCTCAGGGCCAGTCTTCCTCAGCAAAAAGAGGAGGATTGGCAGCAGATGTTAGCTCAGGGCTAATCTTCCTCAAAAAAAAAAAAAATATAAAATACTTTAACATAGTAAATAAAAATGCATTTTTATTCAATGAGACAACTCAAAGCATAATGCAATAAGAAATAAAATCTTAAAATAACTAATTCTTACAAGGTAATTCAAAATTAAGGTCTGAATGTCAGAAGAATAAAAAATTTAGAGAGGAAAGCACAAGTCTTGCAGAATTAAGAGTAATTTTTGAAATGTGGCTATTTATTAATTCTGGGTACTACAAATACATATTTAAAAATAATTAATATTGACAATGTATGTATATGTCTTATGTGTATCGACTGAGAGAACTTAGCTGAAATTAACAGTCAAACTAAGGCTGCCTGTGCTCTGCTTATTCAGATCTTCTGTGCTTGGAAACAGCTCATTTACTGTTGATTATTTTAAGACCTTCTCGGTCTACCCCTAGAGAGTCTGAAAATAGCATTACATACATGATGATAAAAGGCTTTGAAGGTACTCAATACCTGGGGATTGGATCCATCAAATCCTTCCTCACATATGATGTTCTGAATAAAGTGAAGCAGGCTTCTGTAGCCGTGGGTCAGAGAACTGTTGAGAAGTGGTTCAAACAAATGGGCTTGTTACATAGGAAATATAAAATCTAAGCTACAACACTAAGCAAATAATTCAAAGGTATACATTTATAAGATTAATTAAATATTATAAAAAAGGAGCCAAAACACTATAAATAATTCCAAAATATAAAGTCAATACATCCAGGGACTAAATTACAATGCCTTATATTAACGAGCTCAGTGTTCTTGACATCATGGGAAGACAAAAATCTGTGGAGACTGAGATGACTTAATTATGTCAGGCTTAGTTAGCGCCAAGAAAATTAATGATTTAATGAAGCAACCTAAAAGATGAAGCCACTATAGCTTTTCAGAAGCAATCACAGATAATTAACACATAGTTAATGAACTGCTTTGCCAAGTACACCTGAATCAATGTCCTGATCACCTGAGCTCAACTTGCATCAGAGTTTTAATTTGCTTAGAACAAACTGCTAAAATAACAGTAATTCATGGGCTGGCCCCGTGGCCGAGTGGTTAAGCTCGCGCGCTGCGCTGCAGGCAGCCCAGTGTTTCGTTGGTTCGAATCCTGGGCGCGGACACGGCACTGCTCATCAAACCACGCTGAGGCAGCGCCCCACATGCCACAACTAGAAGGACCCACAACGAAGAATATACAACTATGCACCGGGGGGCTTTGGAGAGAAAAAAGAAAAAAATAAAATCTTTAAAAAAAAAAAAAAATAGTAATTCAAACGCTTGATCTTTTAAGACAAACGAAGACCAGTATAAGCTCCACTTCATTTGTGAAAAGACAATAAAACATATGAATTTAAGAAGATAACCTAAACTAAGTTATTTCCCACACGAATTTTAGCACTGATGTTACTATTTTAAAATATTTTACAAATGCTATGAAACACCTCAAGGAAAATGTAGTAACAGTGAAGAAAATCTGCTTTAACATTAACTGAATTTAAGATTCCTCATAATGGACAACTTGTGTGCTATGGCTAAACATTAAATGACATGATACTGAAGTTCACGAGTACAGCTATTTCAGAGACATTGAAGTGCCTAATGCTGTAAAAGCTGTAGGACCTTAAAAACACAACAGTTATTTGCTTTACTATGATGCTAAGTAAAGCAATGACATAGGCAGAAGAAACGCCCTAAAGAAAGAATGAATTATAACTGGAAGCATACATGTAACATTAAAGAATACAAAAAGTTAGGAAACCTAGCAGACTGCTTAGTGTGCAAATCAACAGTAGGTGGTTCAGCAAAAACATATGCACATCTCTGTAAACATGCTATTGAATACTCATACTTAGGCCAAAAGTACCTATCTAACAAAAACGAAACCAAGACAAAAGAATGCTGTTCCGCGCAAAACAAATATGGCTCCAACTGAAGGATTTGGCAGGATGGTTATTTCTTGTATAGTTTTTTCTCCATTTTCAATGAACATACAACAGATTATAGGAACACATTTTTTTCTAGTCTCATGAGTGAGGCAATACATCTATAAATAATGGTATTTCATAAGGAATATCTTAACACATATTTGTCTTGGCTAGCTCAACTTTCACAATACGGGGCTACTGTTTGAACACAGCAGATTCAATTCCTGTGCAGGTCAATTAGCTTTGCACACGGGGTAAAATCGACTCCAAGGTCCCTGATTATGAAATGAACTCCAGCCAACCATTGAATGAATGTCACCATGGGTTAAAGGAGGGTGCGGACGAAGAATACATGGGCGCATCCTAATCCACAATAACGAACCTACTTGAGACCATTATTATCTCATATATGAAAAAGTTTCTTAAGCATTTTTCCCTCTGCCCCAATTGTTCGACAATAAAATCTGCCTTATATACTTGGTAGTAAATTTCTTATCTGAAGGGACATTAAACACCACACATATAAATTACTTCTTAGTTTTTTAGTTGCCACGATTTATTCAAACAACAATGATCTGTTATTTATTTCATATTCTCACAGTCTGTTAAGGTAACTATAGTAGACCTAAGATTCTCTTCAAAGGTGAGGGAGGTTCTTTCGATATAAGAACAAAAATGAAAACATAAGGCCAATACATCTTAACCTCTTCCTTATTTAACTTGACATAAAACAATCCCATCACCAACAACGCTTAGAACTTTGTAGTAAAATAAATTTCTCTAAATCAATTAATTTCTACTTCGAGAAGGAAATAAAATGGGAAAAAACCAACACATTTAGGTGTATTAATTGAGACTATTTATTTTTGGATACATGGGATCAGAGCATTTAAAACTGAACTAGTTTATATGGTACCGATATTAGAATACTAAGTATTGTTAATCTCCATGAGATATCTATAATATTGTTTTTGGCTGAAGATAAATATCTTCTATCATCATCTAAATTTTTAAAATTAGGCCCCTTTAATTTTGAGGCTTCATCTTTTACCTTTTTATTGTTGCTGTTCAGCAGTCTAGTAACTCAGAAAATAGGAGTCTGCAAGGAGGGAACCTGGTTACAAATGTGACCCTGCCTTCCTTACTAGTGTTACCAGATATTTAACAGAGGGCAGGCTTGTCCAAATATTTAAAACATGTCCCAAATGCAGCACATTTCAAATCATGGACACTACGTCACCTGATATTCTTAATTTTCAATAACTTTTATAGCAACATGATCTAGCTTGAGATTCCAAAATTTGTCTTTAAGACTATAACAGCACAAAGAATATAAAAACAACCACTAGAAATTTAATTTTTACTTTTAAAATATCAAGCATTTAAAATTTTAATTAAAAAATAAAATTGTTGCCCGTGCATTATTCATGCGTCTGCTTATATTACCATGTTGTTTGACAGGAATTAATTTTTTTATATTAATATACAAACATGGATAAAAGGGGCCCAATGACATAAATGTAAATCTATATTCTGATAACCGAGTTTACCATTTTTAAAAAAGTTGATAGGAAAAAAATACGGCTTTCGTACCTACCAACATCCACCCTTGCCTGATTTTCAGGAAGAGGTCTAAGGGACGTTCACATCAGAGAACTTTAATTTATATCAACAAATGGCATTAGTTTTCCTGTGAAAAGTAATTTTGTCATCAATCTCATTAAGAAACACTTAAAAACTCTGCTGTAAGAAATAGATTCAGATCTGGTATACCTAGGGAAGAAATCAAGTCGATAATAAATAATTGCTGTGCAGTTTCTCAAACAACGGACAAAGGAATACTGACAAAAGTCTTAGAGTGATCAAAGAATAAAGGCAATAACAAAAAAGCCTGGGTAACAGGAGACAAGATCTTATTTGTGAAAAGATAAATGACAAATATAAAATTAAGTATACATGAAATTAACCAGTTGATAAGTGAGAAGTTTACTCATAGATGGTAAGCTTTTGGGTTTGTTTCTAACAAGACTACCTGATTTTAATTTTACCAACTAGTAAAGTGTCTGGTACCTAGTAAATACTCAAAACCCTGAGCATCTTCACCACATTGGATCAGCACAGCAACCTTGTGAGGTAAGTGCAGGCATCACCTCCACTCATGCTTCAGAAACCGAGACCACCAGAGGCTAAATGATTTGCTCAAGGCTGCACAACAATTAAATGACAGAAGGGGCACTTCAAACCCAAGTTTTCTAAACTGCTTTTTTGTCTAAACTAAGAGAAAATCTCAGAGTGGGATCCAGACTCAACGAAAGTCTGCAGGGTTCAAATACACAAATGTGCCTCAGACGAGGTTTAAACACGGCTGCAGTCAACACAGTTGAGGGATCTGGGCACACAGCTCTCAGAAGACATTCCCGTTTTGGTTGCACCTGTGAGACTTTCACCCACAGGCCTCACTTGTATTACCTTGGTGCATGATATACAAAGAAAATCCAATATGGAAAAGCACAGATTTGCAAATACATAAACTAGAGACCAGGATAGCAGAGAAAAGCACGCTCAAGATCTGAGTTCTGGTTCTATCCGCACCAACAACTGCAGCTAAATGTGTGATATGAGGCAAATTCTTTAATTTTTCTGTCTAGGTCTCAAAATGCTCTCATCTGTGAAGTGAAGAAATTGTAATAGATAACCTCTGCTGTCCATTCTGACCCAAAATTACATGGTTAAAGAATGGTTTTTCTTTTTCTTTTTTTTTTAAGACTGATTTTTCTTATTAAAATGATTCATTGCTGGGTTTTTAAAAATAAGAACTTCTGGTGCATTTAAATATTTATTTAACTACTTGATAGAAATACTTAGGAAGAGAAACTGTTGGCACTCCCAATTAGGATTAATTTAAAGTGAAGATGAAGCATCTTTGACACTATTCGCTGATCAATGAGAAAATACGACGTGTATTGCCAAAATTCTATTTATACATGTATTTCAGGTACTCATCTATGACAAATAGTGAGATACACTTATAAGGCAGTAGACACAATATCAAATGTGTCAACCAATTGTGTAAAATAGTTTGCTGAGCTAGTTTTATTAGCACATAATTCGCACATGACTATAAAGACCGTGAAGTCTATTCATAAGTAATTTTCAAGTTAAAAATTCCATTACTATTACCCTGAAGGCTGTCATTTACAGATTTTTCTTTTCTGATGCTTTTCACCTAACAACGTTGAGTTTGATTCTCTTCACCACTGATACTCAACTAAGAGAAGAACACAGAGAGACTAGGAATATATTAGGGGCACCAAGGAGGGCAGTGACCAGCACACAGCTCTGGGCCACAGCTGAGAAATACTAAGAACGTGAGGACAGAAGAACTGCATGAGTAGGCTGATCAAACCACTGTCTGACAGCAATACCACTACGAGAGGGTATGATCTTTCATGAAGAATAATTCAGTTCAACATTACTCTGATTTCCTTTGATTACTGATATAAACAGGTCATTGGATTCTGTCTGCTACCCATCATTACTGCTGTCATCTGTCCAACCTTGGGTCATTACTCACCTTTCAAATACCCTTGCCTTTCAGTTTCTTGACCTCCTCTCCTCCAATGATCTTGTCTCCATCCTCCCTATGTGCTCACTCCTACGGTCATACCTCAGACCCTGCCATTATCAATAACTGCTATCCCTGTACAATCTCAACTCATGCATTCCCCTCCTCACCACCACATTTTCTATCTTCCCACCTGGAGCCTCTGTGCACTCATTTGACTCCACTGAGACCTCCATCCCATTGTCTACCTCCTCTTCACTCCCCTTGATATAGTTTTTCAACTAACTAACCATCTTGATCCACGGTCAATCCTTACCTTCACTTCCTTGCCCTTCTCATGCTTTGTCTCACTTGCTCAGCAAAACTACCATTCTGGTTAAATCCAACTCTCTGCCCACTCCACATCTGTCTCAGTGCAGCTAAAAACGGTGGGGAATGCCCCATCCAAGTGGACTGGTCTCCCTGTAAATTCATGACCACAAACTTCAACAGGCCCTTAAGACTCCCTGGCAATCCCACTGTACACATTCTCACTCTCCTAGATGACTTTCTCATACTTTCTCCTTTTTGAACAAACCACCAATATCTCTTCCCCCATCTTCATTCTCAGCTTATGACCTCTCACTGAGAAAACAGAAGCAACCAGAAGAGACACCCACCATTATATCTAAATACTCTCTCCTCCCACTTTACCACAGGTGAAGTATCCACACACCTGCACTGAGCCAGGACCTCCACTTGTGCACAGATGGCATCCTGTAGGAAGTCACTCTCATAACCCTCCCCTCTCAATCTGGCATCATTTGCTTTCCTTTTTCACTCAATGCTTTCTATAGCCTATAAACATACTGCTTTCTCTCCCTTTTAAAAAAGTAAAAACACCTCCTGCCCCATTTCCTCTGCCAGCTTCTACTCTATTTTATTCTCTTTCTCTGCACCAAAACTCCTTTAATTTTTTCATCTTTGGTGTCCCCGATTTCTCTCCTTACCTTTTCCCTTAAATCCTACTAGGATTTCACCACCATCAGTCCATTAAAACGGTCACTATCATGGTCACCAGTACTTTCACTGGCTAAAATCAATGGATCCTTTAATTTTTTTTGATAACTTTATTGAGATATTAATTCAGATACCATACAATTCATCCATTAAGAGTGCGCAATTCAATGGCTTCTGGGTATTTACAGAATTATGTAACTATTACCAGAATCAATTTTAGAATATTTTCATCTCTTTAAAAAGGAATCTTGTACCCATTAGTATACCCTTCCAACCCTCCCATGTTCCCCAGCCCTAAGGAACCACTAGTTTTCTTTCTGTCTCTATATATTTGCTTATTATGGACATTTCATATAAATGGAACCATATAATATGTTGTCTTTTGGGATTGGCTTCTCTCACTTAGCATGTTTTAAGGGTTCATCCATGTAATAGCATGTACCAATATTTCATTCCTTTTATTGATGAATAATATTCTACCATATATCGCTGTATCATATTTTGTTTATCAATTCATCAGCTGATGGATATTTGGGTTGTTTCCACTTCTAGGCTTCTATGAATAATTCTTCTATGAACATTTATGTACAAGTTTTTGTGTGGACATGTTTTCAGTTCTCTTGAGCATATACCTGGGAGAGAAATTGCCGGATCAAATGGTAACTCTATGTTTAACTTTTGGAGGAAATGCCAGGCCGTTTTCCAAAGCAACTGTACCATTTTACATTCTCACAGTGTATGAGTAGCATATGGGTGCTCTGATTTCTCTACAACCTTGGCGACACTTGCTATTATCTAACTTTTTGACTCTAGCCATCTTAGAGAGTGTGAAATGGTCTCTCATTGTGTTGTTGTTTTGTCTGTTTATTTTTTCCTTGGTATATCTTCATTTGTCATTTTACTTTAAATATTTTCTTGTCCATATATACTGTGAATTTATCTTTTGTAAATAGAATATAAGTAAATTTGTAATACAACCTATTTTTTTCCCTTTTTCTTCTTTTCTTTTTTTTAAAGATTGGCCCTGGCCCTGAGCTAACATCTGTTGTCAATCTTCCTCTTTTTTCTCTTCTTCTTCTCCTCAAAGCCCCCCAGTACATAGCTGTATATTCTAGCTGTAGGTCCTTTGAGTTCTGCTATGTGGGATGCCGCCTCAGCTTGGCTTGATGAGTGGTGCTCGGTGCGTGCCCAGGATCCAAATCACTGAAACCATGGGCCACAGAAGTGGTGTGCGCGAACTTAACCAGTTGGCCACGGGGCCAACCTCCCTTTTTCCTTTTTAACTGTGGTAAAAAATACATAAAGTGTATCTTTCAGTAGTGTAAGTATATTCACACTGTTGTGCAACAGATGTCTAGAACTTTTCCATCTTAGAAAACTGAAACTCTATACCCACTAAATAACTCCTCATTTTCCCCTCCCTCCAGCCCCTGATCACCACCATTCTACTTTCTGTTTCTATGAATTTGACTACTTAAGACACCTCACTGGAGTGAAATCATGCAGTATTTGTCTCTTTGTGACTGGCTTATTTAACTCAGCATAACATCCTCAAGGTTTATCCATGTTGTAGCACGTGACAGAATCTCATTCCTTTTTAAGGCTGAATAGTATTTCACTGTATGTATATGCCACATTTTGTTTAACCATTCATTCTTTGATAGAGATTTGGGCTGCTCCCACCTGTTGGCTATTGTGAATAAGGCTGCTACGAACATGGATATGCAAGTATCTCTTGAGATCCTGCTTTCAATACTTTTATATACATACCCAGAAGTGGGATTGCTGGATCATATAGCAGTTCTATTTTTAATTTTCTGAGGAACTGCCATAATGTTTTTCCTAGTAGTTGCCCATTTACAATGTCCCCAACAGTGCACAAGTGTCCCGATTTCTCCACATCCTTGCTGACTCTTCTTATGTTCTTTTGATAACAGCCATCCTGATGGGTGTGAGGTGATATCTCCTTGTGGTTTCAACTTGCATTTTCTCTAATGGTAGTGTTGTTGAGTATCTTTTCATATGCATGTTGGCCATTTGCATATCATCTTTGGAAAAATGTCTATTCACGTCCTTTGCCCAGTTTTTAATCAGGTTGTTTTTGGTTGTTGAATTGTAGTTCTTTATACATTCTGGATATTAATTCCTTATCAGATAAAAGATCTGCAAATACTCTCTCCCATTCCTTAGGTTCCCTTTTCACTCTGTTGATTGTGTCCTTTGATGCACAGAAGTTTTTAAGTGAGGTAGTCCCACTACTTTTTGTCTATTTTTGCTTTTGTTGCCTATGCTTTTGATGTTATATCCAAGAAATTACTGCCAAATCCAATGTCATGAAGCTTTCCCCCTGTGTTTTCTTCTAGGATTTTTGTAGTTTTGGGTTTTACATTTATGTCTTTAATCCACTCTGAGTTAATTTTTGGATATAGTATAAGACAAGGGTCCACCTTCATTCTCCTGCATGTGGATGTCCAGTTTTCCCAATACCATTTACTGAAGACTGTCCTTTCTCCTTGAGTGGGGGGCTTTGGCACTCTTGTTGAAGATCATTTGACCATGTGTGCGAGGGTTTTTTCTGAGTCCTCTATCCTGTTCCATTGGTCTACATCTCTGTTGTTATGCCAAGACCACACCACACTGTTTTGATTACTGTAGCTTTCTAATATGTTTTGAAATCAGGAAGTGTGAGACCTCCAACTTTTTGGCTATTTGGGCTCCCCTGATTTTAAGTCCCTGTATGACTTTAAACAAACTAATTAAACTTGTTGTGCTTACTTCTTCATTTTCAAAATGGGGATACTACAAACTTCATAGGACTTTTGTAAGGATTAAATGAAATAAATGTAAAATGGTAATAACAGTAGCAGACAGAAAATCAGTGCTCAGTCATTGTTAGCTGTTATCAGTCCCCGTGGGATCAGTATAATATAGTAATGCTCGAGGTGCAGGATGAATGGAGGTCAGGCAGGATAACTAGATGGAACAAAGTATGCACCTAAGGAGGTAAGAAGAAATGGGGCTCGTCCAATGGTATCACCACAACTGCCAAGTGAGGAGCAAGCAGCAGTCTGTTAGCAAGTCTTCCAATCCACCTCCAGGAGGGAGCTAAGGAGTGTGTGAGGCACAAGACATACTGCCACTGCTCATTCACAGGCTGATATCTAGGGAGGAATTGATCTCCAAATATGTTTTTCTCAAAGGAAAGAACGGGAAGAGAGAGCTGATTGTCCAGATAAAAAATATCTGCTCAAGTAGATATATTTTTTCTCAAAGGTGGAAATAACTTTATTGATTTACTTGGTAACAAAAATATGTTTGTTAGACGAATTTCAAACATATAAGCAGAAATAACAATAAGGATGGAGGCCAAAATTCACTAAGCCCTTACTATGCCAGCCACTGTGTGCTAAGTGTTAAATCTTCATTATCTCATTTAATAATCCTATAAAGTAGTTTCTAGTATTATTACTCTAATTTTGCATCCTAAGAAATGTGGACCCAGAGAAGTGAAGTAACTTGCACAATGTCCTACAGCTAGTAAGTGGAGGAGCCAGAGTTCAAACCTAGATTGTCTAACCAAAGAGCCTCTACCTTAACCATGCTGTCTCAAGAAGGCTAAAAAAAAAAGGAAGGAAAATCACCCATTATTCAAACATCCAGAGAAAATGACTCTTAGACTGCTGATGTACAGCCTCATGGGTCACTTTCTACAAATATATCATTTATTATTATATTATATATGTTATACTCCATAATTTTTAAAAATCTTCTCACTTTGCTTGCAAGGTATTCTATTATTTGGATGCAACATAATTTACTCAACCAATCTATACTGACAATTCTTAGGTTGCTTCCAGGTTTTTAGTATGACACATAGTTACAATCATTCTTGTAAATACAGGTTTGTTAACTTGTATCATTATTTTTTTATGATAAATTTCTGGAAATGGTAAAATGGCAACTGATAACGTACACTCTGACACCTTTCCCCAGAATTGTTTTGACAATGTACACTGCTACAATTAACACGAGTGGTGTGTTTCTCCACACCATCACTAACACAGGGCATTATCATTTAAAATATCTGATAGTTGAAAAATGGTATCTCTTTGGTTTTTGTTTACACTTCTTTGGTTATTAGTGAGGCTTATGAGCCCTTTCTGTATCTTCTCGTGAGAACCTCCTGCTGATATCTTTTGCCCGTTTTGTACTATGGTACTCAACTAAAAAATGGTCTTAATTTACTAAAGACATATATACACACACACATATGCATACATGTGTGCTTGTATTTTCTAAGAATTTGAAACAAACTCAAATATAGAAGAGTTGCAAATACAGAACAAAAAACTTTTTTTCCTGTTCCCCTTGAGAATAAGTTGTTGACATGATGATCCATCACTTCTTAATCTAGGGTGTGATTCCTACAAACAAAGACGTTCCCCTATATAACACAACCATCCGACGTAGGATATTGATCTAATTAGGACATTGACACTACCATCTAGTCCTCAGATCCCATTCAAGCTTTTCCAGTTGTCCCAATATCATCCTTCATAGCAAAGCAACTCAGTTCAGAACCACATGTTGCCTTCAGTTGTCATATCTCTTTAGTCTCCTTCAATCTGGAAGTGCCTTAGGCTTTCCTTAACTTTCACGGTCTTGACGCTTTTGAGGAGTACAAGCCAGATATTTGGTAGAATGTTCCCAATTTGGGTTTGTCTGATGTTTCTTCATGATCAGTTTTAAATTATGTACTTTGGGTAGGAATATCACAGAAGTGTTGCTGAGTTCTTGTCACTGCATATTATCAGGTAGAATACAATTTGGACTAGCCCTGTTACTGATGACATTAACTTGATTAAAGTGATGTCTGCCAGGCTTCTTTACTGTAAAATTATTCTTTACCCTTTCGTAGTCAATAAATATTTTGTGGGGAGGTAATGTGAGGTTAGGTAAATATCTTGTTCCTCGGTAACTTTCAATTTATTTATATCAGTATGTACTCATGACTTCCTATTTCATAAAATGGGCTATAATCCATTACTATCATTATTTTGATGTTCAAATTATCTCCGATTTGGCCATTGGGAGCTTCATGGAGCTGGGTTCTGTATCCTTTTGACACACCCTCATCATTCTTTAAGCACTTCTAAACATAAAAAGATGTTAAAGGTGTATCTTTTTCTTTCTCCAGTGTCCTTGTTCCTTCCAATGAAGAATGGTATTTAGACATGAGTATTAAATAAACTGATTGCTATTTCCCACTCCAAGAGTTTAGGACATTCCCTTTTATTTTCTTGTATTACTTTTGTAATTTAATTTATTACATTTAAATCTTTAGCTCTTTGGAAATATAGTTTGAGGTGAGATATTAGGTAAGGATTTCACTATATTATTCCCAAATGATTAGGTTTTCCCCGCTAATTTGAAATACCTCCCTAGAACAATAATGATGCTTGTTTATCATAAAAATTCAAATAAATAAAACCTACAAAGAATAAAAGAAAACACCCAAAATCCACCACCGAGAGGAAAACATTGTTAACAGTTTGGTGAACAGATTTTAGGCCTCTCTCTGTACCAGCACTTCTTGTTCTTACTGAGAAAAACTATTAAGAGACGTTAAGAAGTTGCTGATAAAACCATTGCTCATTCTGAAGAGTATATTACCAATAAACAAATATAAGCAGGGTTACTTTAACTATGCATATATCTGTTTAATTTTGGCATTTCTCTCACAGCCTTTCAAACACTCATGCAGCCTCTGAGGGGATTTAGCTTCAGTCTTTCATGGGTTTATTTGACCAAATATCACTAAGTTTTTGAAACTTTAACATCTCCTAAGTTAGTGTTAGAAAAGAATTTGGAATAAGCTATGTAGAATTTTACATAAGAAGGGCCGTACTGCATATTCTATTACTACAGTCTGCTTCTCCACTCCACTCTATCTTGGATGCTCACCCCAGAAATCACCCCAGTCTCTTCTGCAGCAACAGCTGCTGCAGGGCCGCCCCTGCACAGACTCTCCCCGCAGTCTTCGCAGCCACCAGCAGCCTCAGCCCTTCACAAAAGCCACAGTGGCCACCACTGCCCCAGGATGACTGCATTTCCCCTGGAAGGCGGTGGGCACTCAGGCCCAGCTAAACAAAGCTGCCACTTGACTCTCTTCTTCAGTATTTGGGAGATTTGCTTGGTATCTGCTTTTGTTCTCCAATGTCACTTCCAAACCACTCCTCTGCTTTCTGGTAAAAACAAAACAAATGAAAAACTCGTGCTTTTTTTTTTAATCTAGCCAACCCTAAGAATTTCCCTTTTAAGTAGCTGTCTTTATCAAGCTCATGGACTTTTCCCTCTCTGCATTGAAGACTCTGTCCCTGGTTTACAGTCTGAATTCAAACATCTTCTCTTCCACCAACACTTCCTATCTCAGAAACTTGCTCTGTTCACTAAGCCGCGCTGCCGAGTTGGCGAGTCCACTGCCGGTCCCCGAGCCCCTCTCCTTCTCCTTGTAGGCCAACGGAAGTTGTCTCCAATTCATGCTTTCCCTGCCTGGAATTTGCAGTCCATCACTTTGTTCATTATTTTAATACCTTAAACTCCTTTGTGCTTTGTCTGTCTGCTGACTCCACCTGATGAAACATCACCCTGCGTGCACCTAGGAATCTTAGCATAGATGCAACAGTCACACAACCTGACAGACTGGTGCCCCATACATATCCGATTCTTCTCTAGTTGGTGTGTTCTTCCAGTCTATGAAACAACTATCTGAGATCTTGCCCATTTAACCCAAACTCCAAAGAGGTAACTAACTGTCCCTCAGTGGATGACCACACCTATCATTCTTGGAGTAAAGAGAAGTCACGAGTCCATAGCTTTGACAGAACTCAACACCTTGCCTCCAGAAGCACCAATCTATTTGCATTGACACTACTCTTTACCCCTTCCTTTCCCTCCAGCGGAGGAAATGTTATTACGTCTAAAAGGCCAATACTTCCATAGCTGCTTTGAGGCATCTGCTGCCTTTTCCAGAACACACACCACGACTCCCTAACATTTATTTAGAACTTGCCATGTATCAAGCAGCATTCAGAGGGTATGACTTTTAGGCCTGTTTTATGGATGGGTAACAGAGAGAGTGAGGGTTAAGGAATTTCCCCAAGTGGTTTAGTAACAGGCCCAGTGGCAAGCAGCTGGAAGCTGCTTCTTCCTCTTCTATATCTTCATCCATTCCCTCTCTATTGAATTTTTCCCATTCACATTTAGACAGAACAAAACAGAAACGAACAAAAAAATATTTCTCTCAACCTCTTCCAGCTATTGTTTTCTCTACCCTCAGGAACAGCTTTCCTAGAAGAGTGCCAGGATCCCCAATGAGCTCTCTGAACCCACCTTCCATGTGGCTCTTTCCATCACTCACTCTGTTCCTGCCTTTTAGCTGCTTGAACCTACTGGTTCTTCCCTTTCTCAGCCCTGATGCTCCCTCTGTCAGGAAGACATCTTGGCCCCTTCTGTGACTGCCTTTATTCCCGGGGCCTTGGCTTAAATGTTTCCTCTTCAGAGAGGCCTTACCTGAACACAACTCAAAGTATATCTTCCCCCCACTCCACAATTGTGCAAAATGTCCTTTTTTTCTTTATGTTATTTATCACCGTCCATAATTATAGATTGTTTGCTTTGTTTTCAAAACAGTTTTGTATGCTTTCTCCCTAGACTGTTGCCTACATATGGGCAGGGACAAGGGCTGCTTTGTTTACTAAAATAAACCTAGGGTTTAGCTTAGTGCTGGGCTCATCAAAGGTGCTCGTTTACAGAGCGTTCACATCAGAGAAGGTGTTCAACAAATACTGTTGGATATATGTTTACGTTTACTTACATCAGTAAATGGCGCCAGCCTAGTTCTAATGTCTGAAAACTGGACAGCATTCTTGATATTCCCTTTATCCTTTCTTTCCCCAACCCTAATAAGCCCAAAGAGATCAGAGAGGTAGCTAGCAATCAGATGAAGTAGGGCCAACTAGGTTCTCAAGGCCTTACAGGGCCTTTATTAGGATGTGGTTTTATTATCCTGAGATCAGAGATCATTGGAGGGTTTGAGCCAGAGTAGTGGTAAGAGCTGACTTATGCTGTAAACTGTACTATCTAATAAGATAACCACTAGTCACATAGAGCTACTTACATTTAAATTAATTAAAATAAAAAATCAAAAATTTCAGTGCCACATTTCAAGTACTCATTAGCTGCACATGGCTAGAGGCTGCTATAGCAGACAGCACAGATCCAGAAAATTTCCATCACTGCAGAAAGTTCTATTGGATAGTACTTTGTGAAAAGGTTCACTAGGCTGTTTTGAAGAAAAATAGGAGCCACCAAGAGGCAAGGAACAAGAGGAATTAGGAGGCTGTTCCAAGAGTTTTGGTAAGAAATGTGGGTGACTTAGATTGGCATGGAAGAGGTGAAGGTTGCAAGAAGATATCAGGATCTGGACATACTGAAGATACAGCTGACAGGATTTGCTGATGGACTGGACAAAGGGAGTGAGAAGGAGGGAGGAGTCAAGGCTCAAAGGAGTCACCTTATTGAAGGAAAAACAGAAATCTGGAAGGGTATCCACAAACAAGAGACAGTATGCCTATGGTGAAGACAACTAGAATGAGGGGTGCGGAGTGAGGTGGGAAATAATTGTTTTAAAACCCCATGTGCAGTAATGAAGATAGCAGGCCACACACGACCTGGGGAGTGAGAGGATCAACTAGACCCTGCGTGCCCAAAGGCCTGTGAAGGACAGAGAGCAGCAAGAGGCCAACAGGGAAGCAGGTAATTTCCTCTATCGGTCAAAGTGAGGCTCAGGATAATAGTCCTCACTCTGCATCTTCAGACATTATCTTTTCACTTTGATTACATCACCAGCAGGTAAGTATACAGCAAAACCCCTCCTCACACTTACATCTCGCCTTTCCGCGGTCTGAGACTTGCAGAAATACCTCACTCACTGTATCCTGCAGCAGTTTACAGAGCACTTCCAGAACCTGGTGATTTCCGTTCTCAACTTTCAGTCTTACCTGGAAAATTCGTTTCTCATGAGTGAATTTTCCAAGTGCAACTTCTGAATACACTCTGGTTCTCTGCTTCTCAGTCTAAGAGATCTGTTTTTTTGAAATAAAATATACTCTCACATGGCTATGTTTCAGTCTGGTTTCATCCCACTAAATCTTTGTGTTGAGAACAAGGCTACCAGTTATCACTATACTTTGTGCTTCAGTCCACTAATTCACCAATGATCAAGTCAACACCTACGCCCAAGATTCAGGGGACGGAGAGATGAAAGCACGCCTTTTTTTCTCAAGGATGTCCAGTGCCTGAGAGGGAAGACAGAATGCAGCAAGATGAACCATCACAGAGTAATGCGACAAGCGCCCTGACAGAAGTAGGAATAGAAGTAAGCAGATGGATGGGGCATACCTACGGCTGTCTAGGGAAATATCACAGAAGGCTTACACAGAGCTTCCGCTGAGGCTGGCACAGAGACGTGGCAGGAGAAGGAAAATGGGATGACTTCTAAAACCTTAAGTATTATTCCTCTCCTCTTTCCATTGATTTTCCTCTACAAATTTTCCCAGAAAGATAACTGGTTCTTTCAGAATTCAGTTGATTCAACTTAGTACAAAACTTTTAGCTAATATAAGAATCTACTAGCTATTGTTAGGACACGTATGTAAAAACAAAATCCTGAATTTCAAAGAAACACATCAAAACAAGTTCATTCTATTTATTACCAACTGTATTTGAACTCAGTATTCAAGACCTGACGTATCTATAATTAAAAAAGTAACATCTTACAATATAGTGGCTATATTAGTTGGCTTGGGCTCCCATAACAAACTACCATAGTCTGGGTGGCTTAAGCAACAGGAATTTATTTGGTTTCAGTTCTGGAGAACAGAAGTCCAAGACCAAGGTGCCAGCATGGCTGGTGTCTGGTGAGAGCTCTCCCCTAGGCTGCAGACACCCACCTTCCTGCTGCGTGCTCACGTGGCCTCTCCTGGGTGTGTGCCCATGGAGAGGGGAATTCGGTGTCTCTCCCTCTTTTTAAGGACACCAATCCTATCAGACAAGGACCAACCTCATAACCTCATCTAACCCTAATTACCTGCCAAAACCCAATCTCCAGATACCATCACACTGAGGATTAGGGCTTAAACATATGAATTTGGGGGCATACAAACCTTCAGTCTGTAACAGTAGGTTAAGCAGTATGTTAGTAGATTTGTTAATAAATAAGAAAGTTGAGACACCATCCATTCCCTGAAAAATGGCAACATCTTTCTAGTGAGGAAACAGAACGGTACTTGGGCAAACTTGTTAGCAAAGTTTAATTTAAAAAAACATCAAATTTTGAAAACTTAGACTACAGAAGTATTCTCAAAATCAGTTTTCCTATCATTGTTTTGTGACTCAGATTATCAGATTTATGGCAGTAAAATACCAAAATAAAATCATCTGAATAATATTATTGTGATATATCTCAGGTTTTTATACCCAAGCTTTATTTTGAAAGTTTAAACTGTATGTATGAATATTTTCCAGAGTCAAACCCACCAATAATTTTAAATTGGCTAATGCAAATTTTAAATGACCTTCAGTTCTTCTTACTGTAAAAAAATCTTTACAGGTTTCAATAGTGCCTTTACAAATTATGAAATTATATATAGTATCCTCACATACGATAGTAGGACACAGTGATATCATCTAGTCTTAATTACAGGAAAAGTATAGACAACTGTAAGGCTTAGCTTTACTGTTTTATAAATGAACCAATAAAGCTCATTTCAGTGAAATGAGCACACGCTTTTCATAAATTAAAATAAATCTCACATGGTAAAGTAGCCATTTTCAAAATTAATTTAATTACATGTTTAAAGTTTAATTACATTTAATTAAGCATTTAAGTTTAATATGAAATAAATGCATTATCAGTTAACAACTACGAAATGAAATACTGCCTTGATAATTAAAATCTATAAATTTTCCTATTCTGTGCAAAACTGCTAGTTTTCAAAAAATATTCTGAAAAAATATATTTTAAAGCCAAAGGACTAGACCCTCACAGCCGATCAACGTGTAATTCTCCCGGCACCCAGCCTCGTGGGCTGTCCGTGTGCCGCACAGTCAGTGGAGGCAGCCTGGGGCAGAGGAGAGCAGAGGTTTTGCAGACATGGGTTTGGGTGTTAGCTTAGTCACGTACAGCCTACGACAGCAGGAAAGCTACCTCAAGTTTCCTACAAAATGGGGACAGTATTACATCTCTCGGAGGGTTGTCTGGAGGATTAAATGAGATATCCCATGGTCAAATGCCTGGAACAGTGCCCGACAGGGAACAGGTATTCAACAAACGTTCATTCCTTCCTCCCTTTAGTTGCTGAATGAATGAAAAAAACCTTGTACTTTCTGGATTAAAAAAGTTTTATCCTTAAAATATATTTTTAATTACAAAAGTAAGATCATATTATTCTCATTTACTTACATCATACTTAATGTACATTTTACATTTTTCATTTGCCTAAGCACTCCATGAATGGAGGCAGCACAGCATTATTGCTAATCCAGGTTTCTAAGTCAGAAAGAAAGGACTTTGATTCTGGGTTCCACCATTCACTGCCTGGGAAATCATGGAAAATTTATTTTGACCTATTTCCCAAACGTGTATGTATATGGATGTCTGGTTTAGTGAATGGCAAAATCAGGAACTAGTACAGTATAATCAATACAATCATTCAAACTTAACAACAAATTAGTGATGTAGGTACGACAGGTGGTATTCTGCCCCCCTTCCCCATTTTTCACAGGAGGATATTTATTTTCACTGAATTTAAGGGACTCGCCCAAGTTTTACAGTAGGATGGACTCAGTATCAGAACTCAGATTTTTAAATTTCTTTATCAGTGCTCTTTCCTCCATAACACAGGAAGGTAAAGGCGAAAGACACCAAAATCTTCTGAAGCAGTAAAGCAAAATGAAATAGAGAGGGATCTGACTTACGTTAATCCTGGCTCTACCACTTAATAGTTGAGCCTCAGATAACCTGCTTCTGTGAAGCAGTTTCTTCTTCTGGAAAACAGAATATATACTTTTTTTTTCCTGGCAGACTGGCCCTGAGCTAACATCTGTACCTATCTTCCTTTACTTTCTATGTGGGACGCCACGACAGCATGGCTTGATGAGCAGTGTGCAGGCTTGTGCCCAGGATCTGAACCCACGAACCCTGGGCTGCTGAAGCGGAGTGCGTAAACTTAACCACTACACCACTTGGCTGGCCCTGGAATTCAGGCTTTCACAGAGTTGGGAGAAGGATTATACTAGATAACAAATGTAGAGTGCACAGCAGCGGGACCCACACTTGGCAGTCGTGCATCAGTGGCAACTGTTGGTGCTAAGGCAGCATGCAAGGACCACTTTTGGTAAGTCTCCAGCCAAAGACTGGGGAACATCACAGCAAAGTGAAGAATGTTTGTTTTCTTTAAACAGTTTTAATAAAAATAAATAGGATAGTCTTCACTAAATTCTCAGGTAATATTTCTGGAAAAGAGACTCTAGATTTTTAAGTCATTTCAGTTCACAACTTCCTGTCTATTAAATCACTATTTAATAACTCATCTTACTTTTAAACTAATGGTTTTACAGTATGAAAGAAAGCAGAGCCAACAGCCTTTTCCATGGATTTCCTTCCTTTGATCCCACTGCAATAAAAATTGAAATGAAATATTCTTAACACTTTATAAATTATTCAATGTCAAATACTGTAATTTTCAGAGTTTTGCCATGATAAAGTCAGTAGCACTATAGACATGTTGTGTTGGTTTAATACTTAAAACTCTTCATTGTAAAACTCAAACCCTAAATTCCCTTTAGTCACCTGAAAAACTACAGATTGTTTTATTTACAGCACAACTAGAAATAGAAAGCCTTAATAAATAAAATATTGGAAAACATACACTTGTTTACTTTCTGAAAAAGCACTTATGGAAAAACATGGGGCAACAGCACTACTTTACGCCATTTTCACTGCTCTTCTTATCAATAAGTAATACTTGGGTATCCACTTGCATTTAGGGCTGAAAGATCCTGATTTAGAATCATTCCACATTTTCTTGAAAATAAAAACAGCAGGTATTGTAAAGTTGGTATCCAGACTTTTCAAGTCACAAATTAACAGTAATGGCAAGTCCAACAGTTACAGGACCAGGAAAAAAAACCACATGTAATGAAATAATATAAAACACACACAATTAAGGTTATAGATTATGTGGAAAACTAACACTGATTATTAGGATATGTACCTTTAGTATGCCTTCTTCCAAAAGACGTGGTAAAAATGCATCCATTAATCTTTGAAACCACAATTGAGCCATTAACTTACCAGGATTCTACACTAAGAGTTGAAGATATTTTTTCTGGAAGAAAAAATCCATGCCACTTTGAAGCCTCAATTAGTTCCTGCGGTATCCTTTTTGATGCATCATAATAGTGACCGAATATTGAAGATGATATTGGTCCAACCTGTTAAGAAAACCCGTATTCGTTGCTAAAAAATTAGTTTTTTTAAAACTACAATTTATTCTTCCTACATTCAGCAAAACACTGATATATTTATACATTTTAATGCTAATAAGGAAGAGCTGATATACACAGACTTATTAAATTTCAAAGAAGCACACAAGTGTTGTTATTTTAAATTCTCAGTGGTTAGAAAGCAACCCTTTCATCTTCTATGTTTCTTCACTCCTGGGGAAGAACCTGGTGGTTCCCTAAGTTTGATAGGAATTTAGACACTTCTTTGCTTTTTTACTATACTGTATACCTTCCTAAGTTCAAAAATTTAATATACATAAGTCTTAATGTAAGGATTTCAGGTTTTAATGACAAATTAAATATGCAGTTGCTAAGAACTAATGAAAACTTAAGCCAAATTAAGTCATTGGTGAGGGGCCCAAAAGAAACTAGCTATTTTAAATATATTAAACAGAGCATCATTTTAAAACTAGATTTTCACAAGACAGTGTGTATATATATTCAAATTTTCTTACAAACTTAAAATTAGGCTTATAGTATAAAATGTACTAGGTACTCCAGATGGGAACAAGGCATATGGTAAAGCGGGAGAATATACATAAGCTACATTAGATAAACCAGAAATCTGGCACAGTCATTATCAGTTCATTGATAGTTTCTCTTTTGTGCTCTCTACTAACAATTTCTCCAACAAATTATTTTTCTCATAAGAAACTAATAACTACTGAAGCTGAATTTATTTACATAGGATAGTAAAAGCCCAGGACTGTAACATTCTTACTATAATTACATTGCTTTGAATGGACTTGGGCTGATTTCTTTCATTCAGCACATCAGAAATATACAGACACCTCTAACTCAAGCTGAACTACTAACAGATTCCACTTGGCAATAACTCTAATGAAATCTCTGATCTAAATTTACATAGTTTCCACTGTCCTGAATACTACAAGACAGACAAATTTCAGAACATTCAACAAAATTAGATGATCTGCAGAAATTAAAAAACTATCCACAGCAGGTTCCTAACGGAGTTTACTAGGTAACTGACAACTCTGTAGTTTAGATAAGAGGCATTTGCTTGACACTACATATTTGCATCTGAAGACTTCAAGGACTCATGTTCTTAAATTTAATGCCTACAAACATGAAATTACACAGTTACACAGAATAAAAAAATGTGATGTCTAATAGAAATATTATTCTCAGATTCATAGTCTGTGGGTTCGACATTTATTTTCTAAATAAAATGACTGTTCATCCCTCCATAAGGCACTGTTTATTTTCCGCAATGAAGAGACCTATCAATTTGCTCAATCTAATCTTTTCAATACAACATATCCAGAAGTATGCTTCCCAAAACACCATTTATCTACTGACCATGAAAGTACTGAAAAATAAATTATGTGACATTAAAATATGTTTCTTAAGAGTAGGGTGTAAAGTTTTTAAACATAAAGTTATTAGTCTAAAGCAATTTAACTAAGGTCTGTTCTTTGGCCTATAATCTATTCTTTATCCGGATTATAGTTCAGAATGTTTCTACTGCAATCTCTGCTAGAGCTCATCTTTTTACTGTGTAAGTCCAAGCCCCCTTAATGTTTTAGAAAGGCCTTGACTAACTGAACTTTGATCTGATGTCTTCATTGAGAAAAACACCAGGTTGCCCATTTCAGATGCAAATCCTCCTAAGGCCCAATAGAATTTAGTAAAGACAGCAAAAAAGAAGAAACAAGAAGTTTCCAGGATCCTCTTTGAGAATCCTGGGGCACACTGGTGTCCTTAATCCACGCTGCTGCATGGATTAAGGTAGGTGATAACCTTTCCTGGTTCAAAAGAATAAGCAGAGTGCCTACAAACTGGGTGGAGACCAGGATTTGGTAATAATAAAACACCATGCAATAAAAGCTTGGTCTATGTCAGAGCCTCTGAAAAGGCATCAATGTACCACATTCCCAGGCCTAGTAGGGAAGCTTGCAAAGGCCTACCTGAATCAAACAAGCATGAATAATCTATTTTAGCAGACTGGCCATGGGGAGAGAGGAAGAAAGAGAGACTTTCACTTCTTTTAAGTTTGACTTAATAAATTTATTAGTGGACTGAAGGTCCTTGAAGTCTTATGCACGCAGAGAAATACGCTAAATCGCCAAGAAGCAAAGCATGCTTTCTAAGTTGCCATCTCTATTACTGTTTCTAATTATAATATTAATGCGATAGAAATCTCAGATCTGGGATGAATCAAGACCGAAAATTGATTTCATGCTGGGACACTTAACATATAGAACACAAATAATTCGTTAAAACCTAAAAATAAATTTGGAAGCTTTTCTTATTATAATTAAGTTACTAATTTTTTTAGAAATTAAGATTAGCTATGGCAACTAAAATATTCACAAGGTAGACAGTAAGAATTTTATTAATGATGAAAAACTTTAATCCTTCAATAAAAAATGAAAATGAAAAATAAATATACTTTTACAGGAAAAAACAATTTTGTAAGTTTTCTACTCTAGACATAGCATTAACATATAATCAGATTTTTGAAGCGCTGTGAAATCTTTTGCAGCCTAGAATTATAAAACAAGGACTTACAGTATTTCCTCTAAAAAAATAACTAAATGCTTTAAATCTAATAATACTATTACTCCATGAAAAACTGTCAACTCCACAAAAAAACAGAACTATTAAAAAAAATAAAACTACCATCAATAACTAGCCATTTACTCAGTTTGATAAGAACATGTTGCTTTAGTTTTCCATTATGCAAACTTCTACTTCACATTCGTAAAGTACCTTTAACACTGTCAACATGGAAGAGTAATAGAGAATGGCACAGTAAAAATTTACCATGCTAATGGAAAATGAACTCTGATGCCAGGCCAGGAGGAGCACAGAGCAACAAAACAATACCACCCTCTCCTTCAGTGTGTCAGAAAGAACCAAACTTTGAGACAAAAGCTGCACCACAAATAAACAGTCTAAATAAGACATTTTCTTTTACTGTTATCATTTCTTGTTTCTCAGGGTGGTGTAACAAAGCAAGAATCCACATGGTTACTAAACCACTTTGAGCTCAGTTCAACCACCAGAAATTGGAGCTAAAATAACAGCAATTTCACTAGGCCGCTGTGAGAATCTAACGCAACAGTGGTGATGAATATTTTGTAAATTGTAAAGCACTACAGAAATGTTATTATTATTCCTGTGTCATGATTCACTAGAGAATCAGAAGGCCCATCTCTATCCTTTGTAATTCTATTGCCTTATTGTCGTCACCTACAACATGCACACATCCATCAGAGGACTGTTGTGGCTGAAGCACTGAGACAGAAAGCCACAGTATGTAATGAGGATTTAATGTAATCAAGATCTAACACACGGTCATGAATCGCTGGAGCCATTGTGGGCCTTGGTGCTGGAGCTCTACAGTACTGAAGAAATGAAGTCTCAGAATGCGCTGTAGGCTAGCAATTCTTGGGGTGAAGAGGGAACAGGGTTTGATGACCAGATTGGGAAGAAGAGGGCATGTCCACCTGGGAGAGAGAACCAAATCACAGGATGAGGGATGGGGACTTTTTAAAACTAGACCCTCCCTCCAAGTGGAAGAAGCGCTTGCTTTATGCTCTGCTGAGCTGTTGTTACTGACTTATGTGTGCACATTCTTGTCCTTTTCTGCATTTCCTAAGTGGGAATATGACTACATGCTTAGGACCTGGTGACAACTTATATTAAAAGGCATTTCTGATAATCGACACGGCTAGTCTTCGACTATGTGTTTAATCTTTATTCATAATGGTGTTAACTATGTTTTGTCCCAAGTAAAATAAAGAAAAGCCAGCGTTTTGTTGTTTTTAAAGTGGTAATAGCAAAGTAGAGTCTGAACTTACAAAGCAGAGGATGATGAGAGCCCACCAAAGTCTACCAGTCTTGGCAAATCACCATATGCAAGATCTCTGTGACAGGTGAATATACATGCTGCTGACATTTCAGAGAAATGCAAAGAGGCCAGAATGAAGGTTCTATTTTCTAAACTTGACAGAACTCACTTGTAAATACCAGTTAACTTAACTTTGACCACTGGGTGTTAATTCAAAATAAACTATTATTTTATTTATATTAATGTAACTTAAGTCAGTTTCACATTTATTCACATACTATAGAATTCATTCACTATGTATTCAACAAATCACTATTGAGCAGCCATGATATGCCAGCAAAACAGAAGTCAAAGTCCCTCTTCTCACTAAGCTCACATTCGGGTAGGACAAGGCAGATGCTGTACTGTCTGCCTGGAGATAATAAGTGCCCTGAAGGAAGAGAAGACGGTGAAAGGAGACGATACAGAGAGCAGCTTTATTTTACACAGAGCGACCAAGGAAGACATTCCTGATGAAGTGATATTTTAGCAAAGACCTGAAGAAACGGGACAGTAAGTCACCTAGGAAAGACCATTCTAAGAATCACAACTTTGCAAACCTAGAGCACTAAGCACTGGGTTTGTGCATTAATATGGAACCTCTGAGAGGTTGGCTCCAAAAGATAATCAAAGGAGACACCCCACACTCTATAAGGAAGAACAGAATAAGCTGTGCACTTCTACCTAGAAGGGGCAGGCAGACCACCTACAATTACAATACATAAAGAAACAATGAATTATAAAAAAACAAAGAACTTTCTCCCCAACTTTAAACTGATTTCATAACAAGCAGTAAGAAAAACGGCTTAAATTTCAGCTACTTGCATTTTCATTGACAATTTCACTTGAAGAATGTTAGTGACCAATGAAAAGACCAAAATCTAGTTGAGATAGGAGTGAAAATAAAGGAAATGAAGACACAAGTGACGTACATAGTCTAAAACTGAATTGGCATATTGTCTTCACAAAAAAGCTAAATGTAGGGGCTGGCCCCGTGGCCGAGTGGTTAAGTTCGCGCACTCCGCTGCAGGCGGCCCAGTGTTTCGTTGGTTCGAATCCTGGGCGTGGACACGGCACTGCTCATCAGACCACGCTGAGGCAGCGTCCCACATGCCACAACTAGAAGGACCCACAACGAAGAATATACAACTATGTACCAGGGGGCTTTGGAAAGGAAAAAAATAAAATCTTAAAAAAAAAAAAAAAAGTTAAATGTAACTTAGAGCTTATGTTCATTATTGACTCTGAACATACCAGTAGAAAAGTTAAAATACGGTCACCCTCTACAAAAGAGTCACCACTAAGCCCACTTACTTAAATGAATCTGCCAGATCAAAGACATGAAGTTCTCTGCTATTAGAGTTCTCAAGTGCTAGTCCTACATTCCTTGTCTGTTTTAATCTGTGTCACTCATCTCACACTTTCCTGAGCAGAACAACTACATTTATTCTGGCTCCTGGTATCCAGTTCTCAATCACATCCAAAAGCTAGGCTATGCCTGCAATGACTTCTGATGACACAGAGCTTCCTTTTAGTTTTTAATACAGATTTATGGTATTCTACCATACACAGACACCATAATTTCTTTAATTAGTTGCTTACTGATGGACATTTAGGTTATGCCCAATCTTTTGTTATTAAAAAATATGGCGCATAAATAGCTCATATATATTTCATTTTACACCTGAGAAAATACACTTGTCATGTAAATTTCCAAAATGATCAAAGGGTATATGTTTTTGTAACTTGGAAGGATACTACTAAATTACCCTCCACAGAAGTTTCCCACTAGCAAAGTCTGAGACTACTAATTTCCCTCATCTTTGCTGATTTAGCATCTTACCAACATTTTAGACTATCAACAATCTGATAAGAGAAAAAGGGAAAGTCAGCGTAGTTTTAATTTGTACTTCTCTTACTGTAACTGAAATTGGGCATCTGCTTTTATATGTTTAAGGGCCACCTAAATTTCCTTTTCATGTTTTGCCTGTTTTTAAAAATTGAGTTGGTAGACTATTCCTTATTCATTTTAGAAGTCCTTTATATACAGGGAAAATTTATTCCTTATTTTACTCTTTGAGTTTAAATATCCTCTCCGCAGTTTATAGTTTGCTCACAGTTATTTAAATCACAGCTTAAAAATTGGGGCCAGCCCAGTGGCATAGTGGTTAAGCTCGTGCGTTCCACTTCAGTGGTCTGGGGTTCACAGGTTCGGATCCCAGGTGTGGACCTATGCCCTGCTTATCAGGACATGCTGTGGTAGGCATCCCTCATATAAAGTAGAGGAAGATAGACATGCATGTTAGCTCAGGGCCAGTCTTTCTCAGCAAAAAGAGGAGGATTGGCAGCAGTCAGCTCAGGGCTAATCTTCCTCATCAAAGAAAAGAAAGAAGAAGAAAAAATCATACTATTCAAATAGCTTTCCCATCTAAATTAGAATAATTTACCATTGCTTAATACACACATATTACAACATATTTTAAACTTGGTACACAGCTGACGCTTAAATCAATATATGTGACAATGAATAAATACATTTATCATTCACTAAAGATTTACTATCTGGGCATTAACATAGGTGCTGGAGATACAAGAGAAAGTGAGACAAACGTTCTGCCCTCATAGAGAATTCTGTCTGCTGGAGGAGAGAGTTAGACTAACAACTATAATACAATGTATAGAAGAACTTTAAAATACATGAAGTGCTATGGAAATGATAATTAAGGACCGGATAATTAAGTATGGAAAGCTGTCAGAGGTAGGAACATTCGCACTTGGAGAAGGATGAGCTGGTGAATAAGGAAGTGGAAAGCGTTACCAGCAGAAGCATAAGCCACTCGAAAGGAGCAGTTCTCATGGCAGGAGGGCATGTGGCCTTTTATACGTACACACAGAACTCTGGGAGGACACTGGGAGAGGAGGCTGGGCTTAGGCTGTACAGGTCTTGCATACAATTGTGAGAAGTTTCTATCGCAAACCGCAAGCTTCACATCCTGACTCTCATTGACTGGCAGTGCCCACCCAGAACACTGCAGAGAATTCTACGGCTGTGCCTAAGCCTGGCAGGGGGGCACTCTGATTAACAGTCGGCTGGCATTGGTGGGGGGCAGGGGAAACAGGAAATCGAATCCACGTGTGCAGCTGAGAAGTACTGTGAACACACCTCTGTCCTCAGGAAACGTAACATGGACGTCCCTGGGGAAGATCAGAGAAGGGTGGACTATGGGAATCATGTCTTACTCAGACAGAATTTCCCTCTCTTTTTTTTACCAGTATGATAATGTCTGGTAGATATTAAACTTCTCTGAAAAACAAATGAAGCAAACAATCAAATGAGGGAGCTAATAAAAGAACAGAGCCTTCACTAGGAGCAGAGTTCATGAGCTTCAGTGGGGAGACTCACTGACATCTGTTACTAGGCTATCCTGGATAGGTGAGGTTACCAAATAGCTGAGTTTGAAAGTGTAATGGCTGAAATGTATAGAAATAAAAATAGTAGTTTCAGAGAACCAACATTCTCCTTGAACATTTACATGTAGTCATAGAATTTTCTTTTTATTTTCCTGAGGAAGATTCGCCCTGAGCTAACATCTGAGTGGTGCAGGTCCACGTCTGGAAACTGAACCCGGGCTGCTAAAGCAGAGCACACTGAACTTAACCATGAGGCCACGGGGTTGGCCCATAGGAATGGTTTAATTAGTTCTTACTCTGGCTTGCAACACAAGAATATAAGATTCTATATAAAGATTATGAAAGAAATAAAATAATCTATTTTGGTAAAAAAATAATTTGCCATAATTTTATTTTCAAGAAATATCATCTTGATAAAATACTCTACAAAAGAAATATCTAGTTATTTAAATAAATATACATTGTATTGCATTTAAAGAATCATACAAGAGATTTTATAAAACGAAACAAATACATTTTCAAATTTTAGAAATAGTTTGAAAGTTGACTTGCCTCCATCTTGGGTAATAACTGGTAACGCCAAGCTATTTTCATCTTAATGTTAGATTCTGGTGTTTTATGACTACATACGTCTTCATCAACTTCTTTTTTACAATTATCATTAAGTAATGGTGCAGGAAGTTCCTAAGAAAACAAAATGACACATTATTTAGCATCTGTGGTAAAAAAAAAAGTGACAATTTTCTTAAATCACAACATTAGCAATACTAGAACTTTCCAACATATTAAAACTTGATGCCTTAAAATTGATTCAAGCATAAAGTCATGACAGTATAGATATTTCTAAAACTGAGAAAAAGGGTATATACAATATTAAATGTGAAGTTTAGCAATGAACTAGAATCTAAATATTCAAATTTTCATACTAACAAAAATCAAATGCTATTGCAACAAGAGGCTACGTTCATTTTCTAAAATTTATATACTTAAAGCAAAGTCTAGAATTAACAGTTACATATTACATGTAATTATCGTTATCTTTGCCACAAGGTAGAAATAAACATGTGTGTTATCTGTTTAGTAGTCTGCAATTCTAGAATTCAAAAACCTCCTTCACTGAAATAATGGGTGGAGTGACAACCGAGCACAAGGACGCGGATCTGCCTGCACCACACATCTGCCTGCACCTGGCAAGCCTGTGTCTCTTCTTTTAACAACAAAAATACAATTTAAAATCTCTGACTAAATGAACAGACACTGAATTCTAATTTTTCACCTTTTCTCCTTTGAAGGCTCACCTACTGAGTAGCTACCAAAAATGTATAGGAAACATTTTTTTGTGTGAACAGGTACTACAGAAACAACGCAAAGAAACAAGCACCTAAGTTTCCTGGAGAAGGAGAGCACAGGCAGTAACTGCGTCTTGTATCAGCCAGAAGCACAAAGATAACGTGGAGCAGGGATTAGCAGACGTGATCCTGCGCCACGTCCTAAATTAGTCTAAACTGCAATTTTTACTTTTCAAGATCAGATTTATTTGTGCTTAGACTCATGTCAACTAATCAGCAGGAAAACACATTAACCATCATATATTTTAGTCACCTTCTAAAAGACCTTCAAATAGATTCCCACTTTAACTTAAGCCAGCATTAGAGACTATATCACTTAAGCTTTGAATCCATCATTCCTAGCAAAGCATTAGTCTCTTACAGAAATAAAGTAACTTCCTTTTCAGTGGAAATAAATACTTGTGAGGCGTCTAGCACAACACAGTATAGTGGATATGAGTTTGAATCCTGCAATCAGATTGCATGGGTCCCAATCTTGACTTTCCAGATTAGTAGCTCTGTCTGCGGTTACCCTGACCCCATCTCTGTGTCTCCACTCACCATCTGAAAGATGCAAATAACAGTATTCACTTTGCTGGGTCGTTGTAAGGAATAAGTGAGTTAAAAATGTAAAATGCAGGAGGCGGGACCAAGATGGCGGAGTGAGTGGTCTTCTTTGTCTCTCCCCCTTTGAATCTACAACTAATTGGACATTCACCGGTTAATAAACGATAACCAGATAGCATCTCAAGACACCTGAGAGACCCGTGCTGCTATACATCAGAAGGCGGATGGACTTCCTCCCGGGAGGAGGTGGAAATAAGTGAAAACTCTCTGACCCCCGACCTCCGGACAGCCTAGTACCTGAAAGAGGCTCTCTTCCAGTGGACTCCCCCATAGCATCACCACGCACCAAGTGAGGGAGTGTGCACTCACCGGCAGAGCGACAGTGGAAACAGGTGACAACAGCCCTACCTAAGCCCCCCACGATTACATCTAAGCCCAGGGGGAAACTCCAGGGTCCCGCAGGCACCGGTAGGGAAAGCCTCTACTCGCCATTAGCAGAGAGGCACCGCCCAGCATTCAGAACAAAGGGAAGCTCCCAGGGAGCGGATTCCCCGGCAGGGCACCAGCCCGCCAGTCGCTGCCAGGCCCATGGTCTCCCGTTGTGCACGGATGGTGCAAGAGGTGCCCAGACTTCCCGTGGACGTGCTTGGGGACTGGGTGGAGCTCCAGCGCCCGGCTCCATGGCCCAGGGGGAAAATCCAGGGTCCCGCACCTGCCAGCAGGGAAAGCCTCTGCTCGCCATTAGTGGGGAGGCCCCGCCCAGCATTTGGAATGCCAGGAAGCTCCCAAAGAGCAGAATTTCCAGCAGGGCAGTAGTCTGCCAGCCACCACCAGGCCCACGGACTCTGGCCAGTGTCCCAGACCAGGCAAGGGGCTCCCAGAGATTCCGTGGGAGTGGTGTGGGGCTGGGTGGAGCTCCAGTGGAATGGCTACGTGGCCCAGGGGGGATGTCCAGGTTCCCACAGCAGCCTCAGTGAAAGCCTCTGCACAGCACTAGTGGAGAGGTCCCGACTGGCAATCACATGGCTGGAAGGCCCTGGGGCAAAAGTAGCACAGCTAGGTGAGCTAACCACAGACTGCAGAACATACCCATAGCTCTGCTGGGACCTATAGTGGACAAGCGTGATCTTGTGGGCTCTGCTAGGGATAAAGCGGCGATTATAGGTGATCCTGCTCCTGGCTGCTGGGAAAGCCCATAACACCGCTGCAGACCCCAAGGAGGGAGTGCATCTAGGTGGGCTGCAACAGTAGGCACCAGCAGCCTGAGGTCCCCTTGCGATTGCCCCCACAACGGAGGAGGGCCCCACAGGACCACTGTGACTATGAGGAGGAGCCCAGGTCCAGTCAGTAACAGCTGACAGGGTTCCTGGTCGGTGCAGTCTTAACAGCTGCTCCCCCACGACACCAGTTGCAACAAGTGGAAGCAGCGACTAAACTCTATCTCTATGTGGAGGCACAAATCCACACCATCAAGCAGTATGAAAAAATATATTAAATCTCCAGAACAGAAGGAAAATGACAAGTACCCAGAAAACAATCCCAAAGACAATGAAATCTATAACCTAAATGACAATCAATTCAAAACAGCCATTATTACACAACTCAACGAGTTAAAAGAGAATTCAAATAGACAACTCAATGAGCTCAGGAGCTATGCCACAAAAGAGCTTGATACTATAAAGAAGAACCAATTAGAAATACTGGAGATGAAGAACACAACGGAGGAGATTAAGAAAAATCTGGACTCTCTGAACAGTAGGGTAGATAATACGGAGGAGAGAATTAGCAATTTGGATGATAGGAATATAGAAATGCTGCAGACAGAGGAGGAGAGAGAACTAAGACTAAAAAGAAATGAAGAAACTCTCAGAGAATTATCTGACTCAATTAGGAGATGAAACATAAGGATTATGGGTATACCAGAGGGAAAAGAGAAGGAGAAGGGGGCAGAAAGCCTGTTCAAAGAAATAATGGCTGAGAACTTTCCAAACTTGGGAAGAGAGATGGAACTTCATGTGACAGAAGCCAATAGATCTCCAAACTTTATTAATGCAAGATGACCAAGCCCAAGGCATATAGTAGTGAAGCTAGCAAAAGTCAACGACAAAGAGAAAATACAAAGGGCAGCCAGGCAGAAGAAAATAAGTTACAAAGGAAACCCCATAAGGCTATCAGCAGATTTATCAGCAGATACCTTACAGGCTAGAAGAGATTGGAATGAAATATTCAAAACTCTGAATGACAAAAACCTGCAGCCAAGAATACTCTACCCAGTGAAAATATCCTTCAAATATGATGGAGAAATAAAAACTTTCCCAGATAAACAAAAGTTAAGGGAATTCATTGCCACAAAACCTCCTCTTCAAGAAATGCTCAGGAAGAACCTCATACCTGAAAAATAAAAAAAAGGAAAGGGGTTACAAAATCCAGAACAAAGGAGATAAGCAGAAGGACAACAACAGAAAGTAGCAGCTCTCCATCAGGAGAGGTTAGCAGAAGTTAAATAAAACATTAAAGATAAAGGGAACGGAAACACCAAGAATAAATATAACCTAGTCATTTTAAACACAAACTCACAACACAAAAAAGAAGAGGAAAAAAAAATCTGACAATAACAACCTAGAAAGGGGAGAGAAAAGGGATGGAATGTTTTAATTTAAGGAAATAAGAGGCTACCAGAAAAAGGACTATCTCATTACGAGATGTGTTATACAAACCACCTGGTCACCACTAAACAAATAACAAGAATAAAGACACAAATTACAAATAAGAAGAAAGCCAATACAGAAATTTACCTACTTGAATTAGGAATCCAAAAATCATGGGACGAGAAACAAAGGAAATGCAAAAGAACCGGAAAACAAGTGATAAAACGGCAGCAGTAGGCCCCCACGTTTCAATAATCACTCTAAATGTAAATGGATTGAACTCTCTAATCAAAAGACACAAGTGGCAAGATGGACCAAAGAACAAGATCCAACAATATGCTGCCTTCAGGAAACACATCTCAGCCCCAAAGACAAACACAGACTCAGAGTGAAGGGATGGAAGACAATACTCCAAGCTAATAATGAACAAAACAAAGCAGGTCTTGCCATACTTATATCAGACAAAGTAGACTTCACAGCAAAACAAATAAAGAGGGGCAGTATATAATGATAAAAGGCACACTCCACCAAGATGACATAACACTTATAAATATATACAAACCCAAGATAGGATCACCAAAATTTGTAAAGAAACTATTAACAAAACTAAAAGGAGACATCAACAACAATACAATAATAGTAGGGGACCTCAACACCCCATTACCACCAATGGATAGATCATCCAGACAGAAAATCAACAAGGAAATTACAGAATTAAACGAAAAATTAGAGCACATGGGCTTAATAGATATATATAGAACACTTCATCCAAAAACAGCAGGTTACTCATTCTTCTCAGGTGTGCATGGAAGATTCTCAAGAATAGACCATATCTTGGGAAACAAAGCAAGCATCAATAAGTTCAAAAGGGTTGAAATAACATTGAGCATCTTTTTGGATCATAATGCTATGAAACTAGAAATCAACTACAAGAATAAAGCTGGGAAAGGGGCAAAAATCTGGAGACTAAACAACATGCTACTGAACAAACAATGGATTATTGAAGAAATTAAAGAAGAAATCAATTATTATCAGGAGACAAAGGAAAATGAAAACACACCATACCAACTTATTTGGGATGCAGCAACGGCAGTCCTAAGAGTGAAATTCATTGCAATACAGGCTCACATCAATAAGCAAGAAAAATCTTACATAAACAACCTCAAATGACACCTAACATAATTAGAAAAAGAAGAACAAAGCCCAAAATCAGTAGAAGGAGGGAAATAATAAAAATTAGAGCAGAAATAAAAGATATTGAAACAAAAAAGATAGTAGAAAGGATCAATGAAACAAAGAGTTGGTTCTTTGAAAAAATTAACAAAATTGATACACCCTTAGCCAGACTCACTAAGAAAATAAGAGAGAAGTCTCAAATAAATAAAATTAGAAATGAGAGAGGAGAAATCACAACAGATACCGAACAAATACAAAGGATCATAAGAGAATACTATGAAAAACTGTATGCCAACAAATTGAACAACCTAGAAGAAATGGATAAATTCCTAGACTCATACAACCTCCCCAAACTGAATCAGGAAGAAATAGAGAATCTGAATAGACCAATCACAAGTAAAGAAATAGAAACAGTAACCAAAAACCTCCCCAAAAATAAGAGTCCAGCACCAGACGGCTTCTCTGGAGAATTCTACCAAATATTCAAAGAAGATGTAATACCTATCCTTCTCAAACTTTTCCAGAAACAGAGGAAGATGGGGCACTCCCTAATACATTCTATGAAGCCAATGTCACCCTGATCCCCAAACCTGACAAGGACAACACAAAGAAGGAAAACTACAGGCCAATATCACTGATGAACATAGATGCAAAAATCCTCAACAAAATTTTGGCAAACCGAATACAGCAATACATCAAAAAGATTACACACCACGATGAAGTGGGATTTATACCAGGGACACAGGGATGGTTCAACATCCGCAAGTCAATCAATGTGATTCACTACATTAACAAAATGAGAAACAAAAACCACATGATCATCTTAATAGATGCAGAGAAAGCATTCAACAAGATCCAACATCCATTTATGATAAAAACCCTCAATAAAATAGGTATAGAAGGAAAGTACCTCAACATAATAAAGGCCATATGTGACAAACCCACAGCTAACATCATACTCAACAGACAAAAACTTAAACCCATACCTCTCGGAACAAGAACAAGACAAGGGTGCCCACTTTCATCACTCTTGTTCAACATAGTACTGGAGGTGTTGGCCAGAGTAATTTGGCAGGAAAAAGAAATAAAAGGAATCCAAAGAGGCAATGAAGAAGTAAAACTCTCGCTGTTTGCAGACGACATGATGTTATATATAGAAAACCCCAAAGAACCCATAGGAAACCTATTAGAAACAATCAACAGCTACAGCAAAGTTGCAGGGTATAAAATCAACATACATAAATCAGTAGCATTTCTATACGCTAACAATGAACTAACAGAAAAAGATCTCAAGAACTCAATCCCATTCACGATCGCAACAAAAAGAATAAAATACCTAGGGATAAATTTAATCAAGGAAGTGAAAGATCTATACAACAAAAACTACAAGACTTTCTTGAAAGAAATCGATCATGACATAGAGATGGAAAGACATTCCATGTACATGGATTGAAAGAATAAACATAGTTAAAATGTCCATACTACCTAAAGTAATCTACAGGTTCAACCCCATCCCAATCAGAATCCCAATGACATTCTTTACAGAAATTGAACAAAGAATCCTAAAATTCATATGGGGCAACAAAAGACCCCGAATTGCTAAAGCAATCCTGAGAAAGAAGAACAAAGCTGGAAGCATCACAATCCCTGACTTCAAAACATACTACAAAGTTACAGTAATTAAAACTGCAGGGTACTGGTACAAAAACAGGTGCACAGATCAATGAAACAGAATTGAAAGCCCAGAAATAAAACCACACATCTATGGACAGCTAATCTTCGACAAAGGAGCTGAGGGCCTACAATGGAGAAAAGAAAGTCTCTTCAACAAATGGTGCTGGGAAAACTGGACAGCCACATGCAAAAGATTGAAAATTGACCATTCTTTTTCACCATTCACTAAAATAAACTCAAAATGGATCAAAGACCTAAAGATTAGGCCTGAAACAATAAGTTTTCTAGAAGAGAATATAAGCAGTACACTCTTTGACATCAGCTTCAAAAGAATCTTTTCGGGGGCCAGCTCTGTGGCTGAGTGGCTAAGTTCGCGCACTCCGCTGCGGCGGCCCAGGGTTCGGATCCTGGGCGCGGACATGGCACCGCTCATCAGGCCACGTTGAGGCAGTGTCCCACATCCCACAACTAGAAGGACCTGCAACTAAGATATACAACTGTGTACGGGGGGGTTGGGGAGATAAAGCAGAAAAAAAAATATATTAAAAAAAAAAAAAGATTTATAGAATCTTTTCGGACACCATAACCCCTCAGACGAGGGAAACAATAGAAAGAATAAACAAATGGGACTACATCAGACTAAAGAGCTTCTTCAAGGCAAGGGAAAACAGGATTGAAACAAAAGAACAGCCCACTAATTGGGAAAAAATATTTACAAGTTATTTATCCAACAAAGGGTTAATCTCCATAACATATAAAGAACTCACACAGCTCAAGAAAAAAAATCAAACAACCCAATCACAAAATGGGCAGAGGACATGAACAGACATTTCTCCAAAGAAAATATACGGATGGCCAATAGACACATGAAAAGATGCTCCTCATCACTAATCAGGGAAACGCAAATCAAAACTATACTAAGATATCACCTTACACCTGTTAGAATGGCAAAAATATCCAAAACCAAGAGCGACAAATGTTGGAGAGTTGTGGAGAAAAAGGAACCCTCATACACTGTCGGTGGGAATGCAAACTGGTGCAGCCACTATGGAAAACAGTATGGAGAATTCTCAAAAAGTTAAAAATAGAAATACCTTATGACCCAGCCATCCCATTACTGGGTATCTATCCTAAGAACCTGAAATCAGCAATTCCCAAAGTCCCATGCACCCCTATGTTCATTGCAGCATTATTCACAATAGCCAAGTCATGGAACCAACCTAAGTGCCCAGCAACTGATGATTGGATAAAGAAGTTGTGGTATATATATACAATGGAATACTACTCAGCAATAAAAAAGGACAAAGTCGTCCCATTCACAACAACATGGATAGATTTTGAGAGTATTATGTTGAGTCAAATGAGCCAGACAGAGAAAGACGAACTCTGTATGACTCCACTCATAGGTGGTATTTAACATACAGACAAAGAGGACTGATTGGTGGTTGCCAGGGGAAAGGGTGGGTGGGGGGAGGGCACTAGGGGTGAAGTGGTGCACCTACAACATGACTAATAATGATGTACAACTGTAATTTCACAGGGTTGTTAAGTATCATAATCTTAATTAAAAAAATGTAAAATGCAGAGAATGGCGGCTGTCTCATGTTAAGCTCTCAATAAATGTTCCATGGTGAGAATTCAGTCAAATAACTGTCTTAACCAGGACTCAGAGCCACATAGTCTGCATTGTCAACATTAGGCAATATTTAATATAAATATTTGGATTAACATTTTTTTCAATCTCAAGGATACTTAATAATAGTTTTGACAAAGGTATAAACTAAAAAAAAATAAAAGCCAACCAGTCCCACAATAATTATTAACCTGAAGTAAGCAACACTCCAAGCATATACTCATGTATATACATAGATATGCTGGACAAAATACGTACATAAAAAGAGTATATAATGAAAAGCTATTAATAATTTAAAAATTAACATTTTACTTTAACTTATGAAAGAAAAAAATGAAGGAAAGTTGAAAGAACTGCTGAACTGATCAATGATTCTTTACTTCGAAAGACATTATTTCTTAACGTATTCTCCTCTCAGATTAGAAATGTGATTAAGAAGCACATTAAGACGTTGGCATCACTATGTTCCTTTTTACATGTTTCAGTTTCCAACAAACTCAATTCCTCTCTCTTTCTCTCCTATAAAAAGTGAGGGAATTAGTACTTAGCACTCTCTCCCACCTCCTCTCCCCCAAGTTAAGTTTTTTCTCCATTAGTTCTATGTTATCAAGGTTGAAAGCATGTGCATTCTTGTCTGCAACCACAGTGGTTTAGCTTTGGTTTTGCTGAAATGGATTCATCATTGGTCCTTTTACCACAGTTGTACCACCGTTGAGTTTTCTCTTCTTTTGTTTATGGTGAGGAAGATTGGCCCTGAGCTAACATGTGTGCCCATCCTCTCTATTTTAGATGGGATGCCCCCATAGCATGGCTTGATGAATGGTGGGTAGGTCCATGCCTGGGATGCGAACCCATGAACCCTGGGCCACCAAAGCAAAGCGCATGAATGTAACCACTACGCCGTCAGGCCAACCTGAGTTTTCGTAATTGATAATTGCCCTCAGTCACCAGTGTCGGGAAGGCACTAGAGTGTCAGTAGTGAACAAAACAAAGTCCCCGCGTTCATGGAGTCTGTTCTCCAACGGTTGTGATATGAACCTAAGAAAAAAGAGGAAAGGCATGCAGAGTAACGGGTAGTCAACGAAGCTCTCCCTGAGGACATGGAAATGGGGAATATCTTCAAACGCTTTTTACTCAACTAGCACTTTGGGTGGAGGTACTGCTTCACCAGGTTCCCCTCGCTTAGAGCTAGGGAGACACTGCTCTCCTGTCCTCGGACAGAGTCACGCTCTGGATTCTTCCAGCCTTGCGGAGGATTTGCTTTTTCTGTGTGAATAGTCCTTCCTTCACCTTTGCAGTTTCATCGCTCACCCAGGCTACATCTATACCTATGTCTGCAGCTTTGCATTCTCCACTCCCCCTCCCCCCACTCCCAGTAACACTCGAGGCCCTGTGGGCTGAAGATTCCTAGTTTCAAGTAAATTCCTTGCGTCTCACATTTACAATTATTTTTCTGTTCCACACTGAATATATCCTTGCTAAGTATCAAGTGTGCCACTGACAGTTGTAAGACATCACACATAGATAAGTTAAAATGTTAGATGAATAAATACATTTCCTCATCTTCTAGCCCAGCACTGACCAACAGAACTTTCTCTGATGCTGGAAATGTTCCATAACTGCACTGTTCAATACAGTAGCTACTAGCTACTTAAATTTATTTAATTTTGTTAAAATTTTTTCTACATTCTAATTATATTCTCATTTATTGTTTTAATCTCTTTTCTCTAACTTCAGTGTGACTGTTGCAAGCCTGTTCCTTGCTGTTACTGTATTGGGTAATGATATTATTTAAGCCAACTTGTATTTTTAAGTGTGCAATTATCCTTTTTATCTACTTCTAATGTTTTCAATATTATTTTTGGGATATTAATTTATTGAGTTTGTGTTCTTATTAAGGTCTTCCATAAATCTCTTATGGACGAATTTCCTTCTGTTCTTGGATTATGTTCTCTTCAAGATTGAGTTTTTTCTTCTAGCTAAGTTAAGAGTTTATTTTGACATCCACCCATTTTTCTGTACCTTCACATTAGGAGAGCTTACACAAGGTCAAACGCCTTCTCTTTTTAGGATACTGAGGCTCCTTATCCTCTTATGAGATTTCATTAAATGCCAACTTTCTGTGCTCGCATCACTGGGTTCCAGGAGTATTTCATTCCCAGTTAGGAGGTGCTGTACCATTAGGTTTCGGATTATATACCCAATTCAGTGTTGCTTTCTGAAAGACGTGCTTTAGTTTGAGATCATCAGCCCTACTCATTTCTGAAGATTATGCTAATTAATTGATTTCTGGGTGTGAGGGTGAAGTTAGGAACCACGCTGAATGGTGTTTGCCTGTTTGCCCATGGATTTTATAAATTCACGGCATTAGGTTGGACCTTGCCTTTCGTGTTCTGTTCAGTATAACCGCTTTTTCTTGGAGTATTTTCAGTTATTCTGTGTTTGGTAATGTAGGCGAGTCTATGATACAAATTTAGTATCCTGATATCTTAACCCCCATCATCAACAATTCTTAAGTAATCTTTAGGAAAATTTTGAACAGAGATATAAAGTAAGGAAATAAATACCCATAACCTTGCCCTAAAAGAACTAAACAGCCATTCTGTTTAGAGCATTTCAAAGGCATAAAAACTGTCTTCTTACATTGACAGGCATTATTCTATCTCTAAATTACATCCATAAATTATTTTAAAGTAAATTATCTTAAATTTTTGGTTCTCAATTATTTTCCTGCCTTTATACATTCACATAGCTAATATAATCCCATCTATCTATCAATATTTTGTGTGTGTGCCTGTGTGTGTGTGAGAGAGAGGAAGATTGGCCCTGAGCTAATACCTGTTGCTAATCTTCCTCTTTTTGCTTGAGGAAGATTGTCGCTGAGCTAACACCTGTGCCAATCTTCCGCTATTATATGTGGGATGCTCCCTCAGTGTGGCTTGATGAGTGGTGCTAGGTCAGCGCCTGGGATCTGAACCTGTGAACCCTGGGCCGCTGAAGCAGAGCATGCAAACTTAACCACTACACCAGTGGGCTGGCCCCTTGAGTTAATTTTTATTTATAGTGTAAGATAATGGTCTACTTTCATTTTTTTGCATATGGATGTCCAGTTTTCCCAACATCATTTATTGAAGAGACTTTCCCTTCTCCATTGTATGTTCTTGGCTCCTCTGTGGAAAGTCAGCTGTCCACACATTTGCAGGTTTACTTCTGGGCTGTCAATTCTGTTCTATTGATCTATGTGTCTGGTTTTCTGCCAGTGCCATGTTCTTTTGATGACTATTGCTTTGTAGTATATTTTGAAATTAGGGAGTGTGACACCTCCAATTTTGTTCTTTTTTCTCAGGATTGTTTTGGCTATTTGGGGTCTTTTGTTGTTCCATAAAAATTTTAGCAATCTTTGTCCTACTGCCATGAAAAACATCATTGGGACTTTAATAGGGATTGCATTGAATCTGTAAATTGTTTTAGGAAGTATGGACAGTTTAACTATGTTAATTCTTCTTATCCATAGGCAAAGAATATCTATTTCTTTGTGTCCTCTTTGATTTCTTTCAACAATGTTTTATAGTGTTCAGTGTACAGATTTCACCTCTTTGATTAAATTTATTCCTAAGTATTTTATTCTTTTTCTTGTGAATATAAGTGGGACTGTACTCTTGATTTTTCTTTCTGCTATCTCGTTGTTAGTATATAGAAACACAACTGATTTTTGAATGTCGGTTTTGTATCCTGCAACTTTACTGTATTTGTTTATTATTTCTAATAGTTTTCTGGTAGATTCTTTAGGGTTTTCTATATATAAAATCACGTCATCTGCAAATAGTGACAATATTATTTCTTCCTTTCCAATTTGGATCCCTTTACTTCTTTTTCTTGCCTAAGTGCTCTGGCTAGTCCTTCCAAATGTATGCCTAATAAGAGTTGTAAAAGTGGGCATCCTTGTCTTATTCCTGTTCCTAGAGAGATGGCTTTCAGGTTTTCTGCATTGAGAATGATGTTAGCTGTGGGTTTGTCATGTATGGCCTTAATTATGTTGAGGTATTTTCCTTCTATACCCATTTTATTCAGAGTTTGTATCATAATGGATGCTGTATCTTGTTGAATGCTTTCTCTGTATCTATTGAGATGATTATGTGATTTTTACTCCTCATTTTGTTAATGTGGTGTACCACGCTGACTGATTTGTGAATGTTGAACCATCCTTGCATCTCTAGAATAAATCCCACTTGATCATAGTGAATGATCCTTTTAATGTATTGTTGTATTTGATTTCCTAATATTTTGTTGAGGATTTTTGCATTGACGTTCATCAGTGATATTGGCCTGTAATATTCTTTTTTTGTGTTGTCCTTGTCCGGTTTTGGCATCAGGGTAATATTGGCCTTGTAGAATGAGTTAGGAATCATACCCTCCTTTTCAAATTTTTGAAAGTTTGAGAAGGATAGGTATTAAATCTTCTTTGAATGTTTGGTACAATTCATTGGGGAAGTTGTTTGGCCCCAGACTTCTGTTTTTTGGGAAGTTTTTGATTAGTATTTCGATCTCCTTACTAATGATCAGTCTATTCAGATTCTCTATTTCTTTTTGATTCACTTCTGGAAGGCTGTAAAATTCTAAGACTTTATCCGTCTCGTCTAGATTATTGAACTTGTTAGCATATAGCTTTTCATAATATTCTCTTATAATCCTTTGTATTTCTGTGGTATCCATTGTAATTTCTCCTATTTCTGATTTTTTTTTAACTTTCTCTTTTTTTCATAGTGAGTCTAGCTAAAGGTTTGTCAATTTTGTTTACCTTTTCAAAGAACCAGATTGTAGTTTCCTTGATGTCTTCTACTGTCATTTTAGTCTCTACTCCATTTATTTCTGCCCTGATTTTTATTATTTCCTTCCTTCTACTGATTTTTGGCTTCATTTGTTGTTCTTTTTCTAGTTCCTTTAGGTGTACCGTTAGATCATTTGAGATTTTTCTTGTTTCTTGAGATAGACCTGTATTGGTATAAATTTCCCTCTTAATCCCATTTTTGCTGTATCCCATAGATTTTGGTATGTCATATTTTCATTTCTATTTGTCTCCAGGTACTTTTTGATTTCTCCTCTGATTTCTTCATTGACTCAATGATTGTTCAGTAGCTTTTGGTTAATCTCCATATATTTGTGACTTTTCCAGTTTTCTTCTTGTAGTTAATTTCTAGTTTCATACCACTGGGTCAGAAAATATGCTCGATAGTTTTTCAATCTTAAGTTTATTGAGACTTCTTTTGTGGCTTAATATGTTACCTATCCTGGACAATGTTGCATGTGCGTTCAAAAATAATGTGTCCAGTCATGTATATGTATATACGTGTGCGTGTGTGTGTATTTTTCTTTACAAAATGTATATTGTGTATTATATACATTATGATGTATATTATTTGTTTTCTACATTTTTAACATGATATTGTGAGCATGTCCACATTTCATCATTTTTCAAAAATGAGATTTTCAATGGCTTTATAACATTATATTATATGGCTTAATTAAAATTCAGTTTGTCACTTCCTTACTGTTGGACCTTTAGGTTGTTTGTAGTCCAAGAACACTACGATGAACATTGTTGTTTATAACATAAATCCTTCGCATGTCAAATTATGATTTTTTTTCTATGAGATATATAAAACACATAGAAAAAAAAAGCAAACACTATAATAAATACCCCAGTTTCTAACGTTTGGCTTTAACAAATCTTAACAGGCATACCCGCAAAACAAACCAATAATTTCAGCAAGCAATGAGCAATACTCTTTTCTGCTGAAAATCTTTAAAAGGAAAAGTAAGAATAAGGAAGCATTTTCCCCTAAGAGTCAGGGTACTACTCCTTCCCCACAGTGCAGGAGAAATGGCCGTCAAGTCAGACAAACTTTGGAAGTAGAAGTACTGCAGAGGGCAGGGGTGAGACATCACATTGAAGACAGGGTAACTAAGACAACCTCCTCTCCCCCATACACACAGACACACACAGACACACACATAGTTGGCTCCCACTGCTGCCTCGCAGAAGGCCAGAAGCAATCCTTAGGCAGGACAGGAAGGAGATTGGTAGATTAGAGGATTCTTCCTGGAGAAATTGATAATATTAAGAGAAAAGCCCTTTAGAGAGACATCACTAGCTAAGCTCACAGTCAACCTAGCAGACTACAGGTTATGTGCCCAGATACACAGCACTTCCAATTAGCTTTCCGGTCTCTCATTCTTCAGTATCAAAGCACAGCCAAGAATTATCAGATATTTGAGAAAAGCATATAATATGGAATTCAAAGACGAAGACAAACAAGTGGGAAACAGAAACACTGCCAGGAAAAGATAGAAACTTCCAAAAGAATAAAACGTAATATATATTACATGAGATGGCGTATAAAAAAATACGACACTTCAGCAAAAGGAAACAATCAGAAAAAACCTGAGAGTTTCTAGAAATTAAAAATGTAATAGCAGATTTGAAAAAACTGACCAGTAGTGCCAGAAGATCAAGTTGGTCAAACCCCTCAGAATAAAAGAACAATAATGATGATAATGATAGCAACAATAATGGAAAAAAAAAAAATCACAGTGGCCAACATGTTTTCAACTGCTTTCCAACCACCACGCACTAGAGGACCAGTCCAGGAGGCTGACACCATAAAACAATTTCCAGACAGAGAAACAGAGAAAATAGAGGAAAATATCAAAGAAATAATCTAAAAGAAATTTCCCGGGATGAAAAATAGATTTTAGATTTAAAATCCTACTAAGTCCTCAAACTATGAATGAATTAGGAAATGCAACATAATGATTATAGGTATTCAAGAAGGAGAAGAGAAGAAGAATGGAGTAGAAAGCTTGTTCAAAGACATAATAGCTGAGAAATTCCCAAACCTGGGGAGGAAGCTGGAAATACAAGTGAGAGAAGTCAATAGATCTAATTATATCAATGTAAAAAGATTTTCTCCAAGGCATACTGTAGTAAAGCTGGAAAAAGTCAATGACAAAAAAAATATATATATATTAAGGTCAGCAAGGCAGAACAAAATAACTTACAAAGGAACCCTTATCAGGCTTTCAGTGGATTTCTCAGCCGAAACCTTACAGGCTAGGAGAGAGTGGAATGATATATCAAAATTCCTAAAGACAAAACCTTCCAGCCAAGAATACTCTACCCAGTGAAAATATCCTTCAGATACGATGGAGACAGAAAACTTTCCCAGACAGACAAAAGCTGAGGGAGTTCACTGCACAAGACCCCACCCCCCACAAGAAATGCTCAAGAAGGCCCTCATACATGAAAAAAAGAGAAAGGGGTACAAAGCCTTGAGCAAGGAGATAAACAGGTAGGCAAAATTACGAAACTGCAGCTCTCTATCAGAACAAGTTAGCAAACACTCAATTAAAACATTAAAGATAAAGGGAAGGAAAACATCAAAAATAACTATAATCTTGTCATTTTAACCACAAACTCACGACACAAAATGGAATAAGTAGTGAACAACAATAACTTAGAAGGAGAAGAGGAAAGAGATGGAACCAGCTTAGTCTAAGGAAATAAAAGGCTATCAGAAAATGGACTATTTCATCTACAAGTTTTATACAAACCTCATGGTAACCACTAAACAATCAGAACAGAGACACAAAGGACAAAGAGAAAACTAAGAAAACCATCATAGACAACTACCAAACTGAAGTGGTAGTCCAAAACACACGGGACGAGAAACAAGGGACATGCAGAAGAACTGGAAAATGAGCGATGACACGGCAGCATTAAGCCCTCATGGCAATAATCACTCTAAATGTAAAAGGACTGAATTCTCCAATCGTTCATTCAAGAAGGTTTAGTTCCCTCTCCTGGCTCCTGACAGGAGGTACCCACAGCACTCTCAGTTAACCCTTTAACAGCTCACGAAGAAGGAATGACTACCCTTGAACTTTATTTCACACTACTCCCTTACAAAGTCGACAGTGTGCTTACTCAGAAGCCCTGGGATTCTACCTCCAAGTCTTTACTAGCGCAGTTTCCTGGGCTTAAAGTAATCACTGGTACATTTAGATACCCCCAAAAATCTACTTAATAGAAATGGAAAGTATAATTTTTCTTAGCAGGGATTACAAACTAACTCATTATAAACAAAAATTTCATTAAAGTAACAGTAAAATAAACAAAAGGGAATAACTTCATTAACAATATAGAGAGAAGATGACACAAGTAGAACGCAGAATAATGAATCTGAAGATAGCAACAGAAACTATCAAAAACAAAGGACATAAGGAAAAAAACAACAGGGGGAAAAAAGAACAATTCTAGCAAACTTTCTCATATAAACTGATAAGCTGAATCTAAAATTTATATGGAAATGCAAAAGCCCTATAATAGCCAAAATAACTTTGCAAAAGAAGAAAGTTAGAGGACTTAAAAATACCTGATTTCAAGACATTATAAAAATAGAAAAATGGAGTCCATGTAAGAGAGACATATGGTTCAAACAATCAGAAAATAAAGTTGAGGAAAAGACCCATATATTTACTTAATTGACTTTCTACACAGGTGCCAAGGCAATTCAATAGGGAAGAGATAACAACAAATTCTCAGAAAACAACAAAGGAGAAAATCTTAGTGATTCTGAGGTATTCCAGAGGTCAGTAAGCTATGGCCTGTGGGTCAAATGCAACCAGCTACCTGTTTTTGTAAATAGGGTCTTATTACTGGAACACAACCACGCCCATTTGCATAGGAATTGTCTATGGTTGTGTTAGTGCTACACCAGCAGAATCAAGTCACTGCAACAGAGACCATATGGTCTGCAAAGCTAAAAATATTTACTATCTAGCCCTTCAAAGAAAAGTTTGCTGACCCTTGGGTTATTCAAGTATTTCTTAAAGAGGACAAAAACATAGCATGAAATATAAAACAAAAAAATGAGACACAACTTCATAAAAGTAAAAAACAACATTTTTCAAAAGACAAAGTTAAGAAAACAAAGAGGCAACCCATAAATTGGGAGAAAATATTTGCCAAACATACATCTGATAAAGGACTTGTATCCAGAATATAAAAAGAACACAACTTAATGATAAAAATAAAAACAGTCCAATAAAAAATGGACAAGAGTTGAACAGACACTTCATCAAAAGGTATATGGAGGGCAAACAAACACATGAAAAGATGCTCAACATCATTAGTAATTAGGAACATGCAAATTAAAACCACAATGAGATATCACTACATGCACACTAGAATTGTTAACATAAAATTTAAAAAATGATAACATCAAGGGGCTGGCCCCGTGGCTGAGTGGTTAAGTTCGTGCGCTCCGCTGCAGGCGGCCCCGTGTTTCATTGGTTCGAATCCTGGGCACGGACATGGCACTGCTCATCAAACCACGCTGAGGCGGCATCCCACATGCCACAACTAGGACCCACAACGAACAATATACAACTATGAACCGGGGGGCTTTGGGGAGAAAAAGGAAAAAATAAAATCTTTAAAAAAAAAATTATAACATCAAATGTTAAAAAAGAAATAGGCAACTAGAATTCTTAATACACTGCTGGTGGGAATGCAGGATCATACAGCTGCTTTAGGAGAGTCTGAAAATTTCTTTAGAAATTGAACATCACTTTCAATATGACCCAGCAATTCTCCTCCTGGGTATTTACCCAAGAGAAATAAAAATGTATGTCCAAACAAAGATGTGTACATGGATGTTCACAGCAACTACATTTAATAGTCAAAAGGTGGGAACAACTTAAACGTCCAAAACTGGTGAAAGGCTAATAGACCAGTAAAAGGAGGAAACTCTACTGATACATACAGGAACATGGCTAATCTGGAAAGCATGATGTTATGAGAAGAAGCCAGACACAAAATACTACATGCTGCACGATTCCACATACACGAAATTCTGGAAAAGGCAAACTCCAGAGCTGGTAGGCAGATGGGAAGGGCCAGGGGCCAAGTGTTAGGAGGAGGAGCTGACGCAGACGGGCAAATTCCGGAGGGGAGGGAACGTCCTACTCACGACTCTGGTGGTGGGCACACAACTGTAGACATTTGCCATGACTCAATGAACTGTATACAAAACTGGTAAAATTTATTATGCATAAATTAGACATCAATAAAACTAACGAGAAAAACCATATGCAGAAATCAAAAATGGCCTATTACATAGAGGTACACATAGGTATTATCTGTTTGCAAGAATTCACACCACTCTCCTAACAGTGGTTAACTCTTTTGAGGGTGGGAGAAGGGGAATACATGGAAATTGGGGCATGTGAGTTTAGCTTTATTTGTGATGTTGTAGTTTGTAGAAAAGAGAATGCATACTATTTATAAATTACTTACACAATCAAAATTTAATTTTAAAAAATCAAAGAAATAAAAAATTTTTATGGAGCTGATGATGTAGTTTTTCAAATTGAAATGTGCCAAGAAGTAAGCTGGCTGAAAGGAAAAAGACCCACAAAACAGTCTCATGCACTTTGACAATTCCAGGGATAAAGGGAAAAGTCTAAAAGCTTTAAGACAGGGGAAAATATACTACTTACAAATGAAAAAGAAAGAGATTAGCATCAGATACTCAGTGACCCCAGATTTTAGAAGACAATGGAACAATGTCTTCAAAGTATGAGGAAAACCGATATTGAACCTGGAATTCTCCATCCAGGAAAATTATCTATTAAGCATAAACACAAAATACAAGTATTTTTTAAAAGCATGTAGCATTTCAAAAGCTTACCTACCACCATCCTTTTCTGAAAAAGTCATTTGAAGATATAATTTAGCAATATATAAAAGGAATCCAATAAAGAGGTAGGAAGTATAAAAATAAAAAACTGGTTAACATCTTAATAATAAAATGAAGACATATATATCTTCTATCAACCAGAAAATAGAAACGTCATGTTATTTTATTTTACATCCCTGTGAGAAAGGCTGTCATCCAAAAGACAAGAGATAACAAGTGTTGATGAGGAGGTGGAGAAGGGGGTAGGAATGTAAACACTACAGGCACTACCGAAAACAGTATGGAGTCTCCTCAAAGTATTAAAAAGAGAACTACCATATGATTGAGCAATCTCACTTCTGGATGTACACCAGGAAGAAATGAAATCAGTATCTTGAACAGATATCTGCAGCCCCATGTCCACTATAGCATAGTTTAAAATAGCCAAGACACAGAAACAACTTAAGTGTCCATGGACAGATGAATAAAGAAAATGTGGTACATATACAATAGAACAGTATTCAGCAATAAAAAGAAGGAAATCCTTCCATTTGTGACGTGGATGAAACTTGAGAGCATTATGCTAAGTGAAATAAGTCAGACAAAGACAAATATCATATGACCTCACTTATAAGTGGAATCTAAAAAAACTGAACTCATAGAGACAGAGAACAGATTGCTGGTTGCCAGAGGCAGGGATGGGTGAAATGACTGACAGTGGTCAAAAGGTACAAACTTCCAGTGATGAGGTAAGTCAGTCCTGGGGACGTGATGTACAGCAGGGTGACGATGGTTAACACCACTGCGTTGAAGTTGCTAAGAAAGTAGATCTTAAAATTCTCATTACAAGAAAAAAGTTTTCTAACTATGTGAGGTGATGGATGTTAACTAAACTTATTGTGGTGATCATTTTGCAGTATATACACATACCAAATCATTATGTTGTACACTTGCAACAAATATGTTACATGTAAATTATAGCTCAGTAAAATGGGGGAAAGAAATGCTGGGAAGAGAACAAAAAGCAACAGAAGGAAGTGAAGGGTTAAACGCAAAGAAAAGGAAGGAACTAAACGTGTGACATGATACTGACCAGCTGAGGCAAGGCACAGACGAAACCCACCTTCCCCTCCACTTCCAGAGGTTCGGTTTAGTGGCACAGGACGGTCTTTCCCTTTCAAAGGGTCTAATTACATTATCTGATTCTGAAGTGAAATACTTATATAATTTTAAATAAGCTTATTTCTTTTCAATTTGTAAAATGAACTTATTGACAAAGTACTGAAGACCCAATTATAGTTACAGAATTTAAGGGTTGTAATCATTAACAACGTGTGTGTAAGTTATAGCTAGCAAGAGGTAACAGGTTGAAGAGAGAGAAGAGAGCAAGATAGCTGTGAGAACTTTATCTTACATAACAGGGAATTAATAGTTCATTATAAAATGGATGGATCAAAAAACAAAAGGCAAAAAGCATAATTCACAATTATAAAAGTAACCACTGGAGTAAATAAAAATTAATCAATACAAATCAATGTTCGGGGACTTTTCATGGAGAGTGGAACAGTAAATTGCAGAAGGTATGCATGGGGGAATTTAACTTTTCACTTTCTTTATTATTGCTTAACTTTATACTTTGTTATAAAGTATATCTCTGAAAATCTTAAATTGAAATGTGTTATAAAAGTATTTCTCCAATCACAAATGCCACAAAAGAGTTCCTGAGAAAAATGTATTTTATAAATTACAAACAACTATACTAATTAGTCTTACTAATACCTCAACAGGGATGATACATTTTAAAAACAAAGGTAAATTTCCTTAATTTGCTTGCAGCATACTAAGTTTATCCACTTTTTAAGCACTTCCTTAGAAGAATTTGATTATTGGATCGTCTCACCTTATTTATGTTAGTATTTCACAGAGATCAGGCAATTTTCCCTCCAGAAAGACACATACCAAACAAATGTCCAGTTCCTGATTTATCAGCTTTAGTATTTTCTAATCACAGCAGAGAAATGGTCTTTTTTTCCTTACGTAATTTCTCCTTCTGGAGGAATATTTTCCAAATGATTAAGATAACACTTGTGTATGCATGATAGTGCCAAATGAAATACATGTTAAGAAATACCACTTTAAGAAACAGGTTAAGTTCCAACTTCACAGGGACGCAGAAGTATTCCCAAGAAAACATCAAGACATTAAAACGGGAGATAATTTTAAAATTGGGGGCATTATGGTGAGCAAGGACAATTAAGATTTGTGACAAGTGGATTTCTGGGAAGTGGGTAATTCCAACCTGAAAACCCACGTTGAAAAATGAGGCATGTATTTATTGTAATTCATTGATTCTGACTCAGTTTTTTCTTCACATATTCTTCTTTCTGAAATCAGGATGCATTTTACAGTTGATAGCATATCAGATTATCAGTCAGGCAGCAGGGCAGCAGACGCAAAGTTATCATTACCTGCGTATGTACAAACTTGGTCGTTATTCCTGGCAGGCGGACAAGTGTAATTCTTCAGTCTTTCAGCCAAGAATCCATATATGGCGCAATTAAGGAAGAATATGAATCCTGGCTTTCTAGAAAACTTCCATTGATACTTCCTGAGAAAATCAAGAAAGCATCTACAAGAATATTTGTACGATGGATATCACTGCTGTAGAATAAAATGTAGGCACGATAGTGGAGCATCTTTTAAGAAACGCTGCATCTCCAGTGCTCTGATGACACAGAGAACAGTATCATGTGAAAAATGTGAATTGTGCAAAAACAGCGATGTCAACAACCAGGAATGAGAAAGTGACTCCTGACAGCAGTAATGTGAGTGCGAAGAAGTTTTACAGTTAAGTTAAACGCTTTGCTTCTCTTCTTTCTTTTTATGTACAAGTGTGGTAATGATTTAAAAAATAAACGTCTAAGAAAAGTTTTCTTAAAGAATTAAATAAAAATTCTAAAGGAAAAGAAAACATTGTCCTATTTAGCAGTGTCTTTGCCTTAGTGGTACATAAAATAATGATGCATCTTACAATCAACGGCATCTCAGATTTAATAAAATACGGTATTTCTTTAGTAAGAGAACCAAAATTCCCTTAGTATCTCTGTTTCTAAACATTCCATCAACATATAACAAATTTTTATCCCAATATGGTGTGGATAAATGTCATTATGATAGAAATTTACCTAGCTAAGACCTATGTGAACACCTGGCTGCTTACTCTTCAGTATTTTTATTATTCTATTAGCCAGAAATCTTGACAACAATAACAGAAAACACCTGTGCGTACAGATTGAGAACCATCAGCGTTGTGGCTTCTAAGTCTTATGAGGTAAAGGGCTCCACCCAAGGCGACTGTGGAAGATCATCCTGTGTATTCCTTCACAAAAAATCCATTATCTGAAAATTCGGTCTGCTATTCAGAATTCAAGTGAAAATGAATGATTTAAAGATACACAAAGAAATGATATTTTGGGGAAAAAAGGGAATATTCTGGTACACTTATCATTTAATATTCACAAATTTATTATGTAAGAGTTGGTATTCCATTACGTTGTTCTATCTGTAAGCCCTAACATTTCTGAACTATGCTATCGCCTGCCCTGCTCTCTGTGCTCACTGACCCTGTGAGACAATCACTGACACCATCTAATCCATTTGCTGCAAGGTCTGTATCCAAGCAAACAAAACATTGAATTAATGTTTGATAAAATCCCTACTTCAACGCTAAGAATAAGTTCTTCAATATTCAACTATTACAGCTCTCGGCTACAGATCAGGGTCCTCCTTCACACTTTTGAAACCCCTAGTCAGATTTCCAACCCAGTGAACCAACAGAACACAGCACGTGGTTGCTATACCCTTGTTGACAAAAGGAAAGAACATCAGATTTTTGGTTCTTTTCTGCAATATGGTGCATACGGTTCCCATACATTTGGTAGCAAGGATCAAGGGTAAATAAAAATAAAGAGCAGGTTTCATAAGATCTACATAGAAGATAGGAAGGAAAGTATAAAAAATCTCTCTCTTTTAATCAAATGAATCAGGTTAGAAAATTAACATCAATAAAGAAAGTGGCACTACCTTTGGACAAAAACAATCTTTATTCTACTTTTTAAAAAACCTATATGAAACCAAATTATTACAAACTTCCAACACCAGAATATACTCCTTATTTACATATATTTATTTTTCACCACAAACATTTATCCTTATCCATAAGATGCTGTAAATGTATTTCTTCCCTTTTCAGTCCACTCCATTCTGTGCTTACTGCTATATTATTTTGTGGTCTGTGTTTTGGCAGATGCACAAGCAAAATCTGATTCCAACAGTTTGACCCTTCTCACTTTTTATGTTCTCTAGGGCATAATAAAACCCAAGATACAATCCCTCAGCAGTTAATGAAGCTTAACCTCCCACCCTCTTAATTACCAATGCAGTACACCAACTACGGGGCATCATACTCCTCTCTAAGCTATTTTACAATTCAGCAGAAGTACTACCGAGCTATTATGTAGCAACGTAATCCATGCGGCATGAGAAATCCTTCTTAAAAATAAAATCTTTTGATCCTTGCAGGTTTTGGTAACTGTATAATTAATACTACTTAAGCATTATCCATGTATCAGTAAGTATATTATATTGTATCAGTACATGTATTACTTTGTTGATTTTTGGGGTTTTGGGGGGGTACATTTATTTTCTGAATGTTGGAAAGAGAAACAAACCCAAAGATATTATTGATTGATTATTGTAACTTGAATACAAAAGTACTCCAAATATCTAAACTGAGTATGCACATATTAAAGATATGTTCTCCAAATTATCTTCATTTAAATATTTAAAAGTATGTGGGGAGAGGTAACTTAAATTGTTAAAAGCATTCAGAAATGTGGATTACACAAGGTCCAGGGTATAGTTCATGATACATAAAAATTGTTTTTAAAATTCATAGATTTTAAGATTAGTAATTAGTGAATTAATTTATTTCAATCCATATTTCAAACTAAATTCAGTAAAGATTCAGGAACATCTCAGTGCAATTTCAGATATTTTTTCTTGAATATAAATGTGGCAAAATTACTGATAATACAAGAAGGGTGAAAAATACTTTCATATCGGCATACAAACATTATTTTAACCAAACTGCCAAGTTAAGCTACTGACAAAAATGATGCTTTTAATTTGGCAATTACGTCAATTACTTGAATCTGAAAACAGAAAACGAAACCACTGGGATGAGAGAAGTGTTAACACTTTCCATCGGTCCTCATCACATTTCTCTTTAACATGTAACCCAGGAATGTCTTGAGAAGATGAGACTCTTTCCATTTTCTTGACTAAGATGGGGGGAGGGAGGAGGAGAAGAGACTAGGGAATGGAAGTCTGAACCAGAAGTACTCAGGAGTGAAGGGGGAGGGCTGCACTAAGTAAAAAGTAAAAAATACCATCTTCAGTTAAAAGCAAATCCCAATCTATTTTAAAATAGTACATTCTAAACCATCACATTTTTAGGAGCACCAGTCATAGAAGGATCTCAAAGCAATTCAGACACGTAATTCATCCCTGAGTTCTCTATCACTCCAGCAATCCAGTAGTGAGGGTGGAAAACGAGGGGCGGACGAATTTAAATTCCTTCTCTGCGTCCCAGCAATGTGCCGCTAATGCCACAAACAGCACTCCAAGTCTTGAGCAAAGCAGCCACATACTCTCAATATTGCTTATTGACAGCACTGACTTAAAAGGAGTTTAAAAGGAAATGCTCTGAGTTTCTTGGCATTCTGACATTACTGGCTTCCACGTTGTTTTCTCATACATATAAAAAATCAAAACTGTCAAGTCGCTAAGAACAAGTCTCTGTGAAGTCTATATTAATTTTATCAACTTTCCTCACTATATCAACTTAGATACAGAATTTATGTATTTTACATGTCAAAATGTAAAATTTGTATTACATATTCCTTCAAAACATTCTCTTTACTTCACATTTCTTAAGAAAACTTAAAGTAAGATATTCTATGTTTTTATAGAGAAATGCAGTGTTTGCATCTATTAATATTTCTAGCCATAAAAATTGGAGTTTTCCTTTCTAGGTTCCTTTACAAAGTAAAGTTTGTATATTAACTGCTGTCAATATTTAATCTGGCTCTGATTGCACAACCAATAACACTCATACTCAGACAACAAGTTAAATGAAGAGAGCTATAGATTAGGTAACTACCATTGTTATAAACATGAACTTCTACATGTGTGTATGCATTATGTATGTATTTTATATATATGCGTGTGTGTATGTGTATCTATATCTATCCCTAGTTATAGAAAGAACAATGAATGGTGAACAACGTGGTCCTGGTAACAGGAAATACCATGATTACAATACATTTTGTGAATGTTTTAAAAAGTAGCCTAAGCTCTCCACTTAATCACTGGTATTAGCAGGTTTAGTTAGTGAGATCATGTGCAATAATTCCCTTTTGTAAATGTTTACTGTATAAGGGTGTTCATTAATCTGTTTTTAAGAAAACACGATATATGAAAATCCATATTAAGCAAACAGGTTATGCAATAATTACTTGAGTTATAGAAGAATTCTTTTGTTGGCAAAGGATTCCTACAAAATTCCTTTAAGTGTCCCTATTGAATATAAACTAATTTCTGAAAACCTGATATAACTAAAACATTTCTAAATATAATTATTTTAAAAGTTAAGATAGTGACAAATTTATAATTATTTATTAAATCGAGGTCATAGAATTTTTATATTGTTGGAAAAGAAGTACTCTAAAGTTTCAGGGCTATCTAGTGTCAAAGAAATCTCAATTAGGAGTTGAATCAGCAGGCATTATCTTCATTTAAGAGGTCCAGGTCAGTTAAACTCCTAGTTCAGGAACACAGAACAAACAACTGGTTTTATTTGTTTGATGTCATATTCTTGTATTTTTCCAGAATAAACCCAGCTTATGGGAAATATCACAAAGAAAAATCCTTAGGGTATCGTGGAGCACTAAATGAAGTTGTATATCACTTTATTTTTATTAAATTTGAAAATTATTTTCTCTAGTACACTTGGTGTTCATAAAACAAAACCAATTCTCTTTCTGCTCATCGAGTACTGAGAAGGAGAGGTGACTGGGTAAAGTATAAAATGGGTTCCCTTTAATTCTACAGCACCTGTACATTATAGTCTGTTTCAAGAAACATAAGGGATAAGGGTAAGAAGCTTCACTTCATAGTCTCAGATCTATTTTCTACTCCAGTTTAAGTCTTCAGGTTAATACCACCTACTCAGACTTTTCGGAACACATATATACACGCAAACTATAGTAAGAATATCTTACAAAAGTGATAAGCACATTTTAAATGCCTCTGATTTCATTAATATACCATAATAGGAAAAGATGGATGTGGTGAATGAAGGCTATTTCTGCAACTGCCTATCAGTTTATGATGAACAAAACTTAACATTTCAGGAAAGAAACACTAGCCACTGAAAGAATGACCCCAACCCTGGCTGGGGAGATGTCCCATCTTCTCTGAGGTTTTTACACAGTGAAGCTGTCCTTTTGCACATAATCAACCTTCTGACTGACTGTGAATCTGTGACTCTTGATGGCGTGCTGTCTTCCTCCTTTCACGGGATCCTGTTTCATTTGATGGGACAAGCTGTTAATTTGGGAAGCTGATGAAAAAGTACTTTCTCTTCATTTTAATGGCTCTGGTTTTCAGAATTTTTCTGAAAAAATATTCAGAAGAAAAATGAACTCTATTTCTAATATTCCCAATTCTAATTTTTCGTGGCTACTTTTTAAAGAATGATAAAGTGCCATATAATAGTTCCAAGACTTTAACACTTCCTTTGAGTATAACAATAACCATCAAGTATTCACAACCATTCTTTTTTTTTTTTAATGGGTTCAAAATAAAATTTTTGAAAGTAAATGTGAGGCCTGGAATAAGTGCTTTAAAATTTGAAAGCAAAACTCCAGATATTTCATCTTCAATTTGGAACTCTGGAATAAGGTAGCCCAGATCCTACCTCTATCTTAACATGAAAGGTTAGTGACTTGTGGAAGGTCATGCAGCTAGTTAAGCAGCAACACAGAAATTAAAATCCACTCTCAGATCCTAAATATTTTTCACCTTCCTGAGGATAAATATCCTATCAGAGGATGGCATTTTCCCTTTATGACTTGGGCTACTTTTCCGCATGCAAAATTCCTTTCTTTTGTTAACTGATACACAGATATCAATGCCAAATGTGTTTATTTCAATGTTATATCAGAAATGATTCTCACTAGCTAGCAACAGAGAGGTGGGTTTATTTTCCTTTATATTTTTGTCTTATCTTTCATTTCCTCATTGGAAAGTAAGGCACATGCCATCTTTTCAAAGCTGGCTACAAATGTAGGTCACTGGAAGCAGTACTGAGCCTCCGCATGTTTCTTCTCAGTCTTTTCAGTTTGCCAAAGAAGCACTAACTGTGGCTGCCAGGGGAGAACTTAGAATTTTAAATAAGCTCTCACAAGCAACTAGGGGGAAAAAAAAGAGTGAAACCCTGGGGTCAAACAGCAAATTTCCGGCTCAACTAGCACTGCAGAGTTGCAAGCACTGAAAAGCATAGATAGCCTGATAATTTTCTGAACAAATAAAATGTTGACAAAGAAACGAGGGGAACATATTCCAATTATAGCTCTGCCTTCGAAGGCCTCTTCTAATATTTGTACTTATACCAAAGATACACAGCGAGAAAACAGTTCTGATAGAAATTATAATAAATATTATATAGGCTAGAAAAAAATAAAGATGTGTGGGAAAATGTGTTATTTATGATGTACTGAGCATGCATAAAGCTTGCAAAGTGAAATGACAAAAGAGCCAGAAAATAATTTTTAATTATTTATAACATGATGCATTGCTTTTGTTCTGAATCATTATAAAACTACAACTTTGGAGATGAGTATAATAAAAAAATGCTCAATAATAATATTTGGCTAATGGGGGTGTTTAACTTCATTCTTACACCTGTCTCACTTCTTGGCAGAACAAGGAAAACAACGATCAGATTTGAGATATTTTTGTATTCTATTTACTAAGAAAGACCAGACTGGACTACAGTGTATTAAGAGCAAGCAACTGACAACTCCCTGGGTTCAGACTTCTAATTCTTGTTCCATGATCAACAAAGAAAAGATGGATGGCAGACCAAGACTTCATCTTGATATCAAAATGACAGAAGGAAAAGAAACTTGTTTAATAGTAGGTCAAACTTTATAATGTTTAGCAAACAATACTGCTTCAACTAATATCTCTGATCTCAATTAAAACCAAAGAATCAAATAAAGTAAAAGAAACAAGGTACAAAGAATAAGATCTTAACAAATGAGTTCAATATTTGACCAAAAGGTTGATATTTTGGGCTATAAAATCATGCTTTCAAATTATTAAGATATCATTTTAATTTTAAATTATGGATTTAAAGTCCATGAAAAAATTCTGAAGATGTTAAATTTTCATACTTCATTACGAAATTTCTTGTTGCTACACTAATTCATGAAATATGATATGGTTTATTTTAAATGAATTGTTACATATCCCATGACTTACGGGTTACTGTAAAGTAATCCACTTTGAATTATAAAAGATTTTCTCCAAATTAAATATGGGACGTTTCCTCATAATTGATATTAAATTTGAACTCTTTATTTACTACTATGTTTGATGTTAAAAAGTACTACATGCTGTAAGCCTTTAGTAAACATCCAGGTAGTTCTAACACTCCTGCTGGTAACCATGTACTTATCCTGGATATGTATTAAAAAACACAACTTTTAAGTTCCTTAAAAGCATTCTAGCCTCCCACTTTGCTCTAACTGCTGCTGATGTCGGACAGTGCATGGTGTATATAACAGATAACTCAAAAGTTAGCGCAGCAAGTCAAGACTTAACCCTTTGCTCTAGATATCAGCTGCCTCTTCCTGTATGAACATCACCTATCTGGTACATCATCACTAAAAAATACTCAAATTAAGTTTTAAAACTGACCTCAGTATGTTATGAAATAGCATTTAAATTTACTTTTGAAAATAATTTTACTTTCTTTAATTCTATAAATATTAACACATGTTAAAAATTACAAAAAGGATATAATCTTAGCATTTTCAAGTTCTAAAGAGATGTTTGTGTGTGCATGTGTGTGTATATTATTTTTTATTTCAGAAAAGAAATCAGCCTATGTACTGATAAATGTTTAATATTTTAACATAAAAATGTAGTTTTTGCTATTTTAGGAAACATTCCATAGAAAGCTTTCATGGAGAATACTCATCACTATATTTGAGATGATCAAGAAAATTCTTTTAGATAAAAAAGTTAACTGAAAAATACTTACCACATGTGTTTTTAAAAACATCATGTATATTGTTCTATAGGCTCTTCTAAGGGCTGTAATTTCCAGCCTTCCATCTCGATGCCGACTTCCTGAAGGAGCTTTGACTACAATAGGCATGAATATGTTTTCAAAGGATGATGGATAAATTGCTGGGTGGTTATATAATATATCTTAGGCAGCTGATGGGGCTTTTTATCCTTTACTTGTCTCTTAGTTATACACAGTTTTAAGATAATTATGGTCTATACGACTGTCTTTTCCCTTTTCTTGCACCAGCAATATTTGTCTTTGGTTATAGGTTCCAGAAATCCCCAATCATACATCATAAAATTAAAACTAAGCAATTATAGCATTTTCTCCCCTAGGTTGTATCCTAAACACTATTAATACCTTGGTTCTGGTCATTGATTGTTGAGCTGTTTGATACAAAAGTAGTTTTAATTGAATTGGGCACACTGACATCATGACTTAACATGTAGAAAAACCAGCTTACCTATATTAGTATTCAATATCTCACCTTTAATTACAAACATATTTTGTCTATTCTTCTCAGAGAGATGCTAAAATCTTTTTCTATGCACTGCTGTCAAGAATACAAATAATTTAAATTTTCATCACCATTTTTGAATCCAGTCTATTCTAAACATGCAAATACTAACTGGACCACGTGAAGTATGTCTAGATTAAAAACAATACTTTTTGTACTTTTTTATAGAAAAATGAGAATGGCATATTATTCTTTTAAATCAAATATCACTTACTATTACATAGCAAACGTAAGAAATATAAATTGACAAGATTGCAAACTTAAGAAATATCATTCGAGTGAAGGTTCTATTAACTTAAAAACTACATCTATTTTCAGGGTAGAGCTGGATGAAATACAAAAACATAATCAAAATTAAAATAGTTTAAACATGAAGCATTATTTTCTTTTAATGTAGGGAAATGTTGAGAGGGCATGTTATTTAGCATATACAACCTTCAACTACTTTACTACTCATCTATATAAGTGGTTTTAATTAAAAGCAAATAACGGCATTAAAATCAAAGAAGACAAATTTTTCCTGGGGATCACACATTCACCTTTATGGTTAATTTAATTTTTAACTTCATTGAATATATAATTGATAAATACTCAATTGTTATGTAAAGCAAACTTGCCATTCAAATAAAAACAACTTGTTCTAGGCTACTCGTTATAAAAAGATGAATGGAATAAACTTTTAAAATGCAGCTTCAAATCTCAATGTTACATAAAGTAAATCTAATGCTTAAGACTATTAGGTGTTTGTGGCAGCAACTGTAATGTCTTTGATAACACATTCTAAGTATACAAGATAAAGTAAAACATCTGATGACACTAGAATACATTCTTCAGTTAAAAACATCTATGCTAGTCGAGAGCAAGAGAAACCTTTAATATTTATTTCCCTTGAAATATAAGAAGAACTTAAGTCCAAGATTTTGTTATATGTTGGATCTCAGAAAATTCAAATATGGAAAAGTCAAGTAAAATATCTCTCAACATTGAAACCAACAGAACTTCTTCCAGAGAAAAAAATTCACAAATATATTAATCAACAGGAATTTATTTCAAATAATCATCTCTAAATACTATTTAAGATAACAGAAAAATAGCACTAATGGTTTCTTTTGTTTCTTTACTTCCAATAAGACAGTCTGCATTTACATGTAAGGTGACATTTCAGAGGTATAATTGTGTGTGTGTGTGTGTGTGTGAGGAAGATTGGCCCTGAGGTAACATCTGTTGCCAATCTTCCTCTTTTTGCTTGAGGAAGACTGTTACTGAGCTAACATCTGTGCCAATCCTCCTCTGTTCTACATGAGATGCCACCACAGCGTGGCTTGATGAGTAATGCTAGGTCCATGCCTGGGATTGAAACTGATGAGCATCAAGGCTGCCCCAGGGAGAGAAGCCCAAGGTGACCTGCCCTACATACCGATCTATATCCTCTGGGAAGCATGGGACGTCATGACCTGATCTGATCTGATTCTTATCTAAAGTTATAGGACCACTGGATAACCAGACCCCACCTACACTGATACCATTTTAATGACTTTTTACATGATCTTTCCTTTGTCTTGTAAAGAAATAACTCATATACCTATGCCTTATAAGTTTAGCCCTACCCTCAACCCATTGCAGCTCTTCACTGCCCATGGGTCTGTCCCCATGCTGGCAGCTCCTTACTGCCCATGGGTCCTGTCGCCATGCCTGCAGCTCTTCACTGCCCATGGGTCCTGTCGCCATGCCTGCAGCTCTTCACTGCCCATGGGTCCTGTCCCCATGCTGGCAGCTCCTTACTGCCCATGGGTCCTGTCGCCATGCCTGCAGCTCTTCACTGCCCATGGGTCCTGTCCCCATGCTGGCAGCTCCTTACTGTCCATGGGTCCTGTTCCCATGCCTGCAGCTCTTCACTGCCCATGGGTCCTGTCCCCATGCCGGGAGCCCTTTACTGCCCATGGGTCCTGTCCCCATGCTACTCCATGCTATTCTCTGAATAAAGGAGCACTACTGCCAGACCTTGAGAGTCCGAGAAATCTTTCTTTTGACTCCTTGGCTCGCCGAACCTGCATCACAAACCCACGAACCCACGGCCACCAAAGTGGAGCACGCAAACTTAACCACTACGCCACTGGGCCAGCTCCTCAGAGGTACACTTTTCATAAAAGAAATTCTGAGTCCAATATGCTGATCTAATTTTTTTGCTTGAGATAACCTTCATTTAGAGTTTTTTTATTTTATTTTTTTCCTTTTTCTCCCAAAGCCCCCCAGTACATAGTGGTGGGTCCTTCTATTTGTGGCATAGAGATTTTAAGGAGCAGTATTAACATAAAAGTTATTCCTACATCTTTGAAAGCCAAAAATAATATACTCTTTTTTAAAAAACAAAATGAATTAAATCATAATTAGCATTACACTAACTAGAATAGATTAATGTACTTTGGGGGTGACTAAATATAGGTTCACTGGGCTATATCAATATTTGGATTTAATCATACTGGGCATATGTAGTCTAAATTTAGAAAAATTGAAATGGATTGGATAAGAAGACTTGTTCCCATCACTTTTATTTGTCAAAAAGTGGGAGTCTTTATTTTCTTTCTTTATTTTTTTGAGGAAGATTAGCCCTGAGCTAACATCTGCCGCCAATCCTCCTCTTTTTGCTGAGGAAGACTGGCCCTGAGCTAACATCCGAGCCCATCGTTTTCTATTTTATGTGGGATGCCTGCCACGGCATGGCTTGAAGAGCAGTGCATAGGTCTGTACCTGGGATCCGAACCACTGAACCCAGAGCCACCAAAGTGGAGCATGTGAACTTAACCACTGCGCCACTGAGCCAGCCCAAAACTGGGAGTCTTTAAATGTAGGGTATATGGAGACTTTGAGAGAGGTACATGATCAGGAGAGTTTTAAGGGAATCAACTCCGTGATCTCCAAGTTTCACAACTACTTTAGTGGAAACTGACCCCTAGAGAACGTGCCAATGGCAAAAGAGCAGGTGCCCCTTTCCCACATCCGTCCCCTTTCAAGTCGCCCTTCCCTCACTTTACAAATGAAAGGTTTACTTCTCATTGCCCCAGGTTTTAAGATCCTTCAGGGCATCAAAGAGAGACAATTCAAAATTTCTGTTTGGTACAGAAAATGTGAATGCTCTAATGACTGAGGAAATATCCTTTTTTCGTTGTTTTCAGCAAAATTTTAGGTGAAACTAAATTCGAATCCAAAGGCAGGAAAAGGCTGGTGTCCAAGCTGGAAGGCAGTCAGGCAGGAGAAATTCTAGCTGAGGAGAGGGAGGGTCAGCCCTTTCGTTGAGTTTGGGCCTTCAAGTGATTGGATGAGGCCCACCCACAGGAGGGAGGACAATCTGCTTTACTCAGTCTACTGATTTAAATGTTAATTTCATCCAAAAACACCCTGACAAAAACAATCAGAATAATGTTTGTTCAAATATCTGGGTACCCTGTGGCCCAGTTAAGCTGAAAAATAAAATGAACCATCACAAGTCCACCACTTGTCAACTTGGCACCCATACATTAAGCTCCAGATGAAGAAAATAAAATGGTCATAATTCCACACTCTCGGCTCTATCTCCTAAAGCTGTCATAACTGGGGGCTTCTCCCCGTACACAGAATGGAGACTCCACGTGCAGTGAGCTAGGAGGCCCCCAGGCCCACGTGTCTATGCTGCGTCTCTCAGCACTCACTGTCCTCCTCCCTGCACACAGCCTGGAGACTCCACGTGCAGTGAGCTAGGAGGCCCCCAGGCCCACGTGTCTATGCTGTGTGTCTCAGCACTCACTGTCCTCCTCCCTGCACACAGCCTGGAGACTCCACGTGCAGTGAGCTAGGAGGCCCCCAGGCCCACGTGTCTATGCTGTGTGTCTCAGCACTCACTGTCCTTTACTGTTTGATGTCCTATGTTTGAAAAGTGTTTTTTCGTATATATTGTTCTGTTTTTCCAGTTGTTTCAGGCATCAGGAGAAATCTGGTCCTTATTAATCCCTCTTCGTCATAAGTCCAACTTTGAAAGAGTCCACGTTTTTGACACTTTTTGCATTTTTCTATTATACCATAAAACTGCTCTATGAATAAGTGTTTGCAGAATCTAATTACTTGCATACAAGATTAGCTTTTTTTTTAAAGAAAGCTTGATGAAAAGGTAATATTTCTTTCATAACTTCAAAACTCTTCACGTAATCCAAAGAAGGTATGCAAAGTACTGAGACTTTTGATACTAACTTGTACAAATTCAAAGTACCTTAGAAAGGCGTCAGGGACTAGTTTTCAAATTAAAAACATAGTTCACTAAAGCAGAATGTGGAAGTACATATACTAGACTTTAATCTCAGTTACCTAAGTTAGAGGAGGCAAGAAGAAAAACAAAACACTTTCTTTTCTTTTTTTCTTTGTTTTTTGAGGAAGATTAGCCCTGAGCTAACTGCTGCTAATCCTCCTCTTTATGCTGAGGAAGACTGGCCCTGAGCTAACATTCATGCCCATCTTCCTCTACTTTACACGTGGGATGCCTACCACAGCATGGCTTGCCAAGCGGTGCCATGTCCGCACCCAGGATTCAAACCGGCGAACCCCGGGCCGCTGAAGCGGAACGTGCGAACTTAACTGTTGTGCCACCGGGACGGCCCCAAAACATTTTATTTTAAAAATCGTGTACAGGCCTACCTGCTTCTGCCCTGGCAACAATTTCCCATCTGGCTATAAAAGCATTTGATATAAAATCTTAGGCTCAGGATGTTGTGGACAGAGCCATGAGGAACCTGTATCACTTCTTTACAACACTGATTTTGGCCTTTACTTCACTACTCTAGTAAGTACAGTACTGTCCAGGAATTGACCAAGATGATTAAGGCCAGGGGAAAGAAACAAAAGCATCAAGAAAATATTACAAAAGCTAAACACCAGAAATAAGAATGATGGAAAGCAGGTTCTGAAACCAGAAGAAAATCAAATGGAAAATTATACAAAAGTTTCTCCTTTGGGTTTTATGACAGTCTTATTTAATAAGCAAAGTGTGACCCATATGAAAGAAGCATGTTAGTCCCCCCCCGCAAATCCCCCCAGTTAATAGTTGTATATTTTAGTTGTGAGCCCCTCTACTTGTGGCTAGAATCATGTTAGTTTTGACCTCAGTATTATAAAGTGACTTTTACACATGGGGGTAGAAGTTTGCTGGTATCTGTTGTTAGTTATTGTAAATTAATATGTATTATGCTATAAATTCTTTATAAATGTCTTAGTCATTTGTCATTTTTTAGACTATGCACTGAAAACACCACATAGGAAAAAATAACTGTAGATTATGAATTCTATTCAAATAATGGCTTAAATTGGGTTCCTGTTCTGGACAAAGAAACCAAGAATTCCAAAAGTCAGAGCTGTCTTCTCTGAGGTGCAAAGTGTGCTTTGGCTTAAAAAGGATCCAATACATCAATCCCATGTTTTATTATTACGGCTCATTTCTTGGAAGAGAATAATTTCTGGCCTTCTCAAAGCCAGATGATATTAACTACATGAGTCCTTGTGACTTCTGCATTTGTCCCCTTCCTCTGAGCTATACCTTTGGGATACTGACAATGTAATACCTGATAATATTCTGCAGCTGTCTTTCTTTACCTAACTTTTTTCAGAGTTCTCTTATTATCATGACAATAATAATTTTATTTATGTCAGTTTTTAAGAGCTTATTAATGTTTTTTGCACCTCTGATATAAATTTTAAGTTAAAAAAATTGTCCAAGAACACCAATTTTAAAATGAAAGTATACACTCAAATAAATTTGATACTTTTCATCAGGGGAAAAGAATATACATATGGTCCCATTAATATATTTGAATATATGTAATATAAACAACATATTTTCATGAAGTGTCTAAAATGCAGTATTGAATTAGTATATCTATACCTGCAAAATCTCAGCAGGGTCTTCTTTTGCAGATGCAACCAACAAAGTATGCCCATTGATGATCCCTTCTGCCAGGAAATACTTGAAGAGCAAAGGAGAATAAATATTATATTTATCCTCTTCTGTAAAAAGAAAAAAATATAGTCAGAATCCCACCACTTACGGAGCACACTCATATATTTTCATAACTTTTCCCTTAAAACAAGTATGTGAGGCAGGTCAATAACCATGTTCCTAAGGTAAAGTCAGGCAGAGAGACTTCTCTAGATAGTCAACGGGAAGCAGGCACTTTCAAGAGAATGTTTCTGATTCCAAAATCATACTCTATCTACTGTACTACCATCCGATATCCACACAATTCAGAGGGTTATGTATGATTACATCAAATCAGAGATCTTTTCCTTTACTAAGATTTTCTCAGGCACTGCACCTCTAAAATGGTCATTATTACCTGCCAATCAGTTTGTAAACTCACACCTCATTTCTTTCATGTCACAATAATTCAGCATTTAGTGTATATAGCCTGATGATTAATATTTATAAAATTTGTAAAAACAGTATTACTCATAAATTCTGGTTTTGGGTTTTAAATCCAACAATAATTTAAAATTGAAGATTTTAATTTGATAGAGTTCCTAAATTTGTCCTAAATGTTTTCCTAGTAAATAATTCTTTCACCTTTTATTATTCCCTCATCTTCCTTTCTTTCTGAATTTTAACAAAAAATGACGAATCAGGTTTCTTAGACAAAAATGTGCTATTTTTGAGATTTTGTGACATAATGACAACTTAAGTATATCTTTGTTCTCTTAATATTATTGATAAGCTACTGGCCTACACTTTATATAAGCTTTCTTTCCTTTAATACTTTGAACACAACATCAAAGACAAGAGACAGAGGTAAATTTACTGCACTATCCAAAGAGAGTAGTTATTATTAATTTAACCAACAAATATAAATTGAATTCCTATAATGTACCACGTATTGCTAATATTTATGAAAAACCACACATTTAAAAAACATTCCAAAGAAACTTTGCACTTGTGGTAATGTTAGCACTGTGCAAAACCTCTTGTACGTATAACTATAAAACCTGGATAAAATATGATTAAAAAATAACTACTTGGGGGCCGGCTCCGTGGCCGAGTGGTTGAGTTTGCGCTCTCCGCTCCCGGCGGCCCAGGGTTTGGATCCCGGGTGCGGACATGGCACCACTCGTCAGGCCATGTTGAGGTGGCGTCCCACATCCCACAACTAGAAGGACCTGCAACTAAGATATACAACTATGCACAAGGGGGGTTTGGGGAGATAAAGCAGAAAAAAATAAATAAATAAATAAATAAATACTTGAAGGCACTGGAAAGCAATAAAAAGCAGGCAGCAACCACGGCAGTTTCCTTTTGAAAGACAGTCACCAGGACACACAAGAATTTCAAGTTTGTTGCTTTTATGCCTAAGAGCATTCCTAACCTCCCTGAGCTCTGGCAGCATTAAATCATTCTTTCCAGCCTGAGGTGGCAGAATATGGAGTTAATTGTTGTCAAAACAGCTGAAAGTTTAGGGGAAAAATCTTGGAAGTAAGGGATCTCCAGAAGATTTATCAACTGTGCCCAAATTCCTGGATGACCACTAAGCTATACATGAGTAGGAGGAAGAAACACCAAGCAGGAAAGAGGAATAGAATAAAGTCGAAAGGCATAACTGAATCATGCGAGAGTCACAAATTTGCTGCCCGTAGGCAGGTACGCATTTCCCGATCTGAGAGCAGAATCCTGTACCTTAGAAGTCTTATTGACTTGAGGTATCAGAGCACAGAGCTCAGAGCTGAGAACCACAGAAAGTGTGAGCCCCAAATCTGAGCATAAATTCTGTAGATATTTGGCTGTCTACTAACATTTGTGATTGCAGGGGACAACTTTGTGAGACCAGGATAAAAAAGCAACATCCGAAAGACGGAAAAATTGAGAGATACTATCTGCTGCACAGTACACTGAAGTTAGAGTTAATAATGTAAGACCAGGCAAGTTAACAGCCGATGAAAACAAAAAACCAGCACCCCAAGAAAAACATAATGGAATTCAGAATCATTACGATGCAATAATTATAATGTGTAGATTTCAACCAAAAATTACTGAATGACCCATACTAAGGAAAAACACAACCTCCAGAAACCGACTCCAAATGGGCTCAAAAGTTGAATTTACTAGAAAAATACTTAAAGGCAGCTATTATAAATATGTTCAAAGAATTAAAGAGAAATGTATTCAAAGTATTAAAGGAAAACATGGTATTAAGTGAACAGAAAAGGAATATCAACAGAAAAATGGAAACTATAAAAATGAACCACACAGAAAATTTAGAGCTTAAAATCATGATTCCTTAAATAAAAAATTTACTAGGAGGTCTCATGGGTAGACTGGAAATGGAGCAAGGAAAAAAATAATCAGTAAACCTGAAGTCAGATCAACAGAAATTACACAATCTGAAGAACATAGAAAAAAAATTAAGAAAATTGAACAGAACCTCAGAGATGTGGAACAATATCAAGCAGTCCAACAAGCGTTTAATTGGAGTCTTAATGGAGACATTAAGAGACAGCAGAAACAATATTTAAAGAAGTGATGGCCAAAAATGTCCCAAATTTGACAAAAATGCTAAGTTACAGATCCAAGAAGCACAAGAAACCTCGACAAGGATAAATGAGAAGAAAACCAAATCTAAGAACACAATAGTTAAATTGCTGAATCCCAAAGATAAAGAGTTAATTCAGGAAACAGCAGGGAGAAATGACATATGATATGAGGGGTACAACGACACAACTAATAACTGATTTCTCATCAGAAACAATGAAGGCCAGAAGATATGATAATTTTACCTTCAGAGAGTTGAAAAAAATCTTAACCAAAAATTTTAAATGTGCAAAACATATAATTCAAAAATTGAGGTGAAATACTATTTCAGATAAAAACTGAGAGAATTCATGGACAGCAGAATTGTACTACAAGACACTAAAAGCTAAAGGAAAATGTCACAGCGTGGTAACTTGTATTTACAGAAAGGAATAAAAAATACAAATAATGATAAATATGTGAGAAATTATAAAACACTGTGATTGTATATGTATTTATACATAGATATGTATGCATGTGAATAAATTAATTTTTTCTTTGAATTTTTTAAAAAATACAACTGTTTAAAGCAAAATTTTTAGAACTAAGGAAAGAAAGAGAGACATTATATTTGGAGATTTTATCATCTATTTCTTAGTATTTGGCAGAATGACTAAAAAGAAAAACCATTAAGAAAATAGAAAATCTGAACCACCTCATCAACCACCTTAATCTGATTAGACTACACAGTTCCAGAATATACATTCTTTTTCTAGTGCATCTAGAATGTGCACCAAGATAAACCATATGCTAAACTAAAAAACAAGTTTCCATACATTTCAAAACATGAAAATCTTACTATGTTCTCAAATTATAATGGAATTCAATTAGAATTCAATTAACAATAAGATATTTACAAAAACTCCAAATATCTGAAAATTAAAGCACATGCTTCTAACTATGGATCAAAAATAAACGAAAAAGAAAAGTAGAAGATATTTTGAACTAAGTGATTATAGAAATACAATATATGAAAAGTTTTGGGGAATAGCTAAAGCAGAACTTAGAAGAAAACTCACAGCTTTAAATGCTGAATTTTTGGTCAGAAAATAAGATAGGTCAAATCAATTGTAAAAAGCTACACAGATAAGTTCATGTAAAATTTAAACAAAGTAAATGCAAAGAAATAATAAAGAGGAAAAATCAGTAAAAGAAAAACTGGACCAGAAAAAAAAGGAGAGAAAATCAGAGATGCCAAAAGCTGGTTTTATGAAAAGGTCAACAAAACTGATAAACATCTATCCAGGCTGATCAAAGGAAAAAAGAGAAGAGCCACAAATTATCAATACCGGGAATGAAATAGAAGATTTCACTAAAGATCTTACAAATATTGAGAGCATCAAAATAAGTACTATGGACTTCAAAAAATTTCACAAGCAGAAGAAACAAAATTCCTTGAAGGACACACATTATTAAATATGACAAAAGAAACAGAAAATCAGAACTAAATTCATAATTAAAACTGTCCCTTCCGCTCACCCACAAAAACTTCAGGCACAGGGAACTTTACAGCAAATTCAAACACGTAACAAAGAAATACTAATCCTAAACAAACGCAGAAAAAAAGAACAGGAAACAATTTCCAACTCACTTATATGCCCAGTATTATTATGATACCTAAACCAAAGACTTTCAAAAACCACAGACCATTTAAGGAAGAAATACTCTTTCGAAAAAAAAGAAAGTGTGGAGAGGAACACTTTGGAACTCACTTTATAATGCCATTATTACCCTGATAGCAAACCTAGATCAAGATATCACAAGGAAAAAAAGCTACAGACTAATATGCCCCATGAACATATACGAGAATAATTCTTAAAACATCAAAAGACAAAATCTAGTAATTTATTAAAATAATAAAATAATATAGCATGATTAAGTGTGGTTTATCACAGAAATGCCAGGTTGGTTTTCAATTTGAAAAATTGATGTCCCATAATGACATATTAAAAAAGTAAAACCATATGATCATTTCAATAGATGCAGCAAAAGCATTTAACAAAATTCAAAAGCAATTTATAATAAAAACTTTTAGCAAATTAGGAACAGGATGAAACTTCTTCAACCTGATAAATAGTTTATCTACAATACATGTATAGAAAACAGAATAAGATGCACGCTTTCTTCCTAAGATTAGGAACAAGCATATCAACTCTCATCATTTCTAATCAATATTGTTCAGAAGGGTAGCCACCAAAAAGAAATGAGAGGCATACAGATCGGAAAACATGAAGTAAAACAGTCTTCATTTGCAGACATTATCACACACGTAGGAAACCTTAAGGAATCTACCAAAAAGCTAGTAGGATTAATAAATCAAGGCTATCAAAGTTGATTTTTTCTTTTTTAAGATTTTATTTATTTTTTCCTTTTGCTCCCCAAAGCCCCCCGGTACATACAAAGTTGTATATTCTTCGTTGTGGGTCCTTCTAGTTGTGGCATGTGGGACGCTGCCTCAGCGTGGTTTGATGAGCAGTGCCATGTCCTCGCCCAGGATTTGAACCAAAGAAACACTGGGCCGCCTGCAGCGGAGTATGCGAACTTAACCACTCGGCCATGGGGCCAGCCCCTTTTATTTTTATTTTTAAAAAGTTTTTCCTTTTTCTCTCAAAGCCCCACAGTACATAGTTGTGTATTTTTAGTTGTGGGTTCTTCTAGTTGTGGCATGTGGGATGCTGCCTCAGCGTGGTTTGATGAGCAGTGCCATGTCCTTGCCCAGGATTTGAACCACCAAAACACTGGGCCGCCTGCAGCGGAGCACGCGAACTTAACCACTCAGCCACGGGGCCAGCCCCCACATAATTGATTTCTGACAAAAATTGAGAAGTAATTGTTTTTTCAACAAATGGTCATAAAATAACTGGATATCCCATACGGAAAAAACAACAAAAACCTCAACCTTATCTCATACTACACACAATCAAAAAACAAGAAAATTTTGATCTTACCTCATACTACTACTCAGATATTACCTTGAAATGGATCACAAAACTAAACATAAAGGTTGAAACATTAAAACTATTAGAAGAAAACATAGGGAAAATCTTCGCAGCTTTGGAGTAGACAAAGATTTCTTAGACAGGACATGGAAGCATGAACCACAATAGAAAAAAATAGATGCACTGAAGTTCGTCAAAATTTAAAAATTTGTTTTTGAAAAGACACCATTAAGAAGACAAAAATGCAAGCTACAAAGAGATAATATTTGCAATTCCTATATCTGATAGATGATAGAACATTTAAAATTCAACAAGACAAACTACCCAACATAAAAATAAGCAAAAGATTTGAATACATCCTTCACAAAAGAAGATATATGAATGGACAAGAACACATGAAAAGATGTTCAACAGTAGGAAACATCAAAAAACGCAAATTAAAAACACTGTGAGAAACTACTACATTCCCACTAGAATAGCTAAAGTAAAAATACAAGACCAAGTATTGACAAAGATGTGGAGCAAATAAAATGCTCCCACAAGGCTAGTGGCAATGCCAAACGGTATGGCTACTTTGGAAAATGATGTGGCAGTTTCTGATAAACATACACTTATAGGAACCAGCAATTCCACTCTTGCATATTTACCCATGAGAGATGAAAACATATGTCCTTACACAGATTTATACAGAAAGTTTATGGCAGCTTTTTTTGTAATTGTCCAAAACAGAAAACAAGACAACGTCCATCAACTCGAGAATGGAGAAACAAATAGCACATTCACAAGTGAAATACTACTCAACAATAAAAGAAATGAACTACTGATAATACATGCAACAACGCGGGTGAATCCAAAAACACAAAGCTAAGTGAAAAAGCCAGACACAAAAGTACACGTGGTATGACAGCCTTTATTATGCGATGCTCTAGAGAAAGCAAAACTCATCTCAAGTGAAAGAAAGGAGATGTTAGGTGATTGGGGCCTGGAAACTTTTTGGGCAGGAGGGAATTTTTGAGGGTGATGGGAATGTTTCTATCTTGATTGTTGTGGTGGTTACATGAGTATATACATTTGTAAAAATTCACTAAAATATACACTTAAAATGGGTCCATTTTACTGTATGTAAATTGTAATCCAGTAAAGTTGGTTTATTAAAAGAATTTCCTAAGGTGCCACTAAAACACAGGCGGAAACTTGTTTACAGACCTTCTCAGCACAGTATTTTAGAGCAAATCCATGATCAAAAGTAAAGCAGATTTACAAGAAGTTTAATTTTATATTTTAAAGAACATAGCTAGTCCTTTAATAGTATCCATCGCAAGCTAAAGTTAATCTCTATGAATCTAAAAGACACAACATGGGGCTTGGTACGGACTAGGAGCATCTAATGAGTTTTTCTGTGTAAAAGAAAAGGAAAATGCTGTGAATGCCTCTGCACAGCTTACAGCTGATGGGCGGGAAATTTCGCCAGGGAGGCAGAAGCAGGTGAGGGGAGACTGATACAGCTGTCACCCTGGAAAATACACACGCCACAACTGACAATGTGTCTCTCTTGAACTTCAAAACAAAACAGAAAGTCATGTTTTAAAAAAGAACTCATTCCATCTTAAACATTACTATGAAATCAGCTTACAGAAGCAACCACATAAACCAAGGTCATTATAAATCAATGACATGAGAAACAAATCTGACACTAAAACTTTCATTTCTAAGGTTGCTATTTTTACAACTTGGAAAATTCAAATATTTAAAAGTTCACCCACCATCCATCACTCTCACAGAATTATTGCTAACATTTGTTATATTTCCTTTCAGTATTTTTTCTGTGATTTTTTTCTTACATGGTTACAATTATTACCGAATTTTGTATCCTACTTTTTTCACTAATGGTGCAAGACATTCCAGTAAATTTATGTGCCATAATTCAATCAGTCATCTTGTACTACAGACTTTTGCTACTATTAAACACGGTAGTGCAAAGGTGCCTCAAATCCCCCATGTCCAAGGTAGAACTCAGTCACTCAGTTCTTTTCTTCCACCAAAAGTGGTCCTCTTTCAATTTTCAGAAAATCAAAATTTATTCTTGATACATCTTCTCTTCTCTCACCAACACACCCCTCTCTCCATCCTTAAAATCCTGTTAAATTTATTTTGAAAGTATTTCTGGAATTTAGTCACTTCCCTCCATGCCAGTGTCACTCCCTCATCATGCTACCAACACCTTTTGTCTAAAGGACCACAAGAGCCTCTCACTTCCTTCCTTGCATCCACTAATCCTCCTTCAATTTAGCAGTGACCTTTTCAAAGTACAAACCCGATCACGTCACTTCCCTACTTAAAACCTTTCCGTAGTTTCTCATTGCTCTTGGGGGAAGAATTAAATCCTTTAACCTGGTCTACAGGCTCTGCACTACCGTGGCCGAAGAGCAGAGTTTAATGTGCATAAATAAAACCAGTTGTGTTAAAAGTGGTACGATAGTGTCACTTTTTCCCTTTAAAATGTACAGGATTGTTAACAACTTTTTAGTAAAGAAAGAAACCTAAACTATTTAATTAGAAAAATAAAAACAATAATTTGTAAAGTTAAGGACACACATTACAATGCTCAGTAAGGGAATGAACTAACTGTCTTAGACAAGTTCTGCATAAACTAGGGACAGTCACTTGTGGATAAAAACCCTGGGTGATTTGTCATTAATGAAGAGTGACAATAAACATTAAACTAGAAGCAAAGTTCCGCTTTTTCTACTTCTCTCTTAAATGAGTGGGGGTTTTGACTTTTTTCTTACTTACATACAATCCCTACTGATCTTATCTGCACTCATAGGTTAAATTTCCAGGACCTTTGCATAAATTACTTCACCTCTGTGGCGAGCTAATTCCCTCAAGCCCTCCCAGACACAGATCAGGTAACCCCGGCTTTGGAGAAGCTTTCCTTGAGGCTGCGTGGCTGCAAGAGAGGATCCCAGTGCTCTGGGGCATCCTGTTAACTCCTATGCTAGCATTTAATACACATCATTGAAATTCCCCCAAGCTAACAGAGCTCCATGGCAGAGAACGCATCTTATTGTTATAATGCTAGTACTGAGCACATAGTATACACTTAGTAAATATTTGTAGAATTAATTAAGGGAAAAAAACAAACAAAAATCTTGGCTTGTAAGTCAGCCAGATTTACTGTAGCTTGGCTGACAACACACTCTACCATATGCTTGCAAGTATGCGTATACACACACACACACACACACACTCCAGTTATCAACCCTATTTCTTCAAAGACTTCTATGAGGCAGGAAAAACTAATGGGAGGAAGATCATCTATTTAGGGATTAGCAAAAAAACTAAGCTCTTCAAGCTGAAAATTACCAATTTTGTGGAACAAATTTTGAGGTTGTACAATAAGCATTTAATTAATCTATTTAGTGAGCCCTCATAATAGTGGGCAAAATGATAATGATGTGACAGAACTGCCAAAAAACAAATGTAGATTTGGCCTGAATTAATGGTCTAATTCCTAGGTTGAGAGAGATGATTGTCCTGTTCTATTCTACAATAGTCGCCAGACTGACAATAATATATTTCATCTGGGGACTTAACAGAAACTAAAGCATCTTCAGAATGGAGTGACCAGGATAGTGAAAGGAGTTGAAAGCATGAGAAACGGGATTATTTAGCTTGAAGAAAAAGAGACCCAAGGGATGCCAGATAGCTGTCCTCCAATGTTTGATGGGCTGTCACATGGAAGTGGAATTACACTTGCTCATTACGACCACAAGGGGTAGAACGAAGCCTGATGGATAGAAACAACAGGAATATCAATTTTTCTTTACTATCAAAGTCCAAACGAGCAGCCCTAACATGCCAATGAGACTGCTCTCAAAGTCACCAATGACTTTGTAACTTCTGATTCCTTGGACACCTGAAAGTCTTCATCTTATTTCAGGAGTCCATTGCCGCTACTGCCAAGGACACTTTACTTCCTGGAATGACCCTCTCCCTCCCCACCCATATCTTCTGTTTTTAAGTCACTTCTTGCTCCCAGTTTCCCTGTTTCTTTAGCCATTGTTTATACATGTAAACAACTTATATAGAGCTCTCAGTTCTTTGGTATACAAATATGGAACGGTTTTATTTGTTTTTTCAGTCACTACTTTCAATCACGTTATGTCAAATCTTCCTTTCTCCTCTACTAATGACATCTAGAGCCGATTCCATGATTTCCTCACTAGTTTCAGTTACTAAAACTTAGAACAGTCAAGTTTAAAACTTCAATATTCAACTCAAAGCTTTCCGCCTCCTTCAGTGCAAAGGCTTGTGATCTTGGTGGGGCAGAAGGGTTCTAAAGGAAAGGAAACTTCTAAAATACCTCTTCCTCCATGTCCTCTAAGTGCTCGTTCTCTCACTGGAAGGCAGGGAAAGAGAAAAGTGGCAGAGATCCACTTACACCACTGGCTGTCGATGCAGGCAGAGCTGCGTCCCTTGCCTGGCTCAGCTCGGGTCTCTTTAAGCCTGCAGCTTCTAGCCTATGACAGTACGGTGGTTTTCATGTAGATGGCAAGCATGGTTTTCGTGGTGTGTGCTCTATTTCACTCCGGCCCCATCTGCCACTGAAATACCCTTCAAAGAAGTAGAATCTAGTGTTTTGGGGGGCTTGCCAGTCATTTATCTTCAGTCTCTTCTCTGGAAATGTTAGCTGCCACTACAGTACTATTTCAGCTGTTTATCTACTCCACAGGCCTCCCTCCTCCTACATCAGACACAGGAAACAGTCTCGCTGTGTGAGAATGCCGACAGACTAGGAGATAAAAGGTAGGTTCCCAGAACTCTCTCACCATGCACAACTCACTGATGGGCTCGCAGGTGCAGAAGTTTAGCAAGCAATCAGCTAGGAAACAAGAACGTCAGTCTCTGCTTGTTGCAAGCATCCTCAATGTCTATGACCGACGCTCTTGGAGTTGTACTTCTTACTTGTCTGAGTGAGGGGTAACTTTTTACCCTCAGGAACACTGCGCTCCTGCTCTCTCCAATCCTTGCCTGTACTGCCTGGTAATGGTGGTGATGGAGGTGGAGTTATGAGGAAGGAGCTGTGCTAGCTGTCTGGGCCTAAAGGAGCTATCTAACCCCAACTGCAGGGAAGGGGGAACTTAAACCTTTGCCTCCCTGCCCTCACTGTGGGCCACAGTCACCAATTTTGAGGTACTCAACATCCTGTTAAATGCAGCACATAGCTAATCTTATTGACCACTAACTATATACTAAACACAGTGTAACACACTTCTCATGCATCAGCTTATTTATTCCTCACAATAATCTTGTAAGATAAATGTTATCACTCCCCAACTTATAGGTAAAGAAACCAAGTTGCAGAGAATGTAAGCAGCTAGCCTAAGGCGCTGCAGCTGGTAAACAGCGGAGCCACGACTGGAACCTGGGCAGTCTGACTCCAGGGCTCTGCTCTTAACCTCTTTCATGGGCTTATTTTCTTCTATCTGCCCCTTCAATACTAATATGCTTCGGCTTTAGATTTTGACCTGCTTTTCTTTTTACTCTAATTGTTCTTAGTCTTTTTTGAAGTCTCAGTCCACTCTGAGAATCTGACGCAAGTTATACATGCTGCTCTAAAAATATACATAGTCATTCACAAATGTATATTATATTGCATGTAATTTCAAGGAATTAAGAGACCCCCTAGCGTTCCATTTGTGGATCCTCAAGGGTCTGTAATCCTGGGCATTCTAACACATGCCTATGACTTCAACTAAAATATACATTGAATAAAACATTAAATAATGTCGAGAAATCCCAAATATTTTTCTTCAGCCTAAATTTAATACCCAAACATACAATTGCCTATAGGTAGAACTACCAGGAACATAAAATTCATTATGTTTAAATTGAATTCATTACTTCAGCACAATATTTGCTCATTCCCCTCCTTTTCTGACCCAACGGTATTAACTCCAAACTTTCCCAGGCCCAAACCCAGGCATCATCCTACCTCCTAGCTCTCCTCCTGCAAGGAGACGTCCAGACAGCATCATAAATACCATATATACGCTTCATTTATATAGCACAGCAGTAGAAATCAATATTCTGGAGAGGGACCCATTAGAAAGGGAAAAACGCAGGGAAGTGGCGTTTCATACCAGAGCAGTCTAAGCCTAGCAAAACGTTAGATCTAATACACATAATGAAATGCAGACAAAGACGTTGGGTAGTGTTCTTATCCTACGAAAACACGGTAGTAAATTTATGATGTAAGTCTTCTAAGTGTACTAACAAACATCACCTCATGTTTACAGTGATGTGTATTTCCATCACTTCAAGCTTTTAGTTTACTCTTTCAGTGCATTCTTCACAGCATCTCTTCATTGCTCAAAATACTCAATGACTACCTATTCCTACCACTGGAAACCAACTGGTTTTAGCCAGGCTTTGAGATCATTCATCCACGCATGCTTTCATTCATTGTGCCCTATATAGTTCCCATGATCACAAGCTTACAGGCTACTGAACAAGATATGTGAGCAGGTACTTTCAATAAAGTACAATAAGTGCCATGATAAGGTAAATAAAGAACATTACAGAGCACACAGGAGGAACTAAGTGGGGGTGAGGGAAGGAAAGCAAGAGTTCAGGAAGACTTTCTGGAAGAGAATCTGACTACAGACCTAAAGGATGATTAAGAGTTAGGAGAAGGGGGAAAAGAAGAGGCAGCAAGAAAGAACTTAAGCAAAGGTCTGGAGAGAGGTGAGAGAACAGTTTTTGATGGAACTAAAAGTTTACGGCGATCAAGGTGAGAAGATAAGAAGAGACAGGCTAAAGCGAGTCAGCAGTGGCAGATCACTAAGGCCTTAGAGTCCCAGCTAAGAAGCTTGGGCCTTATGTTAAGATCAAGAGAGAGCACAGAAAGGTCTTAATCAAGGCTATATCATGATCAGACTTTGTCTCAGAAAGTTCATTCTGGCTACCCTAAGAAAATGGACTGAAGCAAGGGACTATTGAAGACAACTAAGGAGCTGTTATAATAATTACAGTGAGAATTGTTGGCTATGGCCTGAATTTGGGTTGTGGCAGCAAGAATGGAGACAAGTAGACAGAATTTTAAAATACTTAAAATGTTACAAACCTCCAGATTTAATGATTACTGGACAACACAGTGAGAGAGACAACTACATCACTCAGGTCTCTGGCCTGTGTTACTTGGTAGACTGAATAATCCAGGGATCGTAGGAAGAGGGACAGATTTAGAGGAACGGGGTACAACTTGGAGGAAAGGGAAGATTGTAAATTCAGCCCTAGACACATGATTTTGAAGTGCCTGTAAGGTATTCAAGAGAAAATGCTGAACAGGGAATTGACTATGATCTCTGCATTTCTCTAGGTATCCCGTGGATGTAGCCACGCCTGGAGATTACTGGTCACTTTCATGAGATGAGTTTTTCCCTGGTTGTTCTGGTTACGGCAGTGACTGAGACCTCCCAGGGAGAGCACGGAGCACAGGAAGAGGGAATGGGATACCCGTGTTTGCAGTAGAGCTGAAGGGGTCTAAAAACACATGAGCAGAGAGCAGTGACTGACCACAGCAACTGCTGCAGAGATAAACAAGAGGGCAAGAAGACTCCTTGGGTTTAACAATGAGACGCTCACTACATCTCTGGCTAAGTGGTATACAGTGACGCGGTAGTGCCTGAAGTAGACTGGGGAAGGACCAAAGTATTACGAAAACATGTAAGAAGTGCAGACTATTCAAGAGGCTTTGCCATGAAAGGGAAGAGAAACAGCAATAGTTGGAGGAGGTGGGGTTAAGTGGGAAGAATTTTTTCCTTTTTTTTAAAAATAAGGCTTAAAAACTCTTCTGAGCGCAAGTGCACATAGGAAAGAATAAATGGGAAAAGTTTAAGATAAGGAAAGAGAGAAAATTGATATTGCCAGGTCCCTGAAAAGGTGGAAGGAGAAAAGATCTAACGTACAGGTGAAAGGCAGTTTTCAAATAGGAGAAGGTACAGTACATCTTTCCGTTGGTAGACAGAGGTAGGTTTTGAAGTTTGATGGTGGGACGTTAGGTAAGCGCTCATCTGATGAGACTACTTTTTCCATCTGAAATACGGCAAGTCATCCCAGAAAATTAGGGAGAAAGTAGTAATGTTGGATGTTTGAGGACAAGAAAGTTTCAAAGGGCCACTGAGGTTACTGAGAAGGAAAAAGAGGTGATTAGAGATACAAAAGTTTGGCCAATGTTGAAAGCTCACTTGAGGTGGGAGATCATGACAATCTCTAGCAAGCGAGAGAAATAACTAGGAAGTCAATACATGGCAGCAATGAATGGCATAAGAGGTAGAATAGCCAAAGACATATATCTCACTCCAGAAAGAATTTTTAAGATGAGTAATCAGGTTTCAGCATAAAACGATGATTTAATGTCAGAGAAACATGATTTAGAATCTCAGCTACTAGGTTTGTAACATTGGGCAAGTTACTTGACTTCTCTCAAAATTTCAATTTCATCTTCTCTAAAATATAGACACTTCATCTGATTGTAGTGAAATTAAATGATAAAATACACATCAAGGGCTTAGCATGATGCCTAGTACAAAGTACATCCTCAACAAATGTTAAATATGTCAATAAAATATTTAATGATATGATTTTAAGATATTAGGGTTTGTTTTACATGAAATAGGTGTCATAGAAGACAGACTGGAAAGGTTTAGAGGGGATATAAAAAGTAAGAAATTGAGTCTACAGAGAAAAACGCCAAGTACTATGGAGACAAAAGTAACAGAGAAGATCAGATCATTGGAACAGCTTAATTCTTGGGCAATGACCAAAGAAAACAAGGAGGGGAAGCAGGATAGATTTACCTGGCCATAAAGTTAAACAAACAAAAATCCCAGGAGTCCTCTGATGGATAAAAGGTAAATAGCCTGGTCTCTGCACCCTGGGATCTGAGGAGCCGGTATAAGGGTTCTGAAGTTTTACAGTTTGAATTCTACAAGCAGGTAGTTCAGGCAAGACACCCAGGGGAAGGAGGCCAAACTTTCCCTCTCCCTAGTCCTAAATAAACATTCTCTTACTTTACTAGGGCTTTCACCCCTTTATTACATAAGCACAATCTGCTGACAGCCTCTCTGGTGTATTTGTTAACAATTTTCCATACGAGTACTCTTCTCCCTTCATCTCCCCTCAATTTCTACCCACACTATGATTCAATTTAAGCCTCTTCCACACAAATAAACATCTGCACATTATATATGTACTCTTCATAGTTATTCCACGTGCCATTAACACCCAGTTTAAGTTCAGAAAGGGTAAAAACCAAGATTTACACTGCCTGACAGAGCTAAACACACTGTAGGTGCTTAAATGCTTCAGAACAAAAGGTCAGGTGGTTTTACTAGAGAACTGACACATATCAGTCTGTCCTATTTCAGTCTTTTAACAAGCTGTACTACTATAAAATAAATTGAGAAGAATACAAAATATAATAATACAAAACACGTATTGGCAAGCTTTTTCTTAAAGAGTCAGAAGTAAATATTTCAGGCTTATGAACTATACATTCTCTGTTGAACTACTCAGCTCTGCCCTTGTAGCACAAATGCAACCACAGACAATGTGCAAATAAATACGCCCGGCTGTGTTCCAATAAAACTTTATTTACAGATAGGTGGCCAGCCAGCAGGTTGTAGTTTGTCAACTTGTGCCTAATAAGAAAAATGCTCAGAGCCTATTACATGATGTAGAAGAAAAATATAACTCAGCAAATTAAAAAAGGTTAAAGACAACTGACAAGAAAATACAATAATATCCCATGAGAGATACACTGAGAGTGCTTAGTTTCTGGGGTTATGTGCAGTAATAACAAATTAAAATCATGAAAACTGCGGCAGATTCTAAGGTGATGCCCATGATTCCTGTTTCCTGGTATTAAGGCCTTTGCGTAACCTCTTCTCTTTGAATGTGGGTGGAACTTGTGACTTGCTTCCAACCAAAAGAATATGGGAAAGGTGATGAGATGTCACTTCTGTTACCTAAGACTGTAGCATCTAGCTTGCTGAGAGACATTCTTGCTTACTAGTTTTGAAGAAATAAGAATCCATGTTGAGAGCTGCCCTATGAAGACACAGCCTCTGGCCAAGAGCCAGCAAGGAAATGAATGCTGCCAACAGCCATGTGAGCCAGGAAGCAGATCCTTCCCCTGACAAGCCTTCAGATGAGAACCCAGCCCTGGCTGACACCTGGACCAACTTGCAGAGGACCCAGCCAAGTTGTACTTGGACTCATGACCCACAGAAATTGTGAGATAATAAATGTGTATTGTTTTCAAGCTGCGAGATTTGTTTTAATATTCTACAGCAATCAATAATTGATACAAAAGTATACTCATAACAAATTGTAATTAACTGTCTAATAGCATATCATTTATCTCCTACTTCTAGACCTAAAATTACATAATTAAGTCAGATATTAATTTAAAAATAACATATTCATAAATGTCACACAACTTGTATTTTATTTACTGAAAATGTCTATTAAAGCCTTTTGATACTATCTCTGCAAACAGATCAAGATTCCTTTGCTTAAAAAGAAGCTGCATAAACTCTAAATATTTATGCCATTCCTTCACTTTTGATACTTCTAAGGTGTTCCAAATTTACCCATGTACTAGACTGTCAGAAAGCAATTTAAATGTAAAACATCTCAAAGCATATTCTAGAATTAAAGAATGAAACGTGTTTTAAGAAAAGTCTATCTGATTTTCAAAGTAAAGGTAGGAGTCTCTTAGTTCTTCAATTTATTCCTCAGAGAATGGCCTTTTATGTATTCATATTTGTTTATTTTGTTGTACGCAGGTCTCAAGTAGGCTTACCCAGGGTTTTCTGGCAGTGCTGGCTATCTCTAGTTTCCATGGTTACATGCTCCTGAAACTGCAAATACACTGCTCTGCAAGCCCACACTCATGTGCATGCACACATACAGACAACTGCCTTGGTAAATGAGTAATCCATTTCAAGAAAAAATGGTAAAAAAGTTGACAATCTACAGTAAAAAGTTATTAATGAAAATCATCTTCAGGCTTTAATTTTATCTTACTTCTGGAATAAAAAAGTCTTTGAGTGATGAGCAATACAGTAACGCTCTAGGCTCCTAAACTGACCTCAGATCTGCATATTTAGTTTATATTGGGAACTATTCATCCATTTCTTAAGGCAGATTTCACTCACTGCACAAGTTCTATTGACTTGGGAATGGAGAAGAGTAGAGAACCTAGTAGGTAAGACTCCTACTGCTAACCTAATCTTTCAAAGAAATGTAAAACTGCTTCCAAGTCTTGCTTTAAAGTTTTCTAAAGAAAACAAAGTAGTAGATGATAAACTAAGTTTACTCAAGTTATACAAATTTTTAAAAATCTTAACACACTTTGAAGTTGACAGTAGGGCATAAATAATGCTGAAAAGATTCGAAATATTAGCTTTATGGAATGACCAGACTATAAAGACAAAGTCTTTGGTTTATACCTGTTATATTCCTTTATTCAAAAGTGAATTGACATTTCATCAAGGACAGACTTTTTAAAAATCTTACTGTGCTTTATTCTTGCCTGAGTTTTTCCTTATTACTCATTATAAAAAATCTCCTTAGCTAGATCACCAAGTTCATTAGGCATGTGTTCTGCTTCCATATAACTGAAGACAACAATGTCACTCAGCTTTCTGCCGCTATGTAACAAGGATCCCCCTTCGTCCAGTTTTCAGTAACACAGACCTCATTTCCTTTTGGCAGTGCCCTCAAAGTACAGATTTCCACTAATGATCTGTTGGTGGCAATTTAGGCTTTGTCTTATGTGCTCCTCAAAATCCTTCCAGTCTTTGCCCACTGCGTGGCTCCAATGCCACTCCCACACTTTTAGGTATTTGTTATGGAAGCACTCCCTTCCAAGATACCAAAATTTGCTATGAAATAACATTGCCAATATTTGTAGAAGATGATTGCCTACTTAGAAAATTCAAGTGAATCTATATACTGTTCAAAAGTTGCTGGTTATAAGATTAATATACAAAAATCAACAGCAGTCCCTTGTACCAGTTAAAATCAATGATAAAATATAATGATAAACCCCTCTATTATGGTACTAACTTATTATATTCTACTTATTTGCCATACATGTCTTCTCCATAGATGCACAGTTCCTTAAGGGAAGAGGGCATCTTGTCTATATTTGTAACCCCAATATCTAGTACACACATGGGTGTTCAATGAACACTTATTCAATGAATTATCAATCATCATTGGATTCTTAGTATCATTCACAGACACTTCCCTGGGGAAAAGAATTAAAATTCAGCTGCATATATTTTTTTAAACCACTACAGTAACTCTCCAGACTTTTAGTCATCAAAGAGAAAACTCCCAGGTTCAAATGATGAAATGCCACTCTTTAATTTTCACCTGTTTAGACTGGCAAAGATTTAAAAGTTTAATAATATACAGTGGTGTTAAGGTTGAGGGTAAACTAGTATTCTTATAATTATTGATTGAAGTATAAGGTGGTATAAACTCTTGGGAGAGCAATCTAATAATATCTAACACAAATTAACATGTCTCAATCAAGCAAGTCTATAGCTTGGAATTTATTCTACAGATACTTACATATGTCGCAAAGCTTACATACAAGATTTGCACAATAGCACTGTTAGTAATAAAACAATGAAATTAACTTAATTTATCAGTGGAAAATGATCTAACTCAATTACGGTCCATGCATCTGAGGAACTGCTATGCAGTTGTCAAGAGGAATGAGGTGTAAGCATACGAATGCCCACGGAGTGATCGCTAAGAAGCATTAAGTGGAAAAAGCAAGGCGCTAAGTGCTCCCATGTATATTACTTACATTTATCAGTGGAAAATGATCTAACTCAATTACGGTCATGCATCTGAGGAACTGCTATGCAGTTGTTAAGAGGAATGAGGTATAAGCATACGAATGCCCACGGAGTGATCGCTAAGAAGCATTAAGTGGAAAAAGCAAGGCGCTAAGTGCTCCCATGTATATTACTTACGTAGAAAAATTTGGGTGGGATATCCAGGACAGTACTGTCTCTGGATATGGGGACCGAGAAACTGAAAGGATAACATAATTTTCTCTACATATCCTTTTGTATTTTATGTATATATTTATTTATATCAAAATTGTGAATTACTTTTTCCATAAAATCCTTCAATCACTATTTACTAAAAGATAAATTTTTAAAAATGTGAGTATCATCACCATTTCTAGAATTTTATTATCAGTCATACTGAGTTTGGAATATTTTATTCAGTTGTGGGCACAGCTAAACTGCCAATGCCAGACTAGAAGGTGAGACAAGAGAACCCCCAGGAGAGTGGAGTGTGAAAACCATGATACATAAAAACCAGTTTAAGAAATTATGCCTATTTAGTTTGGTGAAAAATTGCAGTGATAAAATAGCTATTTTCAAATATCTTAAGAGTGTCATGTGAGAGTAGGTAGATTAATTGTGTATTGTATCAGAGGACAAAACTAGGAATAACAAATCTGTTACAGGTATATGGATTAAACATTAGCATAAAGAACTGTCTAATAAATGACAGCATTTTCAACAACAAAGCATTGCTTTGTGAAGTAGTGAGCCCTTTAAACTAGAGAAATCTGTACTCAAATGGTGTTTGATATCTTTCAAGGATTATGGAGAAGTAATTTGTGGCTAGATGGGAGCTTGGATTATGTAACTGCCAAGGGTTATTTCAATTCCAAGATTCTATGGCCTAAACTAAAAATAAGGCAGACAGGGTTACGTACGTATATTTAAATAAAAACTGTTGTAGCTTTAAAGATGGAAAATGCATGATTTATCAGTTTGTGACTCTTCTTTCAATAAAAAAACAGTAATGATAAAATCTGCAATGTATACAATGGACTTATTAGTACATCAACTTCTCAAATTAATCTCTGTAATAATCCCTCTTTAAATACCGAGAGCCTCCAAAAAATCACTTGGCATTAATTTTAGTTTCTTTTAAAAATGGAGCACAACGTGCTCTGAACATTTTTAAATTATAAGATCTACATTTTCAGATATATTTGCCTAATTTACTTCACATTCAGATCAACATCTGAATTTAAATTAGAATTTAAGGCAATTCCTCTATAATTTACCTTAACTCTCTCATAGTGTTAAATACTTAATTTCAGAATAAGCAAGCCCATAAATAACACCATCATGCACAACAGAAAACTGTGGTCAGTAAAGAGCAAAGAATGTATGCTATACTAACCAATCAGGAGAAGTGTTCCAACGGCCAAGCCTCCACCTGGAAATGAAACAAAACCAAGGAGAAAATTAATCTACCTTTTCACATTATCTTTAGCATAAAAGTTAGGCTTTATCAAGGACAGGTACTTCAATAACTTTAAAATTGCAGTTGAGAACAACATTTTAATTACCTTTGCAATACTTTGCTTAAGGTGCTATTATGAAATAATTACATATTATATGTAATTACACACTACAGATTACAATTATTTTCATAATACACTGCACTATCCTCCTTTCTTCTGTGATAGGACCATGCAGCATTCAACATAACTGTGGTTATGCATTCCAGTGTTATATTTAGCACTTGTTAATAAATTAACTCAGTAGCTGAGACCTAAATGCACACAGTAACTGAACTACTACAGAAGTACAACACAGAAAACAAAGGTTATTATAATAGAAATTCCACTTCAATATTTATCCTCAATTTAATAAGCTTTGCGGGGGGGAACCTTGCTAATTAAAACTAAATCTTTTTCATGATGAATAATGTGCACAAAGTTTGGACATGATCTAAATATATTTAGAATTCAAAATGAACAATGTTTTTGTCATTTCAAACAAAAAAGGCACAATCACAAAATACATTTTCAGTACTACTAGAAAACGTTCTTTTAAATACCTGAATTAGGGTAATATGATCATGAATATATAACTCAAATAAGAACTCACTAAAAATCAATGCAAAATCAAGTTTTAGGAAACTAGAACTACACTAAAAAGATAAGACATTCGACTACTGACATTTTGTTTGTAAAACATTTGTATTACTACAAATTCACTTTAAAATATGTATATCAAAAAATGAAACGTACTTAAGGTACAATTAATTAAAAAAGAAACTAATCAAAATTGTTAGACAACTGAAGACAGTGTGACTAGGGTTTTTTTCTTGTTCCATACAAAGTTGTGAAAGAAATTTTTGAATTACATAAGGCCTGCAACTAGAAATTTAGAACACCAATAGCTTCCCTAAAAAAGTTTTGTAGTGGCAAATGTTATACAGAAAAACTTAGTATGAAAGCTCCCTTTGGTAGTGTTTATTTTTTGCCTTGCAAATAAGCATAAACGTCATGTTTCAAAGAATTTCAAATTTGGTAACATACATGCACACAGAATAAAACGGAACATTTTGACTTTATGATGATAAGTAAAACATTCCAAATTGTTAGAGAAGAAAACAAGCAAAAAAACAGTACATTTATATATTTTTATGTTTAAGTGGATTTGTTATAGTAGTAAATATATAATTTCACATTTAGATAACTTCCTTCATTACAGCATTTAAAGCCACACCAGACTACATAACTTTGTTGTTTAAACTAAAAGACTGACCTAAACTGAAATATATATGATGAAAACACTCAGAAACGATCAGAGCAAAAAGGTTTTCTTTGAGACAAGATTAAGCTAAATGTTTAATTTTACAGTTTCTGCTACATATAGATCACTAGTTACTTTTTAATCCATTTTGAACATTTTAAATCACACTCTTCAACTCCTTACATCCCTGTGTTCCCTTACATGCAAGAAGAAACACTTAACTGTCTCACCGCCATCTTCTGTATATTTAAGGACGTGAAACACCGCAAGTACACAACAGACACTGCAGTGTCTAGGCTAGAGCAGGGGCTACAAGAGGTAGCCACCTTTTCTTTCTTAACCTATTTCTTACAGGAAGGATTTAGATTTCTCATCTAGACTCCCCTGGGTCTACATTCATGTCTCCTCAAATTCGGAATTTACATAAGGCCTGCAACTAGAATAGTTAGAGAATTAAAGTTTTTTGTGAATGCTGTTCACAGTGGGACAATAATAAATAAAGGAATAGTTTCCCAATTAAATGAAGTGATAGCTAGCTCAGGTGTCTGGTCTAGAGAGGTACTAAGGGCTACCTCACCATTCTAGAAATTACTTTTTGACTAGAACAAATCACTAAAGATATATCGTGACTTGATAAATGGTGAGGACCATAACAATAAATCAGACTAAGAAGAAAATATTCTGAAGAATGATCCAAACAATCCACTGTTCCTGATAATCCAGAAAAAAACACTACTCAAATTTTTTAAATCTCATGTACGTTAAAACTCTAATGTTTGGAAAATTTGAACATTACTTAAAACAACACAAAAAGGGGACATCTTAATGACTTTTATCAGCCAAATTTATATCTTATCAGGACTTCTCTCAGAAAAAGGCAATTTTCTTTCTTTTTTTTCTAGTGGGCTGTACTGTGTAAATTCACTGGACTGAAATTTGGATTGGCTCTTTTAGAGGTTGGTCACTCTGAAGCTTGGTCATAGAGAATAAGATGAAATCGCCTTGTTAACTATTTTTAAACTAAGCTTTTATTCCATGTATGTGAAGTAAAATGAGTTGACACGTACATATACACACAACAACAGAGGCAAAGCTCCTCTATTCCTGCAAACTTAATTTTAGTGTGACAAAACCTCACGATATTTCCCCAAAATATCTCTGTATAAGGCATTTTGATATACCTCACTTGACGTGAGGTTCTAGCTGTATTTTAAACCAGAGTAAGTTAGAATATGTTTGTAGCCATGTCCCTATCCAAAAATAAAAACCTGGGGCCAGACCCGTGGCCCAGTGGTTAAGGTCGCACGCTCTGCTTCAGCAGCCCAAGGTTTCACGGTTCAGATCCTGGGTGTGGACACAGCACTGCTCATCAAGCCATGCTGAGGCGGGGTCGCACATAGCACAACTAGGACCCACAACTAAAAATATACAACTACATACCAATGGGCTCTGGGAAGAAAAAGGAAAAATAAAATCTTAAAATAAACAAATAAATAAGTAAAAAGCTTAAACAATCAACCATGACAGGATATCTTGATATATTCAACAAAAGCTCGCTTTTATCTTTAAATTCAGTAATCCATTAGTAATTTTATCTAATCTCAAAAGCAATATAGATTTCACACTAGTACTTCCCAATTAAAATAGAAGTATCTTTTCCCAATAGCCCACTAAACGTTTGATAGGTAAGTAATGGGGTGAGTAAGTAATCATCTTATTTCTATGATGAAACGTACAAAGGAGTAAAATGATCTTGTCTACCGCCTCCTCTCTCCTATACTCATGTTCATTACCTCTCTCCTAGACTTGTGATTTCATTATAAGTCTATTTTTCCTTCTCTCTCTAGGACATATGAAACATCCTGACAACTCCTGATTATCACAATATTGGCTGGGCAGATATGAGAATCAGAACAGAAGCAGCTATGAACAGCGAGAATGGTTCTGTAGAATAAACCACATGAAACAATTTTACAGAGCAATACACAAGAAGCTACACTTACCTTAAATGTATAGCTATTAGTTGCTAAAATATCACAACTAGGATATTGCTAAGTATACAGTCCAAGCTCAAGGTACACCATCCCACACTCCAGATCAAGATATAGAGGAGTAAAGGAAATAAGCCTACCAATATTTACTTTTTGACATCAGTGTTGAAATGGCAGCTACCATCAAGATTCTTCAGAGTACTCTTCCTGGACTATTATTTACCCCAAATCCCCATCTTCCATTCACTTGACTGTCAAAATTTAGTAAGTTCTGAACAGCACAGAGGCTATGCCAGTTAAACCTGAGAAGTCACCCTTCCTTCAAGCACCTTCTTGAAGGATAAGGCTGGGGGATAATGTCCCCAGGTTGCACAATATGGTCCTCAAAATGGACTATACCTTATATCCTAGAAAAAAAGAAATTCTGCCAGAACCTTTTAACTGCTATAATTTCTCTTTGGAAACTCCTGGAAAAAGAAAAACGGAATATAGTGTCCACAATAACACAAATGTCCTGAAGGGGCAGGGTTGAGAATGTGGGTTAGGAAATCTCAGAACGTAAAAATTTAAATGTTGCCAACTTGGGAAATGTATATAATTATCCAACAATAAAATTAAGCTGTCAGAATAAAAATATTTCATATGATTAGATCATGTTTAAAAGATGCAGGTATAGGGAATTCTCAAAGTTATAAAAACACGGGAGTAAGCAACGGAAATATTAGCATATTATCAAATGATTAACATTCAATTAGCCTGTACGATGCCTTTCCAATACATTTTGCATCTGTGCTTAAAATTACAATGATGTCACAGTGGCAGTGGTAAAATATCACCACAGTGCTTGGCAGTGACAATACAATATTTACTTATTACACAGTAACCACAGAATATATTTAAGCAACAATCACGTCACAGTATAGTTTCATCATTCTGATATCATATCCTACTATCATTACATTTTGTCACAATGTGGTTATATTAGGCTTGTCACAATCTGAGTCAAACAACATTTTAGAGTAACAATATAATCTGAATTGCCTATACTTAAGTATATACACATGAGCAGCCACATGTTTCACTTTCAATTGTTTCAATGAAAAACAAATGTAAAGGGTTTGCTCTACAAGGCAAGATAAAATAGAAAATCAAAATACAAAAATGCCATTAAGAAGTTAACAACAACTAAAATACTTTTGCACATATTTATTATTCCAAATGTAGTAGCTCCTATTGTAATAACTCCTTCGATTTATGCACACTTTGAGAATTAACTGCATACATGCAAAATATATTTCAAAATATCCAAAAACTGCTATTTATTTCAGCCTTCTTAATGAACACTATTTTTTAGCATAAGCTTGTTACAGTCAATTACTAGAGTCCCCATCCCCAAGCAAATCTGGAAAATTTTTAAATTACAGTTTGAGTTTACATCACTGTAGAAACACAGGAGGAAAGTGCTCTGGGTTACCTTTTTGGGTGTTTTTAGAGACTGTAGTTAAATCACTAGTTTTAGTTTCAATAAATGGTTAAAAGCACCTGAAATGAGTCTGCAAAAATTTGAAACAGCTGTAGCATAGTGCGGAACACTAAATTTGGAGCCTAAAGATCAGCCCAGACTGTCACTGGTTCTGTGAATGTCCACGTCACTTAAGTGTTTTTAGAGCTCAAACACATAACTCAGTCCTACAGGTTTCATATTCTCTTGTGCAGATCTTTTTCTACATACTATTTTTCTTTCAATCAAGAACTTATTGAGAATCTAAGTGCCAGGAACTGTACTAGACACGTTCTGTAATTCTAACGAGGAACTGAAGGGATAATGTCAGAAATATGACCTTTTTGTTTGGAGTTTCAGAATCAAGTGAATGAAGTTACACATCCCCATTGAACTAAAAACACAGACAGGTAAGGACTAGGAAAAGCTTCCAAGTTTTAAGTTCAAATATAGTACAATACAAGTGAGGCTCACAAGGAAAAAAAAAGCAAGATAAATATTTGCTAACTAGATATTTTGAATCATTTCTGTTTATAGTACTATGTAATTTAGGAAGGCAAAAGACTTGAAAAAATTAAGTGAAAATACTTAACGTAGAAATAACCAGGATCCACTTATGGACATGACATAACAGACGGAAGAAGCCATGCTCTTTCTCATAGGTTGCTTGCCTTGTCATTTTCCTTTGCATCAAACCTTTGTGAAAAGCCTACCTCGTGGGAAAAAATTACAGAGAGAAAACGTCAAGAATAAGCAATGGCATTTATACTATGTCATGAAAGTGGGTAAGGCTTAACGGACACATGCCACATGCTATGAGAAAGTTATGAAATATAAACAGACCAATTTTAATGAAGCATCATTCTGAAAGAAATTAACTAATTTACAAGCTTTATTAACACAGCAGCTCTGTCTTACCAACCTAACCCGCCCAATTCCTTCAACATAACAGCTATGAAACAAGCACATTCTTCAGCAGGCTTCTCATGAAAAACTCCAGGTTATACAGGAAAGCCTAAGAACTGCACTTCTTTTTCTCGTTAAAATGTGAACTGCCTTTAAACATATCGTTGGGAGTGTAATGCTGGGACACACACACAGACGGGAAGAAACTGAACAGGAACACACACACATGCTTAGCGCAGACACGACGGGGATGTCAGCATCGACGACGGGCTGGAACGCCTCGCACTCACAAGAGCCTCTAACAGTCATCCTCGCAAACCGAGACGGCTTGCTTCGAGATTCAGAACCGGGGGCTGAGCGGCCTGGCGGCGAAGGAGGGCACGCTACCTTTCTCAGCGTTTTCTAACGGAGCCCGTCTCTCCCAGTGACGCCAACTTTCGCGGGGTGGTCCAAACCCCGAGCTGTCCGGGGCTGGCACAGGGAGCACCCCGACACGGGGCGGGGCCGGGCCGCGTGCGCACGTGAACGGCCGCCGGGACCGGGCAGCGAGCCGGCTCACGGCACGTGGGACCCCGCGCACTCCGGCTCTCACGAGGCCGGCGGGCCGCGCCGAGGAGGGGCCCACGGCGCGCACGGCCCCCCGCAGCCCGTCCTCCCTCCGCCCGGGCCGGCCGCATCCGCTCCGCGTCCGGAGGCCGAGGCGGCGGGGGCTCCCCGGCAGCCCCTCCCGAGGGGTTCCCGCTGCGGAGCCCACATCTCCGTTCGGAACCGACCTAAGAGCTGGTCCAGGGCTGGGAGCCCGGTGGACACCAGCAGCTGTCCGTTCCGCACCGACGGCCGCGTGCCCGCGATGGACGCCAGCCGACGGCAGCCGCCGTCGGGGCCGCTGGCTCTCGGACCCCTCCTCTGGAAACTGGTGACGCTGTCCTTGCCGGCCGCCGCCACCACACACCCGGGCGCCCCGGCGCGGGGGCCGCAACTCGTCGCCGCCGCCGCCATCTTGGCGCTCCCGCCTTGGCCAATGGGAACTCCGGTAACTGCGGCGGCGGCCCGTCAGAGCCGCCCGCGGGCCCGCCTCCTTGCCCCCCCGCGGCGCCCGTAGCCAATAGGACTGAGGCCTCCCTCCGCGTCAACCAATCGCAAGGCGTACTGCAGAAACGTGCGCTTACGTAGGGCCGGTGGACGCTGCGGGGCCCAGGTGAGGAAGGCCCACCTGGGTCCCGGCTTGGGGGTCTTCCGGGTTCTCCGGGGCGGGCGGCGTCCTTCCACGCTCTGTTCGCTCTGCGTGTCTTCACGCACGCTGAGGTGGAGGGGAGGCCGGTGGGGCGGGTGTGGGTGCGCTCACACACGCCGGGTGGGGAGGCCGGTGGAGCGACTGTGCGTGGGCTCACGCCCGCCGAGGTGGAGGGGAGGCCGGTGGGGCGGGTGTGCGTGCGCTCACACACGCCGGGTGGGGAGGCCGGTGGAGCGACTGTGCGTGGGCTCACGCCCGCCGAGGTGGAGGGGAGGCCGGTGGGGCGGGTGTGCGTGCGCTCACACACGCCGGGTGGGGAGGCCGGTGGAGCGACTGTGCGTGGGCTCACGCCCGCCGAGGTGGAGGGGAGGCCGGTGGGGCGGGTGTGGGTGCCCTCACGCACGCCGGGTGGGGAGGCCGGTGGAGCGGGTGTGCGTGTGCTCACGCCCGCCGAGGTGGAGGGGAGGTCGGTGGAGCGGTTGTGCGTGCGCTCACGCCTGCCTACGTGGAGGGGAGGCCAGTGGAGCGGGTGTGCGTGTGCTCACGCCTGCCTAGGTGGAGGGGAGGCTGGTGGAGCTGCGTGATGGCCCCGCCGGTAGGACCCTGCGGCTGTGTCCCAGCCCCGGCCCTTCCCCACGATTTCTGGGGTCGGGCCCCCGCCCTCCCTGCGGGGTATTTCTGGTGGTATGGTGTTTGAGTTGGAAAGGCCATCCGTTCCCTTGGCCTCAGGCGGCAGGTGACGAAGTGTCCCTCTCCAAGCCCCCGAGAGAAGCTTCGTGGACTTTAATTAGCGCCCCTGGAAGGCTGGGAGCGTCTTTCCCTCAGTGGTGTGAAGGACAAGTATTACTCTGACGGCCTAGTTCACACCTTTAATTGTTCGCTGTTAAGGCAGCTGCAAATAACAGCGCTTTAGGTTTCTTCCCCAAAAAACTTTAAGAATGAGATGTGTATGTACTTACTTTTTCTAGTGATTTGTGAACTCTGGATTGAGAACTTTCTTATTAGAACAGGAATTTTATAGGCGGAAAAAACCATGTAATTTAGAGCTGAGTGTTTGGAGTTAAAAATCTTTTCAAAACTGAGCGGGGGGGGGGGGGAGTGATGTTTAAAGGCGTTCATGATTGACAAATCTCTAAACTAAAAAAGACTCCCAAATCATGCCTGCACTACCAAATTACTAGTTTTGATAGTGATCTTATGATGCTTTTTAAAAATACATCCAAACCTCATTGGAATGCTTGCCTTTGAGTTGTAGTAAATCTCAGTGACCTGTTAGAACTTTCTGGCTGATTCTCTTTGCTAAATTGAAATTAGTATTGCCATATAGTAACTGGAGTTTTCATCTTGGTAAGATCTTTGAGTTTTGTTTGTTTTTTGCTGAGGAAGATTTACCTTGAGCTAACAGCTGTGCCAATCTTCCTCTATTTTGTATGTGGCTCACCACCACAGCACAGCTGCTGACCAGTGGTGTAGGTCCATGCCTGGGGTCTGAACCTACACTTCCAGCCTGCCGAGGCAGAGTGTGCTGGATGTACCCAATATGCCACCAGGCTGGCCCCTGTTTGTTTGTTTTTTAAAGAAAACGTTCAGGAAAAAAAACAAACCTGCCTTGCTGTTAACAACATATCAACTGGAAAGCTAGATCAAGGTTTAGGTGCTGTCATTTCAAATTTTTTGCCAGTATAAATCTGTAATCTGAATAATTCAATAAATAGCTGTTGAATGCTTGCTGTCTGTTTTGACCTAATTGCATCATTTTTGACCTATAGAACTAAAAATGTTCTTATTTGGGGAGGGTAAGATTAACATAGAAAACAGCATAGCACTCAAAGTGGACACATTGAACAGCGTGTGCTAATTTTGTCCTATAGTAAGTAAGTGCTAAAAAGACCAAAACAAAAAGTGACAATCTGGTATCAAATAGAAACGTCTTGGATACTTTTAGTGCTCTGAAAACTTTGAAATACTACAAATAGTGAATTTTTGTAGGTTTTGTTACTACATATTTCCTTGGTTTCTCCTCTACTTCTCGCTTTAGTTCTTTAAAGGTGATGCCATGATGCTTTGTTTGCTTTATTACTGGAACTGAAGAACTGTTTTCAACTTTAACGGTAATTTGGGAAGCATGACATATATCTTTGGTATAACATCATCATAGAGTAGATTAATCTGTCCTAATTTTTTTTACAAAGACAAACGCTATGCTCTCTACTTATCCTTCAAGTCTCACGTTAACCAACACATCCTCAGTAAAGCCATTTCACCTTGCTGTCAAAATGAAATGAGCTCCTAAATACCAACGAGTGGAATTGGAAATTAAAAATACAATACGATTTACAATAGTTTCCAAAAAATGAAATACTTAGGTATAAGTCTCAAAAAGAAATGTATAAGATCTATATGAGGAAAACTATAAAACTCTGATGAACAAAATCAAAGAAGAACCAAATAAATGGAAGGATATTCCATGTTTATGGATAGGAAGACTCAGTGTTTTCAAGATGTCAGTTCTTCTCAAATTGATCTATAGATTCAATGCAATCCCAATAAAAATCCAGCAAGTTATTTTATGGATCTTGACAAACTGATTCTGAAGTTTATAAGGAGAGGCAAAAGACTCAGAATGACCAACACAATATTGAAGGAGAAGAACAAACTTGAAGGACTGACACTGCCAGACTTTAAGACTTACTACAAAGCTACAGTAATCAAGACATTGTGGTAGTGGCAAAAGAATAGACAAATTGGTGGAACAGTATAGAGAGCACAGCACTAGACTCACATAAATATAGTCAATTATCTTGGACAAATGAGCAAAGACAATACAATGAAGCAAAGATAGTCTTTTCAACAGATGGTGCTGGAACAACTAGACATATACATGCAAAAAATTAACTCAAAGTGCATCACATACCAAATTGTAAAATGCAAAACTATAAAACCCCTAGAAGATAATATAGAAAACTTAGAGAACCATGGTGATGGTGGTGCTGTTTTAGATACAGCACTAAAGACATGATCCACGAAAGAAAGAAATGATAATCGGGACTTCGTTAAAATTTAAAACTTCTGCTCTGTGAAAGACAATGTCAAGAGAATGAGAAGAAAAAATACGGACTGGGAGAACATATTTGCAAAAGATACATCTGATAAAGTGCTGTTATCTAAAATATACAAAGACTTTTTAAAACTCAACAATAAGATAACGAACAACCTGATTTAAAAATGGGCCAAAGACCTTGACAGACACCTGACCAGAGAAGATATACAGGTGGCAAATAAGCAAATACAAAGATGTTCCACATCAAATGTCATCAGAGAACTGCAAATTGTGACAACATTGAGATACCACTGCACACCTATTGGAATGGCCAAAATCCAGATCACTGACGCCACCAAATGCCAGTGAGGATGTGGAGCAACAGGAACTCTTGTCTATTGCTGATGGGAAAACAGAATGCTACAGCCACTTTGGAAGACGGTTTGGAGATTTCTTACAAAATTAAACACACTCTTAGCATACGATCCAGCAATTGTACTCCTTGGCATTTACCCAAAGGAGCTGAAGACATTTCCACATAAAAATCTGCATGTGGGTGCTTATAGCAGCTTTAATCTTAGTTGCCAAAATTTGGAAGCAACCAAGATGTCCTTCAGTAGCTGAATGGATTAAAAACAGTGTGGTGAATCCAGACAGTGGAATGTTATTCAATGCTAAAAACAAGTGAGCTATCAAGCCATGAAAAGATGGGGGAAACTTGAATTCAAATTACTAATTGAAAGAGGCTATTTCAAAAAGCTGCATACTGATTCCAAGTGTATGACATTCTGGAAAAGGCAAAACTATGGAGACAATAAACAGATCAGTAGTTGCCAGAGGTGGTAGAGGGGAGAGATGAATAGGCAAAGCACAGAATTTTTAGGGCAGTGAAAATATTCTGTGCAATATTATAATGATGGATATATGTTATTACACTTTTGTCCAAACCCATAGAATGCACAGCACCAAAAGTGAACTCTAAGGTAAACTGTGGACTTTAGATGATTATGATCTGTCAATGCAGGTTCATCCTTGGTAAAAAATGTGGCATTCTGGTGAGTGATGTTGGTAATGGGGAAGGATATGCCTGTGTGGGGTCAGAAGTATATAGAAAATTTCTTCCTCTTAATTTTGTTATACTCCTGAAACTGCTCTAAAATAGTAAAGTCTCTAAAAAAAAAAAAGTCAAAAAAAAGGATCAGCTATATAAAATCTGTCTGAGAGTTCCATAAGCAACATGTATGGCACCCTTTGTGGCTACATTGTGGGGCCATTTCCACAGGGGTTCCAACAAGTTGGCATTCTGAGAAGTCTTCGGGTACAATGGAAAGACTGCAATGACCTATTTAGGAGTCACCAGAAAACATAATGGTCATGATACGCAATTAGCACCCCATGACAAAAATGGGTACCCTTTCAATTGGTCTTTTAGTGGCTTTTCTGATACCCAGGGTCCATATTACCATGGTGTCAGTGCAGGTAAAGCATATAACAGAGATATTGTGGAGCCTTACTACAGGCCTGATGGCATTTTGGCAGCATGATTGAATGAATGCCAAGGACATACCTACACAGAGGGAGTTCTTGGACCCCACGTAATCCCTTTTTGCTTCCTGTTAGTGTGCTCAAAGAGGGAAACCAGTCCTTACTTCCAGCGTCGCAGATTTGTTTTACCTGTTTTTGTACTTTATATAAATGAAGCCATACACTGTGTACTCTTCTGTTTGACTTCTTTTGCTTAACATTATATTTATGAAATGATCGTTATTAATGTTACAGTTGTGGATTACAGCTGTATAGTATTGTGAAAATATATCACAATTCGCTATAAATTCCAAGAGAATTTCAATTGAAATTCAATTGAAAGAGATTTGGCTAGTTTACCATTCGTAGCCAAACATTTTTCTAACGTGATTGTACCAATTTACACTCTTACTAGGAATGTTTGAGAATTTCAGTTGCTTCTCATCCTTAACCAACATTTAATATTTTCTTTCTTTCATTTTAGCCATTCTGGGAGGATTATTGTATGTCAGTCATTTGGATTCGGGCTGAGGAGGTCAAGCACCTGTTCATGTCTCTTGGCCATTTGGGTGAACTCTTCTGTGAAGAGTCTGTTCGTGTCTTTGCCAATTTTTAAAAATTGGATTGTTTGTCTTTCTCCCTGGATTTGGAGGAGTTCTTTTTATATTTTGGATAAGAGTTCAGTTGCATGTAAATGTATTACAGATATTTTCTTTTAGTCTGTGGCTTGTCTTTTTATATTCATAATTGTCTTTTGAGTTTAGTCAGAATATATTCTGATGTATCAACTTTTCTCTTTTTTTTAATTGAGTTAATGATAGGTTACAATCTTGTGAAATTTCAGTTGTACATTAATGTTTGTCATTCGTGTTGTAGGTGCACCACTTCACCCTTTGTGCCCAGCCCCCGCCCCACCTTTCCCCAGGTAGCCACTTATCTGTTCTCCTTGTCCATATTTTTAAATTCCTCATATGAGTGGAGTCATACAGAGATTGTCTTTCTCTAACTGGCTTATTTCACTTAACATAATTCCCTCAAGGTCCATCCATGTTGTTGCAAATGGGATGATTTTGTTCTGTTTTGCAGCTGAGTAGTATTCCATTGTGTATATATCAGCTTTTCTCTTTATGACTAGTGCTTTCTGGCTTGGTTTGCCTGCTCCAAGTTTCCATAGATGATCTCAGTGTTTTCCTCTAAAAGCCCTGCTATTTACTTTTAAACATTTGAGTCTTTGTTCTGTCGGAATTGATTTTTTTGTCTTTGGTGTGAGGCAGGGGTAAAGGTGTATTTGTTTTTCCTATTAGATATCCTGTCATCCAGCACCATTTATTGAAAAGACAGTTCTTTCCCTGCTGTACTGAATCATCACTTTTTAAATAAGTACAGTTACACATGTTAGACAGATTTCTTTCTGGACTGCATTCCATTGGTTAGTTTGTGGTTCTTCAGAAGGATGACTTCTTTTCTCTCAGAGTTTTAACTCCCTGTACTGCACTGTGCTCAAGCTAGATCAGTAAAAATAAGAAACTCACCCTTTGGCAATCCCTTTTTAGAAGTTTGACTCCTCCCAAAAATCTGTGTGCTTTTCTTCAATCTGTAGAGCCGTCACATAATTGTTTTTTGTATTTTGTCCTAAGTTTATGGTTATCATCTAGGGGAGGGTTTGTCTGTTAAGCTTACTTCACCTACCAGAAGTAGCTCCTATTACCTTTTTAGGGACTGTCATTCTTTCTTTTTTTATTCCTGATATTGCTTATTTGCATTTCTTCTTTTTTATTTTTCGTTGTTAGGTTTGCTAGGGATTTGTCATTTTTATGAAAATTAATTTCTTAATTGATTTTCTGCCTTTTCTAATATACTGTTGATAATTATGGGAGTAATTTTCTATAAGCACTGCTCTAGCTGCATCCTACAACTTTTAACATTTCATGTTTTCGTCATCATTTATTTCAAAATATTTTCTACTTTTTGTTTTGATTTCCTCATGGACCCATGAGTTTTCTAGGACACTTTTGATAGTGCTGAAATACTGAATTAAATTAGTTGCCAGTAAAGCAAGTAGCATCTGAGATTGTCCAGGGCACTTGAGTACTTATGTTCCTCCTAATTTTAGTGGGTGTTTAAATGTAAACAAGAAACTGGGGGGTTTTAAGTTAACATTTAAAAATCCATTGTATAATCATATCTTGGAATATTCAGTCTAATAGGGTAAATGTATCAAAAGGTAAACATGTTTTGATTCAAGGAGATTTGTCAAGTAAATGTATCTATAAAGGTGAACAAGACATTTTTAGTGGTAAACACTAAAAATTTTTAGTGATAATAGGAAAAGAAATTCCAGAGCTAGAATGGTGTAGCATTGGTATATCTCCCAATCTGGGACTGTTCTTCCATCTTTGCGTATAGCTCAAGTAAGAAATTGAACAACTATTGACTTGACTGGTGCCTGGCACTCCTTTTGTGGGTCAACTTAAGGGGTTTCATGGGCATAAAGCCACTGTGCTAATCTAAGCCTGTGTGGTGTTCTAATTGTCCTGGGCATTTCTGTTGAGATGTGATCACTTCCTCCTCAGTATGAATAATTAGGGGACCCCAGGGAAAGGCCAGGTATTACAAGCCATTCCAGGTGAAGCTTCTTACATCCCGTCCACTGGTTTTGCAGGAAGGGTCACACAGGCTAGTGAAGCTCCTCTCTGGAGAAATATGTAACTCTTGGCTTAATGAGTAGTGTTAGCAGAGGGAAATACATTATTTTGACAGCTGTTTCCCACTTTAAGAGTCTGGATATGAAGTATGTGTATACTTCATATACTGGATATGAAGTTTCTTGCAGGATAAGATGAAAATTAAAAATCCTAGCAAACATTTTCATTGTTAACTCAGAACTAAATTGGAGCCATCTATAACACAAATTTTTACTTTTTATTCATGGCTCTTGTTCTATATAATTATTCTATCATTCTTTGAATTATATTTTTCTTTGTAAACACTTTATTATTTTCAAATTTGGTAGCATTAATTAATTGCATTCTCTATATTGAATTCTTTTATAATCTCTTCTATATCTATCATGATATTTAGCTTCTCATTTGTAATGTTATGTCTGGATTTTTTCTCAGTTCATGTCTTTTCTCTCTGAATAACTGAAGGATTTTTAAAAAAATCTTTTTTTTTTGTTTTGTTTTTAAAGATTTTATTTTTTCCTTTTTCTCCCCAAAGCCCCCCCGGTACATAGTTGTGTATTCTTCGTTGTGGGTTCTTCTAGTTGTGGCATGTGGGATGCTGCCTCAGCGTGGTCTGATGAGTAGTGCCATGTCCGTGCCCAGGATTCGAACTAACGAAACACTGGGCCGCCTGCAGCGGAGCGCGCAAACTTAACCACTCGGCCACGGGGCCAGCCCCTAAAAAAATCTATTTTAGTGCTATTTTCATATAATGATATCTTAGATTTATGCATTAATTATTTTCTTTTCTAATGTTACTAATTTCTGTCTTTTTCTGAATTTAATCTTTATTCCTACTTCTTTTAGGTTTGTGTTTTTTTCCACTATCGCACTTTTTAAAGCAGTAATTAAAAAACTGTTCTAGTAATCTGTTATGGAATTTCCAGGTAAGCCCGGTCCCGTAGAACTTCCTGTGTTGATGGAAATGTCCTATATATCTACACTGGCCATTTCTATAGACATTAAACACATATGGCTGTTGGACACTTGAAGTATGGCTGATATGACTGAAGAACTGTACCTTTAATTTTAATTATTTAAATTTAAATACTACATTTGGCTAGTTGCTGCTGAATTGGACAGCATAACTCTAGGTCAAGATTTGACACACACAGGTGTGTCTAGGGGTATATATTTTTTTCTTTTCCTGCACTGTAGTCCCTGGGTCCTTTCCATTATTTTTCCTCCTTTGTGTGTGTGTGTGTGTCTTTATTGAAGGGGAGAGAGGAGTCTCTTTTCCTGCAATTTTTAGAGAGATTCTTACCCTCCTTGGGTTGTTGCTTTATATTTCTTCAACTTCTGTTTCAAGTTTTCTGTTTGTTGTGTATGTAGGGGAGGTGGTGTTGGAAAGGTATTCTATTCTAGATTTCCTTAATTATTCTTTTTGTTCTTTCTACTGTTTCATACACCTCTTATTTATAGGTGCAGTGTCTTATCCAATAACTCTGAAGATTTAAATAGAAATTCTTGGGGCTGGCCTGGTGGTGCAGCAGTTAAGTTCGCATGTTCAGCTTCTCAGTGGCCCGGGGTTCACTGGTTCAGATCCCGGGTGTGGACATGGCACTGCTTGGCAAGCTGTGCTGTGGCAGGTGTCCCACGTATAAAGTAGAGGAAGATGGGCACGGATGTTAGCTCAGGGCCAGTCTTCCTCTACAAAAAGAAGAGGATTGGCAGTAGTTAGCTCAGGGCTAATCTTCCTGAAAAAAACAAAAAAAAGTTAAATAGATTTTATTTTCCTTTTGTTTTATTCCTGAATTACCTCTGATTTCTCCAGAGTTACTTGTTCTGTTTTTCATAGTGGGCTTTCTTTTTTCATTCTTGTGGTTTCCTTAAATGTTGGTGATCTTTGGTTGTCCTCTCATATTGATATATGACCAGTTGAGTAATATAGATAACTGGAGTGAGTTTGCTCTTCTTTGGCTCCCTAGCAAATCTTTACCCTCAGCAGAAAGAATCTTGATGGGAAGTTCCCTGTAGGTGGGTAGGCAGGACTTTATTTATTTATTTATTTAAAATGTACAACACACTTTATCATTTTTATTTTTTAGTTGTAAGATTTTATTTTTCCTTTTTCTCCCCAAAGCCCCCCGGTACATAGTTGTGTATTTTTAGTTGTGGGTCCTTCCAGTTGTGGCATGTGGGATGCCGCCTCAGCATGGCCTGATGAACGGTGCCGTGTCCACGCCCAGGATTTGAACCGGCAAAACCCGGGGCCGCCGAAGTGGAGCATGCGAACTTAACCACTCAGCCATAGGGCTGGCCCCTAGGACTTATCTATTGATGTGCTTTTCTCAGAGCAGATAAGCAAAAAGCAAGCAGACAGACTGGGCCCTTTTCTAATAGCTAAATAAGGAGGGTCCTGTCCTGGGTTTCCAACCACCATGCGTTGGAGCCCACATTCCTCTCAGGCAAATTATACCTTTTTTTGTAGATTGCCCTCCATAACTGATGATTCAGCTTACAACCTCTTTGGACCCACAGCAAGAAAAGTCCCATCTTCCCTGAAACATTCTCCTGTGTATGTGGTTGGCCAGGGGTCAGCATCCTTTTTCAGAGACCAGATAGTAAATATTTTAGGTTTTGCTGGCCATTCAGCCCGTTTTACAACTTCTCAACTCTGCCATTGGAAAGCAGTCGTAGACAGTACATTAACAAAGGAGCATGGCTGTGTTTTAATAATACACTTTATCTATGAACACTGACATTTGAATTTCATATAATGTTTACACGTCACAAAATATTCTTTTTTTCTTTCAGCCATTTAAAAGTATAGACATCAGTCTTGGTTTGTAGGCGACACAGAAGCAGGTGGTGGCCTGGGAGATTTGCCCTGTAACCCGTAGTTTGCCAAACCCTGTGCTAGACTTGGTCTCTCACCCTGTTCTGCCTATCAGTATGATTTCGTGTGTTGTAGCTTCCAGACGTTGCTCAGAACCTCTTGTACGTTCATGCTTTTCACTCCTCTTTACTGACCTGAAGGTCAGCCTTTTCTTCTATTCAGGCCTTTGACACATTGGATGAGGCCCACCACGTTAGGGAAGGCACCATGCTTCCCTCAGTCTGATGACCCTCATGTTAATCACATCCGAAATCACCCCTGCAGCAACACCTACAATAATGTCTGACCAAACATCTTGGTGCCCTGTGGCCCAGTCAGGTTGACATGAAATTAACCATCACAGTCACATAGCTAGTAAGTGGTAGAGCTAGGATTCACAACCGAGCTAAGCTGTCTGACAACAAAATCTATGTTCTTATTTATTATTTGCACTGGACCCAAACTCAGTATTAGTATCCTCCTAAAGATAGCTCCTTTTTGGGCCAATTTATAGCCATTAGCACAAGAAATGTAGCATGTTTGCCTTTCTAAAGTAGGTATATATTCAGAGTGACCAGGATGGTGAGAAAATGTGGTATGAAACAATTAGGGTAATAAGAGGGATATGTTTAACCTAGAGGTGAATGGTTCTGACTTTCGTAAGTCCTGTCTTAATCTTGTGCAAGAGAAATTAGGCTTTTGTTTCTGTAGCGCGTAGAAATTTCAATTTCAATTCGGATTAAAGAAGGACTTGTTGTCAGAGTTGTCCAGCACTGAAACAAGATCTTTAATATTTTAAAAATAGTTGCTTTTAAAAATCTTTAGAATTTTAATGCCATGCTTTACTTTTTATATTTTTTCATTCCTCAAAATGAAAGGTTAAAAAAAAGTTAAAGGTCGTTTTGTATCATAATTTTGTCATTCCTCAGAATGAAAGATTTGAAAACAATTTCATAGTCTGGTATTCCAGGGTTAAATTTTTTTAAAAAATGAAATTGTTACCAATTTCACCTCACTCCCATGTGACTCTGACCCACACTGGGAGGAGCTCCGAGGAGGGGTCCATGGGTGGGCTTCGTACCCACAATCCACCCCTTCCTTGGAGGGTTCTTTGATGTTTGGTGTCACGGATTTGAAACAAAACCGAAGCTGAGCGTTCAACAGCACAAGCTTTTATTCAGTGGCCAGAGAATGGAGAAGTGGGAACTATGTGCACAAATCAACGTCTCAGCTCATGAGGCAGTTAAGCAGTTGTTACAAGGGGTGGAGGTAATGAAGGGGAGGAATATTCATAGTTATTTGGGTAACCGGGCTGGCTTTTCAGGGGAACAAGAGTGCCACCTCTTTTCTTTCCTTATTTAGTTATATGTGGCGGTTGCCGTGGCAGTTGTAAACTGTCATGGGCTGGTGGGTGTGTCAGGTAGCATGGTAGTTACAGTGAGTGTGCAATGAGCTGTGGGGCCTGTGTCAGGTCAGGTCGGGCTGCTGTGTTGCGTTTGACCTATTTTAACTGGTTTTGGCTATGTGTCTCAGCCATCTCCTCCTGCTCATTGTGGTTTCCTGTGAGCTGGAGAGAACGTGTTGGGCTTGTTCTGAACAGGGCTGCAGTTACTGTCTATGGGGTTGCGGGCCAGGTAACAAAATCTTGTTTCCTTTTCCTAAATGAACTGACATGGAGTTAATGAATTACTGTTCTGTGTGATGATCTTTTTCCCTCACTGAGCATTGGAATATGTTCACTTCAGAGCTTATCAGTACCCCAGTCTTGATTCTCTAATTGAAATAGTTATGTCAGCCCTCTCACCTGGCTCAAGGTCTTGGACCCTTTTTTCTTAAAAAACAAAACAAAACAACTTTTTGTGATAAAAAACGTCTAATGTAAAATTTACCATTTTAATCATTTTTACATGTGACATTAGGTATATTTACCATGTTGTGTAAACATTATCACTGTCTATTTCTAGAACTTTTTTATCATGCCAAACAAACTCTTTACCCATTGAGCAGTAATGCCCCATTCCTCTGTCACCCCAGCCTCTGGTAAGCTCTGTGCTGTGTCCTGTCTCTATGCATTTGCCTATCCTGGTACTTCATGTAAGTGGGGTCATATAATATTTGTTCTTTGTTAACATTTGCATAATGTTTTTTACTTAGGATTGTGTTTTTCAAAGTTCATCCATCCTGTATCACGTATCAGAACTTCCTTTCTTTTTATGGCTGAATAATATTCCATTGTAAGGATATAGCACATTTTGTTTCTACATGCATCTGTTGAGAGACACTCGGGTTGTTTCCGTCTTTTGCCTGTTGTGAATAATGTTGCAGTGAACATTGGCATACAAGTGTCTGTTAGAGTCTCTGCTTTCAGTATATACCTAGGACTGGTACTGCTGGATCGTACGGTAATTGTGTGTTTAACTTTGCGAGGATCTGCCTAAGTCTTTTCCACGGTGCCAAACCGTTTTGCATTCCTATCAGCAGTGCACAGGGTTTCCAATTTCTCCACATCCTCAGCATCTTTAGTTATTTTCCTTTTGGATAATAACATCCTAATGAGTGTGGTTTTGATTTGTGTTTCCCTAATGATTTGTGATGTCAGCATCTTTTGCAATGTAGATAGACTGATTTTTCAAATCTTCTGGTGCTGATTTCTTTTTGCTTAAGAGTTCCTTCCTCAATTTATCCTTTTTTCTCTCACATTTTACTATAAGCAGCAAGGAGAAACCAGTACACGCCTTCAACACTTCGCTTGGAAATCTCCTCAGCTAAATATCCAAGCTCATCGCTTACGTGTCGTACTTGTCACCCAGCAGCAGAGCACGTTTCAGCCAAGTGTCTGCTGCTTTATTAGGAGGACCGTCTTGCCTCCAGTATCCCATAGCATGTCACTCATTTCCTTCTTGAGGCTTCACCAGAAGCCCTGTTAACGTTCATATTTCTACAATAGTCTTTTCCTGATGAAATATGTGTTCTCTATGATGATAGAAGTTTTCTCTGCCATCCTGTTCACTTCCTTCTGAGACCTCACCAGAATCTCCTTAGCAGCTCTATTTCTACCAGTAGAAATAGAGTGAATGAAGAACATTCTTCAATCTTTTTTTATTTTTAGATACCTGTTACAGCCACACCCCATTTCCTGGTACTAAATCTGTATTCATTTCCTAGGACTTCCATCACCATTACCACAAACTTGGTGGCTTAAAGCAACAGAAATCTGGGCCGGCTCTGGTGGCCGAGGGGTTCAATTTGGCACACTCCGCTTTGGTGGCCCAGGTTTGGTTCCCAGGCACGGACCTACACTGCTCGTCTGTCAGTGGCCATGCTGTGGCAGTGGCTCACATACAAAAAGAGGAAGATTGGCAGCAGATGTTAGCTCAGGGCGAATCTTTCTCAGCAGAAAAAAACCCTGGAAATTTACTTTGTCCCAGTTTTGGAGGCCAGAAGTCCAAAATCAAGGTGTGAGCAGGGCCGTGCATGTTCCAAAGGCTCCAGGGGACTCCCTTCTTGCCTCTTCCAGCTGCTGGTGGCTCCTCTCGGTCCTTGGCTTGTGGCAGCTTCACTCCCAATCTCTGCCTTCATTTCCACATTGTCTTTTTCTCTGTGTCTCTGTGTGTCCTTTCCGTCTCCTATGAGGACGTTTTCATTGGATTTAGGGCCCACCTTAACCTAGTATGATCTCACATTGATCTTTACCTTAATTGTATCTACAAAGCCCTGCATCCCAATAAGGTCACATTCTGAGGTTCCAGGTGGACATGAATTTGGAGGGAGGGGGAAACACTCAACCCACTACTGTCTCTCTTTAGGTAATTATATTATAAAAGTATTATATAATCTGTAATTTTTAAAAATCTCAAAGTATGTGCATAATATTTTATCATTTTACAAAATACTAATACCGTTAATGTTAATGTTCATATTAGAGAGTGCTGAATAGGGAAATCACTTTTCTTTTCAGACTTTACAAGATATATAAGAAGTATGGGGTCATTTAATGTGTCTTTGCTTTTTAATGAGGATTTGTACATTTGTGCATGCACGCAAACATGAATAAACACTAAAATTTATTGACTTATGAAAGTTTATTACTTAATATTTATTCATGCCAATGTAGTAAAACCCTAAATCACCTTGTTTTTTTTTTTTTTTTTTTTTTTTTTTTTTTTTTTTATTTTTATTTTTTTTAAAGATTTTATTTTTTCCTTTTTCTCCCCAACGCCCCCCGGTACATAGTTGTGTATTCTTCGTTGTGGATTCTTCTAGTTGTGGCATGTGGGACGCTGCCTCAGCGTGGTTTGATGAGCAGTGCCATGTCCGCGCCCAGGATTCGAACCAACGAAACACTGGGCCGCCTGCAGCGGAGCGCACGAACTTAACCACTCGGCCACGGGGCCAGCCCCCACCTTGTTTTTTTTTTAACTTTTTGTTAAGATTATGATAGTTTACAACCTTGTGAAATTTCAGTTGTACATTATTGTTAGTCATGTTGTAGGTGCACCACTTCACCCTTTGTGCTCTCCCTCCCAACCCCCTTTCCCCTGGTAACCACCAATCAGTTCTCTTTGTCTATACGTTTAACTTCCACCTGTGAATGGAGTCATACAGAGTTCGTTTTCCTCTATCTGGCTTATTTCACTTAACATAATACCCTCAAGGTCCATCCATGTTGTTGTGAATGGGACGATTTTATCCTTTTTTATGGCTGAGTAGTATTCCATTGTGTATATATATATATATATATATATATATATATATATATGCCATATCTTCTCTATCCAATCATCAGTTGATGGGCACTTAGGTTGCTTCCACCTCTTGGCTATTGTAAATAATGCTGCAATAAACATTGGGGTGCATGGGACTTTTGGAATTGCTGATTTCAAGTTCTTTGGATAGATACCCAGTAGTGGGATGGCTGGGTCATAGGTATTTCTATTTTTAATTTTTTGAGAAATCTCCATACTGTTTTCCATAGTGGCTGCACCAGTTTGCATTCCCACCAACAGTGTGAGAGGTTTTGTTTTTCTCCACAACCTCTCCAACATTTGTCACTTTTTGTTTCAGATATTTTTGCCATTCTAACAGGTGTAAGGTGATATCTTAGTGTAGTTTTGACCTAAATCACCTTATTATTTGAATAGTCTGATCTCAAGTTGATTGCAATACGTGTGTGAGATTAGATTTCCTTGAGATTTTTGGATGTTTCAAGATTGACTCCAAAATGTTTAGCGAGTTCTTCAAATGCTTAAATAACTCAGGGGAAAAAATGTTTTTTGGAGGAACAGCAATATAATTTAAGTATATTTAGTTGAGTCTTCCAGTCAGGTGAGATTAAGATCAAGCACAGTGCCTGTAAATGGGTGAAGGAGTATATTTAAGAAGACTGTTGTTACAGGAAAAACCCTCCTTTTTAAGGGCCCTAAGATTAAAGGGGAAAAGATGGTAGGGTCATAAAGAGAGGAGATCGAATAAAACAGAAAACAGAAATTGGCACTGAAACAGAAATGCATTAGAGAAGAGAGGGAAGATAGATGGCAGAAATTAGGAAGTCCCAGAGAAGTGAAATGTACAAAAGCACAGGCAGGAGAGAGGATGACAGAGGACTTGCGGAGGGCAAAGGTGAGCAAGAGTGCCTGGGGAGCTTATGTTGGGTGGGAGGCTGGTCGGTGGGCCAGCGTCCTCTCAGCTGCAGTCAGTTACTGACGGTTATTAGAGTCACTGCAGCGTTGATGTCGTGCCCTTAAGCTTCTCATGTCATTTTGCCATAAAAGACTAGTAGGAACCACTTTACATATTATTCACTAAATTTCAAATATGATACTATTTATATGCTAATATATTGGTATTGATATGTGATATTGTATATTATATAAATTATATGTGGTTACATATATTTCAAGGTGAATATTCCTATTGTTATCTCCTTTTAATGGCAAAAATTTGGTTTTAAGTGTAATGTTCTGTGTAAACACATATAAAGCAACCTGTTTAACATTTCAAATAAAAATGGAGATAAAGCTTTTTTTCTCAGTCATAAGAACTGGCATGGAATTATTACAGTTGAATATGAGGTAGATTTTGACATCCAAGACAGTATCAAACATAATATGTTTTTCCTTTGTCATAACTGCTCCTAGGGTTTTTCTACAATATCACGTGCTTCCTCCTATTCAGTCAATATCAGACTAATCAGTCTGAACACACCAGAGTTACAAACTACCTCTCTGCCGTCTTTTCATTCTTAAAATTAACCTCAGATACTCATGCTGAAATGGAGAAATGAATGTTACATCCTCTCCATTACCTGCCAATTGTTTACAAGAATTTGGTGTGTCGGAACTCTATACTGTTGGCTTATCAACGCCCTTACGTCCTTGACCACAGTTCTCTCCAGGTGGATTGATATTTTAGGTTGCCCATTTACTTTCCTTTTCTTCAGTTTCCTGGTGGATAGAGGACTTTAACATTCGGGGTTTTTTTAATTGTTTTATCTGAAGTGTAGTCAGTATATGAATTCAGAATCCCATTGACCCACTCGAAGGAGGATGCACCTTACCAACTGATCATGTGCTAATTCAACTGGACATGGCGGTGAGAAGCCTTCACCTAATGTAATTTGGGTTTCCTGCTTTAGGAATCCTGAAACCATGGATCACCCATATATGCGTTGAGACGTGCTTTGGATGTTTTTTCCTGGAAGCCTTGCAACTACCCTAAAAATTGAATGTATTGTGGAACAGACCTATGGTAAGTGTATTTTTTTCCTCTTTTTCTTCTGTCAGTTTCATGTTCAAGTTAAGTCTTATGAATGTTGTAATGCTGCTCCCTGCTGGACACAGTGTAATTTTTAAAAATTGGCACTTAATAGATGGGCAAATAACTGGTTGCTGGACCGCTGAGGAGGGGGATCCTTGGTTGCATTCATGAAAAAACAACAGTATACAACAAAAGTAACGGTGTTATCATAATGTGTGATATCGTTGCCTTTGGGTTGATATCTGGAGCGTGATGAAAGTGCTGATAGTCTTGCTTCTGAATTTCATTGTTGGCTTCCTTTCAGTGGGTGTCTAAAAGTTATAGGAAACGTACAGTGAAGGATGCTTGTAAGTGATGGACCTTTTGTGATTTCCTGAATTGTGTGTGTATATATGTTTGTAATTTGTCAGGTTATTATTATTATCTCTTTTGTAATAATTTAAATTCCCTGTACTTCTGTTTTTCCAAAGGAAATATTTAAAACAGCTCCAGTATAATTTAAATTAGACATTGTTGAATCTATTTTGAATGTCACCCTACATTACATTTTATACAGTGTAACGTGTTTTGCGTATCCTTTCTATAATTCAGCTATCGTGTTTTCTAGTACACACAGTGAGCCATGGTTTCACAGAGTGACGTTGGGTTGGGCCTCAAGTGCTGTGTCTGTGTCCATCCTATCATGAATGCCTTACATTGTATGCCTACACAGGTGCTCCCAAAATTGTTTTAAAATGTGCAAGAGTTAACAGTGTTTTTCTTCCTACTTTCAAGCTAAAATATTATATTTTTTGGCGTGCAGCCTGTATAAAATTATTACCTGGATAGTAATGTAGGTGTTTTGAAAGCAAAGAAAAAGTGACAAACAACATTGAACTAATGAGATTTAACAGGTTAACTGGTCTTATACTCCTTAACAGCCTTGTACGTTTTTTATAGCCATTGGGAAACCCTTTGAGATCTACACTTAATTAGGAATATGGAGAATTAGGTATAGTAACTTATTTCTTTATTATCAAAATATTTCAATAAAAATTAGAAATGTAGACCAAGAAAATAAAATTTTTAGCAAAAAAGGGGAACCCTCAGTCTTTCTTTATAAGAATATATTATTTCAGAAAATACATCATTTCAAACTTTGTTGTAAAATATAACATGTAGAAACAGAAATGAATAGTAAAATGAATAAGCATAAAGCAAACATCCATGTAACCGTAGGTCATTGCTGGCATCCCAGAAACCCTTGATGTAATCTTCCTTTTCTCTAGAGGTAAACAATGTCCTGATTTTTATGTTAATTGTTTATATGATTCTCTATATAATTTTATCACTTTTGTATGTGTTCCTCGGCAATACATTTGCTTTTTGCCTCTTTTTAATCTTTATGGAATCATATGCACGCTCTGTTTTTGATAAATATTTTTATACTTTTGTGGGAAATGTGTTTGTTATTTTGGGGGGAAGGGAACAAAGATGTAGCCATCTCAGGTCAGATTAGAGAGGCCTGTCTTCAGTGCACTGGGGAGCTTAGGGACAGGGGGAGTTGTAAGGAATTTAGATGTAGCAGCGATCAGGGTGGGATCCACATGCCAGGGCACAGGCTGGTGGCCTTGCAGGGTGAGTGGGAGGCTAGAAGGACGGCTGGGCAGGGACAGCGTTCTTCAGGAAAGGGCCCGGGCCAGGGGCAGAAGGCATTATGCTGATGGGGCCTCTCACAGCACTGTCAGAGAATGGTGGGGGAGTCAGGCGAGGTATCTAGTCTGCACTGCCTGCTGGTCCCCAAACCTGTTGCTGTCACAGTTCTCTGAGTGTGTCTCTTAGAGTGAGACCAGGGGCAGAAGCTCAGAGCACCTTCTCAGTAGGCACGAAGGCACCCCTGCCGCCACCATTGCTGAGCCTCCATTGTGTGGTGGAAGGGGGAGGAAATCCCTGGCAGCATGTGGCCCAGTCCTTACAGTAGCATGGAGGTCCAACTGGAGGTGTGCCCTGAGTCCTTTCTCTGGGCCAACTCCTTGAAAGTCATGACTCCTGCAGTAGAGCTCGTAGAATGTGGCTGTGACGTTCAGGCTGCTAAAGAGGTCTCACGGGTTTTGCTTAGATAGGTTGAGGGTGACAAGGGCAATGTCCTTGCTGTGCTTGGGCTTCTCCCAGCCCAGGCCATGTGACAGCACCCACTCGTGCTGGAGCCCCAGCTTTGCCTGAACTTTGGCACTCTCAGGTACGTGTCATCTTTGTCAGCTGGAGGAGTCCTCGCTCTCCACACAGGTCCCAGCCTCCTCCAGCATCAGTGCTAGGGTCTGCACTGCTCCTCCAGCAGCTCCTGGCAGGTGGCAGCTGTGCTTACAGACACAGAAAGGTGGCTGCGGTGGTAGAACTGAGGACCAGACCCTCCGTGCACAGCAGAGCTCCTAGTGGATACTGACCTGAGCCCAGACACTGTGCCGCATTCATGCTTCCGTCTGGGCTGCGGCTTGGCTGCTCCTCCGGCCGCTGGTGCGGCTATGGGGTGCCCACTGGGTTGCCAGGCGTGGGACGTGGGCGGGAGGCTGGTGAGCACCTTTGTCTGAAATCAGGTACTGTTCTTCCCTTACTCAGCATCGTGTTTTGCATATCATCCACGTAGTTGCATGTGGTTTATTTCATTTCATTGTCACGTGTTCCTTTGGAGCAAATATGACGGAATTTATTCATTCTGTTGTTGGTGGATGTTTGGGTTGTCTCTGGTGTTTGGTTTCTATAAATAACATTGCCATGAACATTCTTTTACATTTTATGTGTTGTTTTTTATGTGTCATGTGAGAAAAGTCATATTTTCAGGTTAAAGATAATTGATTATAGTGGTATTTTAAAGTAATTTAAATTCATTACATCCTGAGAGTAACACATATCAAATATTGGAAAAGATTTTGAAGTGATTATAGTTTATTTTTCTGTAGCCTTAAATGTATGGTAAAGTGGCATATAGTTGGTGATAGTGTGAAAACAGTGTATACACAGCATAGGTACTGACGTCGGACCTAATGCGCTGAGTCTCTGTGCCTTCATCTGTTTACCATCAGGTCATGTTTTCTGTGACCTCTTCACTTTACTGATGAAGAAACTGAGGAGAGCTCAAGATTGAGTCACTTGAACAAGGCCATTTAGCAAGTTGGCGCTAAAACCAGACCAACCTGTCCACTTGGCAGTCACAACTAAAGAAAGCTAAGTGAAAAGTGAAATCAGGACGTTTTCAAGAGTGTGTCCAGCCATTTAAATGGAAAATTTGCCTGACTAGCTTTCAGGAATTATCAGATATTCTTTGGACTATTAACCAAGAACAAGATTAGCACAGGAAACTGTATGTGTAAAGCCCCCAAAATGTTATTGCACTTTATCACAGTGCACCTTCTAAAAGGCAGCCATAATGCATTCTAACCTTGAGTGAGTAATTCCTCATTCATTGGGCTGTTAGGAACGAATGGTGTATTCCTCCTCTATTAGTTTTCTGGATAATTGAACCTACCCTTTCATGTGCCAAAATTTGTTTATATGAATATTTTCTAAAATATAAAATTTACCCTTCTGTTTTCTTAAGCAGAAGAAACTGAGTATTATTTGGAGGTGTTTTTTTTTGATGGTTCAGCGTTGTCTTCGTGAATATCAGTTGTTTCACAGAATTTATGTGATTTCCTCAGAGACCATTAGGCTGTATAGTGACTGTTCTCCTAAATTCTCCTAGACTGATAAGCTTTAATGTTCTTGGTGCTACTTCTGATGTGTTTTTTGTTTTGCCTTTGTTAGGTAATTGTTGTCTTTTGCTGTTGGTGCATTATATTGACTCATATTAAAATCAGCATTTGCCTAACATTTTGCATTGTGTGGGTGAGAGCTTAGTATGGTTCTACCCCATCTGCTGACTAAGGGCATAAAGTGTGTGGCAGCTTTTTAAAATTTACTTAGGGGCCAGTAACTAGGCTAGCCAGTTTGTGTCAGGGGCCTGAGGTTATTCACAATTGATTTCTGAATGATGGAAATGCAGCGTAGATTGTATTTACTGGTATATCCTTATGTGGGGACTAAAAATTGCCATATGATGTTTTCTCAAGGCAGTTATAGTGATATTAAAACTAGGTTTACTTAAGGATTCCTTCAAATAGGAGGTCCAGTGGACATTGATGGTTGTTTCCTGATTATAAAATATCTGATTTGGGCCTTGAAATAAAAGCAATGTATTGAAAGTGTCAGTCATAAAGATTAAACCACCTTTGAAATGATAGCTTTTTAAAGGAAAATATAGAAGCAACAGATTCGGTTTCATGAAAACATTTAAGTGCTCCAGCAAACATTCATTTAAAAGTGAAATGCATTTGACTCCTTACCCAATTATAAACTATTGAACTTTAAGTGAATTTAAAAGATAACTGGTGTGGGGGTGTATTTGTTTTTAGATGACAGGAGTTACTGGGAAGAAAGATAGACAGTTGCTATCCTAGCACATTAGGCATCAATATGATGATTTCCTATGTCAGTGAGATTTTTTCAAGTTGTGAAGATTCATTTGCTGTTAAACTTAGTATGTCAACAAATTTTGCATGTACATCTGGGGAAAAATAGCTTCATGTAGTTTTTTTGCCATGAGAATAAGACTAATTGGCAGTTTCCAGAGAAAGACCAATGCAATTACACATTTTTCTCAGTACCAACTCTGAGAATTTGTTACAGATGTACTTGTGTGCTCGTAAAATAAGATATGTATAGGAGTTTTCATTGTAGCTTTTATTGTGGTAGCAAAGATTGGAAATACCCCTAATGTGTAGGGTACGGTTAAATGAAGTATGACATATCTATACAATGAAGTACTCTACAGCTGTGAAAAAAGAACAGGTGTTCTCTATAGGCAGTTTTGGAAAGTTTCTAATGTACTTGTTATTTGAAAAGAGCTGAGTTCAAACAGAGTGATAGTAAACTACTTTTTGTGTAAAGGCAGTAATAAAAATATATGTTCGTATTTGCTTGTATTTGCATAAAGAAAATCTGGAAGGGTATACAAAATCTAAATCCTGTGTGCAAATGTGTAGATGGGACTTTTACTCTATATTTTTTAGATTGTTTTTAACTTTTGAATATGTGAATGTGTTATTAGTTAAAAATAGTTTTGGGGGCCAGCCCAGTGGTGTGGTGGTTAAGTTCATGTGCTCTGCTTCAGCGGCCTGGGGTTCACAGGTTTGGATCCTGGGTGCCGACCTACACATGGCTCATCAAGCCATGCTGTGGTGCCCATCCCACATAAAATAGAGGAAGATTGGCACAGATGTTAGCTCAGCAACAATCTTCCTCAAGCAAAAAGAGAAAGATTGGCAACAGATGTTAGCTCAAGGCCAATCTTCCTCACAAAAAAAATAAATAAAATTAAAAGATAAAATAAAAATAAATAAAAATAAAAATAGTTTTGTTTTATTTGTAAATCAAATGAGAGAGAAAGAAAGGGGCAAGCCTACTATATTTACCAGGAAATTAGCCAATTTTACTCCTGTATCCCCAAAGCCTGGTGGATAGGAAGCACTGAATAACTATTTGTTTTACAACTGAAAAATGAACTCTATAATCTTTTGATGATCTCTTTTAGCTTCTTTCTTTCCTTTTTGCTGAGGAAGATTTGCCCTGAGCTAACATCTGGTGCCAATCTTCCTATTTTTGTCCTGAGCCGCTGCCATTGGTGTAGGTCTGCACCCAGGAGGTGAACCACTAGGCAACGGGGACTGGCCCACTTTTAGCTTATTTCTTAAAGTATCTTTTCAATATGAGAAAAACAGCGTGGTAAATCATGTGTTGATTCCAGTATAGAAATAAGAGAAAATATCTAAGTGAGAGATAATGAGATACATAGTTTATTATTATACCATGAAGTTTCATTTAATTTGTATGATATTGATATTAAAGAATAAATGGTGTTTTCTTTAACTTCATTGAAAAGTGAAATCAAAGTTTTCAAGAGATTCCTATTAAATTAGGTAGTAAGCTTTCATAATTAACAAATAAAAGCTTATGAAATTTGAGAGCAGGGGAAAACGCACACATGTTCTTTATACTGCCTTACCCTCTGTGGTAATTGAGTTTCCCACCTGAGGGCAGATTTTCAGGGCTGAGACTGTTTCAGAAGCTCTGTTACAACAGCAGCAGCAGCAGCAATAGCAGCAGCTACTCCTGACACAAAACCCAAATATCTCTGAAAATACCGTATTATAGGTTGGGGGATGGAGCAAGATAATAGGGTGAATGGCTCTTGCACCTTCATTTATAAGAGTCCAGGAACTTAGCTACTGAGTTGAAAATTTGGTTGTTCAAAGAAGTGGTATAAGAACCGTCAGTTTTCCCCTTTAGATTATATTTATATCAGTTCCTAAATTTCTTACAAGGATTTTGACTACCTTGTTTATCTGTGTATTTGTGTGTAAACTCCTTTTAAAAGAAAGCTATAGATACAGAAAAGTGCACATATTATAAGTGGATGGCTCAATGAATTTTTCAGAAGCCAAATACACCCATGTAACCAGCACCCCGATAAAGAAAAAGAATGTTATTAGTGCCCTAGAGCACCTTCATGCTCCCTTCCAGCCTGTGTCCCTCCCCGCGCAATAACCACTACCTGACTTTTAACAGCAGAGGTTAGTTTTGCTTGGTTTTGTATATGTAGAATTACACAGTATAATTTTTTATTTTTATGTATGGTCCTTTGCTCGACATTACGTGTTGAGATTCATCTACATTGTTGCACGTAGTTGTGGTTTGTTCATTTTGATGGCTACATTCCTTTATATGACTGTATCAATTTGTTATCCATCCTCTTAATGGACATTTGGGTGGTTTCCATATAATGCTACTATAAACACTTCCATACATGTTTCTTGATTAGCATATTTACTTGTTTCTTTTGAGGATTCATGTGTGAGCAGAATTACTGGATCATAAGTATGTATATGTCCAGCTTTAATCAATATTGCCAAACCGTTTTCTAAAATGGTTGTACTAGTTCCATTCATATGAGAGTTCTAGTTGCTCCACTTAGTCTTTCCCCCACCTTTTTCATTTTCAAATTCTAGTGGGTATAAAGCAGGAAACCATTATCATTTTAATTTCTAGTTCCCTGATGATTAATGAAGTTGAACACCTTTTCATATGTTTATTATATATTTACATGTATGTTGACTCTTTTGTTATTCTTTTGTGAAGCACCTGTTCACTTCTTTTGCTCACTTTTCTGTTGGACTGTATTTTTCTTTGATTTATAGGAGTTCTTTATATAATCAGAATATGAGTCCTTCATTGAATGTAGCTATTGCAAATATTTCTTCCTCTCTGAGGTTTGCCTTTCAATCTGTTAATAGTGCCTTTGATGAAAAGAAGTTTATGACTCTAAAGTAGTCTAGTTTGTCATTTATGTTTAGTGCTTCTTATGTTTTGTTTAAGAAATATTTATCTACTTCAAGGATGTTCTGTGTTTTTCTCTGAAAGTGTTATTGTTTTTACCTTTTAGATTTGTAATTTTAGACTGTATTTTCATGTTAAGCAATTTTGCTTTGCTTTTTAGATTCTCTAAACAGAAAAAGGAAGTAGACTTATGTTAATGACCGTGATTATATACTTTCTACAAAATACTCCCTTTAAGACAACTGTATTTATCTATGTTTACCTTACCTGCAGCTTTAATGTACTGCTTTGTTTATTTGTTTGTTTTTAAAGAGAGTCTATTAGATTATTCAGGGAAGAATTTCTGGGGGTGGGGGGCAATGAATGTTACGATTTTCAATATTTTTAGCAATACTACTATTCATAAAAATGTTCATCCATGAAATATAAAATTTTGTGAAGTATTTTCAGATACAATCCCAGTTAGCTCGTTTGGGTATAGTTCTGTTAAAGCTTAGGATATTTAATTGAGGGAAGAACTAAGTTTTAGCTTTAGTCACCAAAGCAATATAAAATGCTGGTTGTTATATTTAAAAATTATTTTTATAAGCTTCTCTTAAGTTATTTTTATTTTAAGTAGGATTTCTTGTGAACATCCGTTTGTGTACAAGTCAAGAACATTTATAAGGCCTTATGTGATACTTTTTATTCAGAAATATTTTAGACATATGTTCTGATTCTGTGCTGTTATTCATATTGCAGGAAAGTGTTTTTATATGCCTTGGTATTTTAGTTTTTATCTTTCCAACAATGTATATTATTAACCTCATGATTATTGTAATATTCAATTTTACATGTATATTTCATAATGAGAACAATTACTTACTTAAAACTATTTTGTCTGTGATCACAATGCTGAAATCAAAGAAGGTGGCCGTGCTTGGCTTAACTCAGCACTTAGATTTGTTTCATGTCATACACTTTTTACTTTAAAGCATCAAATTAAATATTATTTTATCCTGGCTTTTATTTTAATTCATGCATTTAAAAACTGAAATTCCGATAAAAGATAGTTTCAGAATAAATTCAGTGTATTATTTATGAGTGGAGCAACACATTAGCATTGCGTTCACAATAGATCCTATCGCTTTTATTCCATCTTACAAGCTTAGCAGCACAAACAGAATAATCAACATATTATTTGGCTGTCATCTGCAGAACAGAAACCAGAGATCACAAGGAGGTTTTCCCTAGCTGCGGGGATGGCCTTTTTGTTCCAAGCCCCCATCTGGGAGGGCCACGGTGTGTTATCATATGGAACGCGGGGTTTTCTGTAATCTGCTTAGCTGTACTGCAGTTTGAATCTTCATTCCATGTTTGTGTAATTTATAATTTTAATGAGACCATGGCTCTTGTGGGCTTTGAAATATATTAAAAGCTCTTTTGTGCATATGCTTTTGTTCTTGCTTAATAGGCTCAGTGTATTTAAAACTGATGAATTTTTATTCATGAATTTGGATGTCTGGGGATTAACTTAGACTGAATATCATTGCGCTCATCTATTGATGGTTAGAAAGTTTTTTATTGTTGTTATTTTGTTTTAGTATTATGTGTGTTTGTGTGTGTCTGTGTGTTACTTGTAACCGGAAAAGGAAGGAACTTACGTAATTTTAAAAGGATAGGGAAAAGTGGCGTGGCTAGGTTATAAAGAATTGATTTGGGTTTTATCCACCTTATTTGTTGATACTTATATTTCATCTTTGGTCTTAGTATTTTAGATAAATGTTATAAAAGAATAATTATGAAAGCAACTTTGAAATGAGTTAATACCTTATATACTATTGTTTATATTGAAATAATATTCCAATGTGTGACAAAGATAGACTGTATTTTAATTGTGTAGTATGACTTGTCTGTCGTCATACGAAATCAGTCATTAACTTTCTTGAATTAAATTAGGTATATGCTTTATATTTTAACTATAGTTTTCCTTGTTTCTTTAAAACCCTTTTTATTAATGGATTTTTTTTCCCTACATTCCTGGATATGATGAAAAGACTAATGGAAAAGCAGCTTTTTAGTAATTTATAAAATTGACCTTTTTTATTTTGCTAAAATTCTAAAATACACTTAAATGCTTCAAATCTCTACAGGTATTGCTTATAATGTATTTTTAAAATGTGAATATAAACAACTCTATAACACCTTAGAAAAAAATCATGGTTCTTTCTAGAGCCAGACGTGTTTTTTGAAGTTGTTGTCTACTGGACTCAATGAGAGGTAACACACAGAACTTACTAGACTTTTATGAAGTTGTTCAAGGTACGTTTTTTTCTAAAAACCTATGTTTACCTGACTAAAGCATTTTTGTAGCTATAAACATCATTCTTTTTTGGTGATGGTTGGCACTTTGGCCACTCTCTTCTTCTCCCCCACTATCCTCAAGCTAGAAATATGAAATAGAGGCTAAAATGGTGGCATTTTGTTCTTTACCAGGCTTATCTATCAGATTTGACACTGGAATGCTTGCTCTTCCATAATCACCTTCTGCTGTGGTGTTCTTATTAGTTGTACAATTTCACTTCACTCAGGAATAGACTGTTGAAGATGTGTGGTCTGCTAAAGCAGTGCTATCCAACAGAAATAGAACATATCATCCATATATTTTATTTAACCCATTGTCTCCCAAATGTTATCTTTTTAACAGTAATGAATATAAAATATTTTACTTTTTTTGTACTAAGTCTTCAAAGTCCAGTGTATATTTTCTACTTACAGTACATCTGAACTTGGACTAGTCACATTCTGAGTGCTTCGTACCATATATAGCTAGTGTCTACCTTGTGGAACAGTGCAGCTCTAAAGGATTACGTATAAATATTATAACAGAAATGTGTATTTTTTGCATTCCTTATTGTTCTAATAATATCCTAATCAAGATAACCAAAGTGTATTCATGTGCTGTGTAGTTGAAGTTAGTGTTTTTTATAGCCCTACCCTTGATACTGTTGGTATATATTTGCCTGATCAGTATACAAAAATCAGAATTATGTCACCTGACTCCTGAGTACTTAATCAGATATTGCGTAGATATGCTTAAAGATATTGTGATGATGAGGAGATAATGGCTTAATGTAATGGATGTGGTATGTTCCTCCAAACTTGTCAAATAAGCCATACTCCGAGTGTACCAAGGAGCCTAATTATATAAGAATCCCATGGCAAATCTTAGTACTTTTTTTTTTAATAAAGTTAAGAACTCCTTCTCTTTGCCTTCTTAGAATTTTTCTGGGGACAGGGGTTTGTGTGAATGTATATGACTCTCTCTTTTCATATAAGTTTATTTAGAGCTGGTATAGCTTTAAACTTCTTGGAAGAAAAAAGTTGAGCATAAAGTATGGTTTTCTAAATATCTCTAGGATTCTACACATTTTAAATGCTCTTTATATATTCAAATATAAGGAGAGGTTACTTCACGAAGTACTTTAAAAACATGTAGTTAAGAATTATAAAACCTTAAATTACAATTGATTTGAATTTATTTAAATATTTTAAAGTATAAAATGATAAAGGTGATTTATGTGAAATACTGCTGCTGTACCTATGTTATAAAAAGTAGAGACCTTGTGTGTAATTGACCTTGTTGCTCAAGTATGGTTTAGAAAGAAAATCCTGTGGTTTTGAGATCTCTGAATTTTTCACGTTTTCTAAATTTTTAGGGAAATGAGCTAATTTTTCTGTACTCTAACCTATGTGGATATTGGCTGATGCCTGTTGTATTCTTTTACTCACTTAAATTTTTATTGACTTCTCTCTGTGACTTCTGCATTTCAAATGTTGGCGCAAAATGTTAAACTATTCTTTAAACAATACCTCTAGTTTCTTGGAGATGATAAGGCCATCCATTGATTTCCTAATTTTATTATGTACACAGTCAATTGTAATCCAAGATTACAGCAAACAAGATGTTAATTTCAAGACATAATCTATGTACATTTCAATTACAGAGCATGATTGTTACAGAAGCACAGAATAAAAAGGAATAACATTTGTGCTATCCTCACAGGAGCTGTCAATAAAAGATGTAATAGGGGATTTAGGAATCTGGAAATGGCCAGCTAATTTATGTGAATCTATTTTATTTCAGCTAGAAAGACCAAGCTCTTTTTCGTCTGCGCTGCATATTGCAGAGCACAGGCTGTCTATAGAAAACCAGGCGGCTGCATATGGATAGTCCCTTGATATCATTCACTTGCTGTGTAATCTTATTATGCAAAGTTCTAATCTTCACCTAGAATGAATGCCTCTGGGTCAGAATATAGTCATATCAGGGTTTTTGAGGTCATGTTTTGTGATCCTTAGCTTATTCTTCTAAGTAGGGCTGGGATTTAAAGGGTATTCCCCAGACGCTGCAGAGATAGACAGCAGAACCTGCTGCCTTTTTGGAAGACAAGACCAACATGAGGTCCCTGGTAGGATTAAACTTGATTTGTAGCTGTAGGATTTTTTAACAGATGTATTATTGGACAGGGAATAGGGGGCCACCAGCACAGCAAAATTGAATCACGACTGGCCTTCTCATGGAGTTTGCTGCCTGCTAAAACAGCAGCTGCATGTGGATTCGCCTTCTTTCAGGTGAAGCGACTTCCAGTCATTTGGAAAGGATGGGATGAAAAGGAACCTTGGTGATAATTTTGATGTCTGCAAGATTTAGTACCAGTGTAATGGGATTATCGGTAACACCTTCACTGCAGAAAAACCCACCTGGCGCTATAACTGGCAGCAACTGAGAGCTAATCCTTTCCCATCTCTTGGATGTCATTCATGAAGCTCAAAGCGATTTCTATCCTGCTAACTGTGATTAATTTTATAAACAACAACAACAAAAAGTCGGGTGATCAAGGTGAAGGATATACTTCTTATTAATTATTTAAGATATGTAGCCTTTTAATCTATATGAGTTATAACTTGTGATATATAAACCATAAATATGATTTAAAATTTATTAAAATGTCCATATAGAAAAGTTGATTAATAATGTCTCTTATACTTTTTCCAGTTGAGTGACATAAAGTATTTGCTATTGGTAAAGGTTTATATTTGAGATTAAATATGAATTTAAATACATCAGTGTTCTTTTGGATATAAAGCCATTATCAATAAATTGATCAAAATGTCTGTAGGTGTAAGGAATTGGAATAATTTGTTTTATCATACATTTTAGCTATTTATGACTGCTTCAATTCTTGTTGATTAAATGTTTTTAGGGAATAAAACATGTAATGGTGTAAAAATATAGAGACACATATTTTTGATAATTAGGGGTAATGCTAGCTCAACTGCTGATGAAAAGGGCTCTTCGTAAAAGTATATGATCTTAATATGTAAAAGACCTAAAATAGTTAATATTAATACCAAATGACTTATCTTTTTAAATCAGAAATTCTTAGTTCAAGTTTTCCTTTAGCAGATGGGGGTTTAGTTGTTTGCTCTAGAATCTTGTATAAGTTAATTGAGGGTTTTTGGTCTTAACGTTTTATTTCAACTAAAAACTTTTATCAAGAACTTTGTTTAGAGGTGTTAATTATTTTAGTATTCTTCTCTTACACAGCCCAGAATAAACTGAGAGAAAATGAAGTGAAATTACCCCATCAGTCACCCAAACAGTATGCAACCTAACTGCCAAGACGGGAAAAGATAATTAGTGTTGTCAGTGTTATGATCCTGGAGCAGTCACTCTAAAAATATTTATTCATAGAACCTGATTTTTATCTTATTGTGTTTTTTGATTTAGTAGCTTTACATTTTAAAAAATAGATTATAAAACCTTAGTCTTAATATTTTTTAAACTTTAAAATCTTAATTACAGGTGACTAAAATGTTTAAATTATAAGAATAATTAAAATATAATCATCCATTAAACACAGTGTATTGATTTACTTGTAGCCTATGTTTACATACGGTACATTTTTTCTTCTCCATATGAGGTCTTTATTAGAAAAATCACTAAATAAAATATAATAAATTTATGCAGAGCACTTTGGTCAAACTTACCTAGCAAGCTTGTCATTCTTAGTGGATTTTGTTTTAACTGGTTCCTAGCTATTGTAGTCCAAAATGTATTTCTTCATTTGTCGACACATTATGAGAAAGCTTAACAATATTTCTAGTGAACTGCTTTATAATAGTTTATAAAGGACTTTTTTAGCCTTCTGTTTTGATTTTTACTATTAGAAAAGCTGTTTATTTAAAACTGTATCACAATGAAAAGATCTATCCATGAAATAAGTGGGCTAAAATATTTTTCTTATCTTCATAATATAACTACTTGTATTTTAATTATAAAATGTTTGGTTTGTGTAATTTCGTATTATTTTACCAGGTAGTGTATTTTCTCAGGGTAACTTTCTATGGCAGTTAATGACATTATATAATTATTTTTAAAAAGTAGCTTTCCTTTCAAAACAAAATTTGTGTCAAAGCTTTTATTGAACGTGGTCACTCTTTCCTTTTCCACTTTTTATTCAGCTATTTACTGAATGGCCCTGAGAGTTAGCGTTTTTCTTTCTCCATCCTCAGCATCATTCTTCTTTGATTAGAGATGGTTACTTCCTTTGGAAAGTCCCAAATAAACTCATCTTAATTAAATTCACTGTAAACGTATAAAGTCTTCTCAATGATACGTGTTCTCTTCAGGTAAATATAGTTTACTTGATTTAATACTTTATTGGTAACTTATAAGAAATTTGGCTCCTCTTTAAGAGCTGCAAATGCTAATTTAATTTATTGCACAGGTGACTCAATGAGATCAATAAAGTTAAGGGAGGTATTTTTGGAGATAAGGAAGAGGGATAAAGGTTAAGAGAAAAGAGAAGAAAATTTTTTTTTAAAGAATAAGTCAGGTGTAACAAAAAAGCAGGATAGGAATCATAGGAATTCTTGATTATTTAAGAGATGATAGACTTTTTTTTTCTTTTTTGGTAATTTTGAGACTTACTTACTACCTCTCTAAAGGCCAGTGCATGAGCTGTAGACAGGCACAGCGACAGCCAGCCTGTGATGGTGCTGAGTGATGTTTCTTCCGTTCGGATGAATGCCCTGCCACTGTGCTTGTGCACCTTGTCCATTGTTCTCAATGGGGGATCATCTGGCCATTGGGGTCACTGGTGGATCAGGGGCTGGTTTTGTATTGCAGTGTTTGGAAGCTGGTACTTGATTGTACTAAAAGTGCCAACTGCTTATGCTGTCTAAACATAAAATTAGTTGATTTGGGGTATATATAAAAAGTGAAGTTCAGAAAATAACATTGGATTTTTTAAAATCACTGAAATATTTTGATTATAAAGTTTATCTGATGATGAAAATTTATAGAATTATCCCAAAGTTAACACTCAGTTTAAAAATAAGGAATGGTTAAATTTTGTCAAGTTCCTAAAAGTGCCGCCTGAGTCTCAGCGGTCTCAAGTGACAGCATAAAGTCCTTTACTGGGCTCCTTCCTGGGAGCTTATTAAAACCACAGATTCTGCAGCTCTGCTCCCACTGATTCTCATTCATGAGCTCAAGGATGGTAACCTGGGAATTTGGATTTTGAATTAGATTTTCAGGTTATTTTGATGCCGCACGCAGTCAGATTTAAAACAGTATTCAGTGCTTTAAACTTTAAAGTGATGGCAATTATTTCCTTTGGGAATAATTCAAAATAAATAGGTTTAAATAAAATCTTCATAGATTATGGGGATCAGAGCTCCTTGAATTTGCAGTCCTAGAAAATAAAAAATACCTTCTGCACAAGTCTTACAGTAGATTTAACATTAGAGATTTGAACAATTCATGAGCAGCCCTGAAGGTGATTTTGAAATGGCAGGAATTTGAATTACTCTGATGGAGAGGCTGCTGTGAGAGTGAATTATTTAGCTCTTGAGCAGAGTACGCCACTCAGCATCCATGTCTTAATGAGTCTTTGTTGTTCTCTCCTTGTCACAATAACTTCCATTCAGGGTCTGAAGTGGACATATATCTTTCAGTTACTTTATATACATCTTTATAGGAGAAAAATGTATTTTGTGTAGGTATTTTGAGTTGGAGAAGTCACAGAGGTCTCAGGAATGTCATAAGTCCGCTGTTTTTTTCTTGTCCAAATGAAGGTAAATGTAGCAAAACTGTAATGTTGGGATTTGTCTTCTGCTGCACGTCTCCTCTCTCCTCACCTTTTCTTAATGTGAATGCTGCTTTAAATGCTAACGTATTCACCAACTGTTCCTCTTATCAAAACAAAAAAGGATGATATTAATTACTTTTTTGATTGGCTGCTTATTTTAAAATGAGTGAATTTCTGTAAACTTCTGGTCTCAACATTGGCACTTCACATACTGTTTTCCTGTTTCTGAATCGAAATGCTTTCTCTTCTTTTGGAAGGAATTCTAGACCTGAACAATCAGATGAGTATTTTCTCTGTGGCTCTGGGTGTTCTGCAGTCACTCTAAGGCTCCTTTGACGGGTAGATCTAAATCAAGGTCTTAGACTTGTGCTCCCGTTCCCAGACACTTCAGGGATGGAGGAATCTCTAGTTTCTCGCCAGCTTCTAGAGTTCACTCTGCTCCATCTTTTTAGCTAGTTTTAATGTTAGTCTAACCTCTCTCTTTCCCATGCCTATTTTATTGTTTCCAACAAATTTCTTTCATTTTAATTGAGGCAGTATAGCTTGGTGGTGGACTGTAGAGCCCACTTCTAAAATGAGGTGGACAGTTGCCCCATTTTGAATCTGGCTCTGCTGCTTATGAGCTGTGTGACTTTTAATAGTTCCTTAACCTCTCTATCCCTCGTTTCTTTATCAGCAAAATGAGATACTTAAGTTCTCATAAGGTTATTGTAAGAATTAAATGAGCAAATATATGTAACTAGAAGCGTGCCTGGCTCATAGCAAGAACTGCTATTTAAGTATTTGCTGTTATTGTTGTTGCTGTTACTTTGGTTGGTATTTGAGGACTTTTTGTGTGTTTAGAAAGAAGCCATTATTACCAACGTCGCACCTAGTGTTTTCCAACTTTGTATTATAGGAAGACATCTTTTCATCTATAATGTAGGTAACTGTTGAGAGTAGGTATCAACCTTGCTCCCTTAGGCCAGCATTATGTGGAGTTTCACTATGTTTTAAACAGAGCCTCTTAAAAGCTTTCTGTGGAGGATTATTCTCACTTCTTTTCCCCATATTATGTGACACAGTTAGAATTTTTAAGTTTCTTTTCATTTCTTTTTTCCTAGCTTTTCTATTACTTATTTGATAGAGTACATAGGCTCCTCTTTAAAGAAATTGGTTCTCTACATTAATGACCCAGTTTTTTAAAAACTGTAAATATGATAGGGAATAAAAAGTAACAAATTGTGTTTCCTAGGTAGAGTAAAAATTCTGTGTGCAAAGCTTCCCAGCTTGTTTGACAGCACACGTGGGATGTGCTAAGTTACATGGCACTCGCAGTGCATGACCCGATGAGCAAGCTGCTCGACGTTGGAGGTGGCCATGGGCCACCCCGAGAGCTTAGAGTGTTGGCTCTCAAATGCCACTGTGCTTCAGAAGCACCTGGAGGCCTTGTGAAAACACGGATTGCTGAGCAACACTCCCACGCTTTCTGATTACAGAAGTGCTGAGTTTGGCCCAAGAATTTGCATTTCAAACAACTGCCAGATGATGCCCATGCTGCTGGTCTGGGGAACCACACTTTGACAACTACTGGTTTGGTGTGTCAGTGTCCTGGTGTGGTAGGTAAAAAGTACCACCCCTCACCTGCCAAAGCAGGTCCATGCTCTAGGCCCCAGAACTTGTGAGTATGTCCCCTTATGTGGCAAAGGGACTTTGCAGATGTGCCAAACTGAGGACCTTGCATGAGGAGATTACCATGGATTTCCTGGGTGGGCCCACTGTCATCACAGGGCTTCTTAAAAGTGAAAGAAGGTGGCAGAAGAAAGCGAGAATCGAGGGGGCTGTGACCTTGGAAGAATGGTCAGAGAGGTGCAGTGCTGCTGGCTTTAAAGTGGGAGGGAGCGGCCAGGAGCCAAGGAATGTTCTGGAAGCTGGAAAAGGCGAGGCACTGGATCCTCCCCTGGAGCGTCCAGAAAGGAATCCAGCTCTGCCAACACCTCGATTCTAGCTCAGTGAGACCCGTGTCGGAGCTCTGACCTGCATACTGTGAGATGATAAATTTATGTCAAGCCACCAACCTTATGGGAACTTGTTACAGCAGCATTGGACTACCAATACATCTGAGACCAGTTCTCAGTTTACCAGCTTGCTTTATGCTGAAAGTTCCCAAACTCTGCTTATGACCTCAGCTCATGAGACTGAGGAAATAAAAACCTGAAGCACGAGCTCTTTCATTTTTCTACCATCAAACTGACAAAACTGCCAATGTCTGAACCCACCTTGTTTTCCTTATTATGTTGGAGAAAGTGTCCCAACTTCTGTCAGAAAGTCTGTCTGCTTTGGTTTGACCCCATCCTCTCTTGCCTGGATTGATTAATTTATACACACACACCCCAACCATGTGATATATGTCTACACCTGGGTAACCACTACTCAGACTCAAATACCCACCTCCCCAGATATAAGGCACTTTTCTGACTTCTGTTATCATAGATCAGTTTTGTTTGTATTTGACATTCATAAAAGTGAAGAATATAAATAGAATCCTACAGCCTGTATACTCTTTTGGGTTTGTCTTTTTTCAGTAACATTGTGTGGCTGAGATTCATTAATGTTGCTGTATGTAGCCGTATTTTGTTCCTTTTTATTGTTGTGTAATATCCCATTGTATGAATATACCACAGTTTGTCCCTTCTCCTGACGGTTGACGTTGGGTTGTTTATAGTTTGGGGATATTATGAATAAAGCTGCTATGATATTCTCGCACGTGTCTGTGGTGAACATAAGCATCTCCTTCTGTGGCGTATGTGTCTGGGAGCAGTGTTGCCGCGTCACAGGGTGTGTGTTAGCTTAGTACTGCCAAGCAGACTTCCCAGTGGTTGTGAGTTTCTCCTCGCACCAGAGTGATTCAGAGTTCCAGCCGCTCACATCTCTTTCGACCCTTCGTATTCTTTGTCTTTCTAATTTTAGCCTCTGTGGTGGTTTTATGGTGGTATTTCTTTGTGGTTTTAATTTGCAGTTCCCTGATGACAAATGATGATGAGCTTTCATATTCTTATTAACCATTTGGATATCCTCTTTTGTGAAATCTCCAAGTTTTTTGCTTAATTTTTGTTAGGTTGTCTGTCTTTTTATTAGTGATTTGTTGAAATTCTTTACATACTCCGGATGTGCCTTTGCCAGATAGGGATCCATCTAGATATCACTACATCTGTCTAGATACATATGGATTTCTTCTCCCAGTCTGTGGATTGCCTTTTTATTTGTTTGTTTATTTTTATTTTTAATTTTGTTTAAAGATTGACACCTGAGCTAACATCTGTTGCCAATCTTTTTTTTTTTCCTTCTTCTTCTCCCCAAAGCTGCCCAGTACGTAGTTGTATATTCTAGTTGTAGGACCTTCTGGTTGTGCTATGTGCGATGTCACCTCGGCATGACCTGGTGAGTGGTGCCAGGTCCATGCCCAGGTTCCAAACTGGCAAAACCCTGGGCCACTGAAGAGGAGTGCGGGAACTTAACCACTTGGGCACAGGGCCCGCCCCAGCCTTTTTTTGGGGGTGGGGGGGAAGATTAGCCCTGAGCTAACATCTGCCGCCAATGCTCCTCTTTTTTGTTCACTGAGGAAGACGGGCCCTGAGCTAACATCCGTGCCCATCTTCCTTCACTTTATATGTGGGATGCCTGTCATAGCATGGCTCGTCAAGCAGTGTGTAGGTCCACACCCAGGATCCAAACCGGTGAACCCTTGGTCACCAAAGTGGAGCGTGCAACTTAACCACTGTGCCACCAAGCCAGCCTCCCAGCCTTTTTATTTTTTAGTGGTGTTTTTGATATATGGAAGTTTTTTTTTTTAAAAAAGGTTTTATTTTTTCCTTTCTCTCCCCAAAGCCCCCCGGTACATAGTTGTATATTCTTCGTTGTGGGTCCTTCTAGTTGTGGCATGTGGGATGCTGCCTCAGTGTGGTTTGATGAGCAGTGCCATGTCCACGCCCAGGATTCGAACCAACGAAACACTGGGCCGCCTGCAGTGGAGCGCGCGAACTTAACCACTCAGCCAAAGGGCCAGCCCCTATATGGAAGTTTTTAATGTAATCAAAGTGATTGATCTTTTAGAGTTAGTGTTTTTGTATCCTGTTTAAGAAACATTAGCCTTACCCAAAAGTAATGAAAATAATCTCCATTTTCTTCTAAAAAGTTTATTGCTTTACCATTCATATTTATGTCTGTAATGCATCTCCAATTAATTTTTGTATTTGGTAAGGTTATGGGTCAAGGTTTGGTTTTTTTTTCAATGTGCATATCCATTTGACCCAGCACCAATTATTGAAAAGACCATTTTTTTTCCCCCACTGAATTGTACTAGAGCCTTTGTTAGAAGTCAGCCATGTATGTGTGGGTCTATTTCTTGATTCTGTTCCCTTGGTCTGTCTAGATTTGCCCTAATACAACACTGTCTTAGTTACTATAAGCTTGTCATGAATCTTGATCTCTGAAGTCCCTCCAGCCTTGTTCTTGTTAACGTTTATCTCAGCTATTCAAGATATTTTGCATTTCCATTTACATTTCATGATGAGCTTGCCATTTTCTACTGAAAATAATAAAATAGCTCACTGGAATTGGATTGAGCCTGTAGACCAATTTAAGGGACAATTGATAACACTGTAAATTCTTCCAATCCATAAACAGTATATCTTTCCACTTTTTAAGGTCTTCTTTTTCTCTCAGCGTTGTAAGTGTTGCACACACATTTCCTTTGATTTTGTCTTAGGTGTTTGATGCTTTTTGGTGCTGTCATATATGGTATTTTATTTTATTTTTTGCTGAGGAAGAGTCACCCTGAGCTAACATCTGTTGCCAATCCTCCTCTCTTCTTTTTTTTTTTTTTTTCACTTGAGGGAGATTCGCCCTGAGCTAACATCTGTGCCAGTCTTTCTCTATTGTGTATGTGGGTCACTGCCACAGCCTGGCTGACGAGTGGTGTAGGGCCACACCTGGGATCCAAACCCATGAACCCCGCCACTGAAGCAGAGTATGCTGACCTTTAACCACTAGGCCCCAGGGCCGGCCCCTCATATACGGTATTTTAAAATTTCATTTTCGAATTGGTTTTTGCTCGTATAAGGAAATCCAAGTAATTTTTGCTTGCTGATCTTGTATCGAGAGACTTTGCTAATTCACATGTTCTTTTTCTATGTAGAGTAATGATGACTTTTTTACTTCTTCCTTTCCAGTTTTTATATCTTTTAGTGAATTGGTTAGGATGTACAATTATTGGTTAGGACCTAAGGTCATTGTTTTAGCATTAATACCATGTAGTCTCTAAAATGTTGTTTGCTTGTTTTTGTAGATAATCTTAGAGGTTAGGGAAAGCTTCCTTCTTTTCTCAAGTTTATCCAAAGAGGTGTTGAATGTTAACAGATGCTTTTACTGCATTAATTGAGGTGATCACATGATGTTTCTTCTTTATTCTATTAATATTGTGAATTACACTGATTGATTTTTAAATGTTATGGCAAATCTACATTCTTGGAATAAACCCAACTTGCTCATGATCTTTTTTATATATCAGTGGATTCAATTTGCTCATTTTTGTTTAGGATTTTTTGTGTCTGTGTCAATGAGAGAATTTGTTTTGTAATTTTCCTTTTCTGTTACCCGCTTGTCAAGTTTTACTATCAAGGTTGTACTGGCTGCACAAACCAGATGGGAAGTAGTCTTTCATTTTCTGTTGTGTAAACTTAGAGAGTGTATGGCTGATGTTATTTCTTCCTTGAACGTTTGGAAGAATTTATCAGTGAAGCCATCTGGGCCTGGAATTTTCTTTCTTGGGACTATTTTTAATCACAGGTTAAATTTCTTGTTTACTTATAGGACTATTCAGATTTTTGTCTTCTTTTAGTCTTGGTAAATTGTATCAATTTAATTTAAAATGTCAGAGTTATTAGGCTAAAGTTTTTTTAATAATATCCTTTTATTCTCTTTTAATGTTTGTAAGATTTCTAGTGTTGACTCCTTTTCCATCCTGATACTGATAATTTGGGTTCTCTCTCACTCTTTTTTTTCTTGATCAGACTTGCTAGTTTTACTAACTTTTTTACTAATTTTTTTAATGTTTTATTGATCTTTGCTATTGTTTATTTGCTTTTTTATATCTTTGATTTGTGTTCTTAGTATTTTCTCCATATTTTTTGTTTTGATTAGTTCCTCTTTTTCTATTTTCTTGAGATAAAGGCTTAAGTAATTAATTTTCATCCTTCTTTTCTATTTTATGCATTTAAAGCTATAAATTTTCTTCTTGTCATTGCTTTACGTGCCTCCCACAAGTTGCATCGCATTTTCATTAATCTTCAGTACAAAGTGGGAATTTTTAAAGATATGTGTTCCTTAAAATCCAAACATTTGCAAATGTCCAATTATCTTGTTATTGATTTCTAATTTGACTCATGTTAAGTATTTCAGAGGATATGCTCTGCATGATTTTTCAGTTCTTTGAATTTTTAAAATCTTTTTATTCTTATGAAATATTTTTTTTTTGTCTCTAGTAATACTCATCTTAAAGTCTGTTTGGTCTTAAATTGATATAAATAAATGGTGAGTCTGTGTGGAATATCTTTTACTTTCATCCTTTTTGTGGCCTAATCTTTAAAGTTTATGACTAGGAAATGTGGTTGGGCTTTTTTCTTTCTTTTTAAATCTAGTTTGATAATCTTCATATCTTAATTGGCGTATTTCCTTTAGATTTAATATTTTTGAGTTAAGTCTACCATCTTTTTATTAGTTTTGTCTTTTTGTCATCTAATTTTTTTCTCCTTTCTTGTCTTCTTTTGGAATTAAAGTATGTTTTTATCATTCAAATCCTTTCTTCTTCTATTAGCTTGCTAGTTATATCTCTCAATATTTTAGTGTTTCCTTAGTTTTTATGATGTGAATCTCTGGCTTTTTATTGATTAACTTAAATACCACTTTAACACTTCTAGAACTTTGCAAAAACTTATTAATTTGACTCCATTTAACTCCCTCCTACCTTTTATGCTATTGTCTTAAATATGTACTTTAATGTATGTCTTATAGCCATTAAAATATTTTTATTATGTTTTTAAACAGTTCCAATATCTTTATCCAAATGTGTACTTTGAGTTCTCTTTGTTCCTTCTTGCATTTGCCTACTTCATTTTGTTTTTGCCTGAATTACTCCCTTTAGTATATAGTTTATTACAAGTGTACTGGCAAAAATTGTCTCAAAACTTGTTTTCTGAAAATGTTTTTATTTTTACTTTAGCTTTTGAGGGATGTTTTCACTGGGTATAGAATTATAGATTGGCAATTTCAGCATGTTAAAGATGACACTTTATTTTCTTCTGGTTTTCATTATCTTTAATAAAAAGTTAGCCATTCTTTTCTGTTGAACAGACAAAATTATTCCTTTGAAAATAAGGCAGTCTTTATTTCTGACCAATTTTAAATTTTTTTCATTGTCTTTTTTTTAAGACTTTATGTTTTTAGAGCACTGTAAGGTTCACAGCAAAATTGAGGAGCAGGTACAGAGATTTTCCCTGTACTCCCTGCCCCCACACATGCACAGCGTCCTCTGCTATCAGCATCCCCCTCCAGATGGTGCATCTGTAACAACTGATGAAGCTACATTGACACATCGTAATCACTCAAAGTCCGGCTTTACATCAGGGTTCACTCTTGGTGTTGTATGTTCTATGGGTTTGGACAAATGTGTGATGACATGTATCTATCGTTATAGTATCAGAATTTTCACTTCCCTGAAAATCCTTTGTGTTCCACCTATTCATTCCCCCCAAACACTAATTTTTTTTTTTTTACCATCTCAGTAGTTTTGCTTCCTCATTGTTTTATTTCATTGTCTTAATTTCAGCAGTCTGACTGTACTGTACCGGTATGTATTTTGTTTGTTTTGTTTTATCCTGTTCAGGGTTTGCTAAGTTTCTTGAATTTGTGAGTTAATGTCTTTATCAGTTTTGGAAAGTTCTCTACCAGTATTTCTTCAAAATACTGCTTCTGTCCTATTCTCTTTTCCTCTCCTTTAGATCTCTGATTATACTTTTTTCCTGTATGGCCTGCCTGTTTTCCTCTGTATGCTTCAGTATGATTATTTTCTCCCAACTTGTCTTCTGTTAGGCTGAGTCTAATCTGCTACTAATCCATGTAATGAATTTTAAATTTCAGTTATTTATTTTTTTTTTTTAAAGATTTTATTTTTCCTTTTTCTCCCCAAAGCACCCCAGTACATAGTTGCATATTTTAGTTGTGGGTCCTTCTAGTTGTGCCATGTGGGATGCCATCTCAGCGTGACCTGATGAGCAGTGCCATGTCCACACCCAGGATTCCAACCGGCGGAACCCTGGGCCGCCAAAGCGGAGCGCACAAACTTAACCACTCGGCCACAGGGTGGCCCCTAAATTTCAGTTATTATATTTCATTCTGTGGTGTGGTGCTGTGTAGAATTTCTGTTTGATTCTTTTGTTTATAGATTTTAGTCTCTGCTGAACTTCACCATCTTTTCCTCCCTTTTTTCAGAATGCTAACCGTAGTTATTTTCAAGTCTTCATGTGTTAATATCAATATCTGAATCCCCTGTTTGTCTGTTTCTGTTGTAAATTGTTGTCCCTTGGCTTTCAGTGAATGCATTCTATTTTATAGTATGCTTTGATTGCATGCAGTCACTTGGTCCTATTTTAGAGTAGGCTTATAATCTTTTCTTTAATTAAATTAGAAATTATACCCCAATTTTCAAAAAATGGGTAGAGGATTTCTCCAAAGAAGATAGATAAATGGCCAATAAGCACATGAAAAAGCTGCTCAACATCATTGGTTGTCAGGGAAATGCAAATCAAGGCCACAGGGAGATAACACTCATGCTTACTAGGATGGCTATGATCAAAACGTGGACAATAACAAGGGTTGTAGGCCAGGATGTGGGGAAATTGGAACCCTTATATGTTGCCAGTGAAAATATGAAATGGTGCAGCCACTTTAGAAAACTGTTTGGCAGTTCCTCAGAATGTTAAACGCAACATTTCCGTGTGACCCAGCAATTCCACTCCTAGGTATATACTCAAGAGAGTTGAAAACATACATCCCATAAAACCTGTACACAAATGTTCATAGCAGCATTCTTCGTAATAACCAAAAAGTGAATACCCAAATGTCCATCAATTGATGAATGGATAAACAAAAATGATACATCCATGTGTGGAATATTATTCAACCATCAAAAGGAATGATGTACTGATACATGCCTACAACATGTGTGAACCTTGGAAACATTGTAATGGGTAAAAGAAGCTAATCAAAAAATAGTAACATTGTGTGATTCCATTTATGTGAAATGTTCAGAATAAAGAAATCCATGGAGACACAGTTTCCAGGAGCTAGAAGGAAAGAAGAGGGGGTGAAGAGTGACCTCTAATGGGTATAGGGTTTCTTTTTGAGGTGATGAAAATGTTCTGGAACTAGATAATGATGATGGATATACTAAAACTGAAAACGTTGTGGATATACTAGAAATGACTGAATTATACCCTTTAAAAGAGTGAATTCTATGGTATGTGAATTATATCTCAATTTTTTTAAAAAAGGCCTTGCCACCCCAAGATCATAAAAAGTGTTGTAGGAGTTCTAAATAATGTTGTATTCTTCCTATGAAAATAAGGGTTTTTGTTTTGCCTTGTTTCTCCCAGCAGGTAGATAGTGTGTGAACAGGTTACTTCACTCCCGTCAAGGGTTGGTCGTATTCTTTGTGAAGGCTGATCTGTTTCAGTTTTGCCCTTACTCCTGGGGGGTGACCTTGTGTAGCCCAAACACCATAGCTAACCTTGGAGGCTTTGCTGGCAGCTCGAGGTGGCTGGCAGCAGACATGCTGCCAGCATCCTACAGTGCGGAAGGTAGCTGCCACAGCAAAGAATCGTCTGGCTCGGGTGTCGATATTGCTGAGGATGAAAAACCCTGCTCTGCTGTTCAGCTTGCCTTCATAGCCAAACTTTTCCAAAAAGTTGACTGTATGAGTTGTCTCCATTTCCACATCTCCCTTTCATACTTAAGAAGTTTTTTCTTGCCTAGGTAATACTCAATGATTTTTAAAGGTCAAATGATCCTACAAAGCTTATAAAGAAAAGAGCAGTATTCTCCAGCACCCTTGTGCTTAGTTATATAATTGTGGCCAGTTAGATGTAGAAAGAACAAAGATTTTTTTTTCCTGCATAAAAAGACAGTAAATTCCTGATACTTCTGCCTGCTTGTAACTTGGAAGTGGCAGTTCATGTTATTAGAAAATAAACCCCTCGTATAAGTTACTGTTACTCTAGTGTTCTCGTTTGCAGCAGGATACAGTCTGCACTCAGGAATTATTTTTTCAAGACTTGCCATGTCTGAAGCTTCCTTTGAGCTACAGAGCTGCAGTCTCATAATGTCCACCTGGATATCTCACAAATATATCAAATTTAACGTGACCCAAACCGGGTCCTTCGTTTTCTACCCCCATATGGCACGAGTAGAACCGTGTGGATAGGCCTCCATTTACCCAGCTACTTAGTCCAGAAACTGGACTGTCACTTGGATCTTTCCCTTTCTCTTGCCATTTGTTTTGCTTCCTAAGTTTCTCACATCCGCTCGTTTCTCTCCGTCTCCCCTGCCACCACCATGGATGATCTCTTGCCTGCCGAACTGCCATCCCAGCTTCTCTGTCCCTGCTCCCATTCCAGGTCTTTCTCCCCAAAGCAATGAGAGCGATCTTAAATTGTAAATTAGACCATGTTACCCTCCTGCCAAGATCCTTCGGTGGCTTCCCGTTACTTAGAATAAAATCCAAAATTCTACCAGACTTTGAATAATCTTGCCTCTCTGGAGTCTCATTCTGCGTCCTTCACACAGTGCTCCAGCCTCTTCGTTCCTGAGCCCGCGAGTGTGGTCTGGTCTGCCCCTTGAAGAGTGTTCTTCCCGCCCTTTCCATGGTGCTGTTTCCAAAACCAACTTCAATGGTGTTTCCTTAGCGAAATCTTTCCTGATTCCTGCTGAAGAAAGTATGCTCCCCACCCCATCATTCTTTATCACTTTATTTTTTTCTTTATGGAAACTGCTTAATATATTTATGTGTTTATTTGTCTCCTTTGTGTGTGTGTGACATCCGCCCCCGTAAGCCATAAGCTCTCCAAGGGCAGGCGTCATGTTCACTGTTGTATTTGCAGACTGAAGACAGTATCTGATATATAGTAGAAGCTCAATAAATATGACTGAATGACCATGAGGACACTCTTTTCCCCCTAAGTGTTTCTTTTTTAAAAAATTCTACTCTATAATAAAGTTGAAAAAAACAATACTATGCACATTCTTATACACTCCATTTGGATTTGAAATAAACCTTTTTCCACATTAACTTGCTCTGTTCCTCCATATATCTGTATATAATTAGATGTGTGTATATGTATATATGTATATGTGTGTATGTATAGATTTCTCTGCATCTGTGTATCTATGTTAATAGTGGTAGAAGTAAATTGTATGAAAAGAAGTTGTAGACATGACATTTATCTCTAAATAATTCAATGTTTTTCTCCTATGAACAAGATCATTCTCCTGCATAGCCATGATGTTAAGAAATCTAACATTGAGACAATGATGTATTTTGATTTACAGACCATATTCAAATTTCCCCATTTTTCCCCAAAATGCCTTTTATTGCTTTTTTTTCTTTTGCTCTAGGGTCCAATTAAGGATTTCATATTGCATTTGGGTGTCATGTCCTTCTATATTCTTGTAATTTAAAACAGTACTCTTGCTGTTTTTTTCTTTCATTAAATTTATATTGTTTAAGTGTCCAAGTTGTTGTCTTGTAGAATGTCCACAGTGGGTATATGGAATGAATAGGTCTGACTGTTCAAAATTAGATTTAGGTTATACATTTTGGCAAGAAGAGTACACAAATGATGATATACTTGTGGTTGCATCATGTCAGGAGGCTACATAATATCAGTTTGTACCATTACTTATGTAGCTAAATTTGATCACTTAGTTAAGGTGATATTTTCCAGATCTCTCCTGTAAGAGCATTTTGTTCCCTTTGTAAATAAGAAGCTATTTACTTTAATACTGTGCACATAACCTTTTTACCAACAACCTTTCACCCAGTAATTTTTAGCGTCTATTAATGGACCTTGCCTGAATCAATTATGACATTGATGGTAATTTTGTTATTCCCTCTATATTTATTAGCTGCCATTTTTTGGTAAAGAACTTTCCTTGTCCCCAATATATATTTCTCTTTAAAAAATATTATGTACTGAATTGATTTCATTTTTAATTTAATATATTTTCCTTTATTGTTATTACTTTTTTTAAAATCCCAGATTTGGCCAGTGAGAGACCCCTCAAATGTTCCTGTGTCTCCATTAGTCTTTAAGCACGTACTTGTGTTCTGGAACAACAAGACTATTCTGCCCTAAACTGTCTCTCCCAGTGGGGAGTGGAGCTTAGACACCAGAAATCTCAGTTGGAAGGGTGCTCGTCACTACTGTGGGGCATTGCGTCTTCCAGGGGACAGCGCTAGGATGACGTTATACAGGGAAGGCAGGACACAAACACACATGTGCTATCTATTTAAATGTTTGTTTTGATACCTCCAACTCATCCCTAACCTCCCTTTCCATATTTGTAGCTTCTTTTTCTCACATTGAGAATCCTGATTGGAACAATTTAATGTATTTACTCATTTGTGCTGTCTGAAATATACATAAAATGCTACAACCAACAACAAACCTACCAAGAAAAGCTTAGGATTCATTTGCAGATGTTTTTATCCTTAGACTATATCTTGTGTGCAGGGCACAGGGGAATCTAGTGGAGCTGTTTTCCCTCCTAGGCCTGAAAGGACCAGGGGAGGGGGAGTGTGCAGGAACCCAGAAGCAGAGAGACTCCTGGGCAGCAGACTGCCTCGGGAGATTCAGCGGCCTTTGGTCCAAAGACATAGCCAACCTGAGAAGACCCCACGGAGAAGGAGTCCAGGAAACACACAGCCGTTCCTTCCTCTGACTTCCTGGGGTTCAGTCAAAGGGTGCAGCAGCGCCCTGATGTAGTTCACACAGGCCGGTTTTCCAGGGGCACAGAGCAGTGTGAGAAGAGTGGAGAGAATCTGAAGGGACAAGCGAGGTGTCCAGCACATGGATGCACACGTGGGTTCCTGGACCCTCTGAAAGGAGTGTGCACATCAGACATTTGGAACCTCTGTCTTAATCCCCTTTGCTAGTCGAGCTGCCAAATGCTAGCAGTGTCTGTGGCTTATATCTTATGCGTATGCTACTTTCCACTCTGAGGTTTTTCTTAAAAAATCCATCAGCTTATTCTCAATTTCAATATTTCTTAACAAAGTGCTCCTCATTGTACTTTCTAAGTATAAAGCTGAACAGTCTTTATCCTCAGATTCTTCTCTAAATAGCTTCGTAGCTGTCTTTTCATCTTAAGAGACTAAGATCCAAAGTAATTTTAGACACTTCAAACTCCATTCTGTTACTAGTATCTGTAGGGAAGAAACAAGATCTGTTAACTTCTTTCTTCTGATCACTCTCATCTGTCTTTCAGTTTTATAATTTTCTGAGATAATTTCATTACAAATATTGTATTTGGAGTTGGGCATTGTCTAAGTAATAAAAAGGGGAGGGCTTTATGGCCCCAGTTACTTCTGACTGGGAGTTAATTGCGAGCCTTCTCAGTGAATCAGAACCATTGTATAGTTACAGTATCTTTGTATTTTTGAGTGTGTTTTTAGCCAAGTGGATTCTATTGCATAATCAAAATGATTTAAATTTTGGCACTTTCCTGAGTGATTTACCCTCTCATTTCACCTTTTATCTGTGTTACAGTGTCTTCTTGGTGAGTGCCGTGTGTTTCCTCTTGTTTTGTAATATGTCCCCTCTCTAACATCAGATAAGCAAATTTTTATTTTTGTTTTAATGTGTCATATCTGTTTTACTGCTTTTTAGAATTTTTTCTCATAGGTCTCGTTTTCAAAGCTCAGTTTTAGGACTTAGCCCACTTTTTCCCTAATTTTATAGTTGAAGCAAAGTAGTGGTATAGACAACCTAGTTAACTTTATTGATAATATTTATTCTATTATTATTTTGTCATTCCTCTTAACAATCTGTTTGACTTAATAGAGCTTCAGTTATGGTGTTTTTAATTTTAAGTAGCACTTATTATTAATTATTGAATTCTAAAAGTCACAAGTTTTTAAAGTATATCAGTTATAATTGTAAGCCAGATTCCTACTGATGGGAGCAGTTAATTTTCATATTACCTGAAACATTTAATGAGAAGCCTGTTTAATATGTTAGACCCACTTTCTTCAGAGAGTATGACGTTACCGTGTCTCTTCATTAAACAAAAATCTCAATAGTCCTGATCATCACTTTGAACGTTATAAGCATTCTGTCATGCTGAAGATGTGGAAGGTGTAGGAGATTTGGGTTCAGTATTCCTTCATTAGTTCAGTCAGACAAGCCTTCTGTTTACTGACTTCTTTGGTAGGCCCTGAGAAGTCAGAGATGGATAAGCACAGTCACTGCCACAGCCGTGGGAACAGATGCAGCGTGTGGGAAGGGAAAGGGGTAATCAGTGCAGTGTAGAGGGCACTGGGGTCCATGTGTGCTTAAGGCAGTGAGTGACCCAGCGCCTAAGGAGTGGTCTGGGCACGGCTCGGAGAGGACTCGTTAGGGGAGTAGACGTGGATGTTTAAAGACAAACAAACACTCATAAGCAGTAAAACACTAATAAAAGATACAGTCCTATGCCGTGGGCTCTAAAATTCTATTTTATTTAAAGGTAAATTAGCAAAAGTGGTGCACCTACAATATGACTGACAAATAGTAATGTACAACTGAAATTTCACAGGTTGTAAACTATCATAACCTAAAAAAAATGGGAAACAAAAAAAAAAGATGTTAGTGAGAAACTTAGACACTTGAAAACTACAGCTAATGTTATGAGGTTGTGCAGTCCAGGCTGATTGCCAAGTGAATGACACAGTAACTAACGTGCGCTGAGACTGCTACGCAGACTGCATGTCTTGTCGCATGGAATCTTCACTGACCCTCTGAGATGGGTTCTGGTACTATGCCCATTTTACAGATGGAGACACTGAGACTTACGGAACAACTTCCTGAAGGTCACACAAGTAGAATGTGGAGCCAGGATACAAACTCCGACAGATGAGCTTTAGAAACAGTGTTCTTAACCCTAAAACAGTGAACAGTGAGGACCAGAGGGACTCAGAGGAGAGGGAAAAGCTTACCTATTAAGAGCCTTTGGAGAAGAGTTACAAATTAGATGGGAGATGGGATTCAGGAAGACTGATCCAGGTGTGGTTGTTGGCGTAAGTAAGTGTTGATTGGGCAAAGTTTACCTGAAGAACAGACCAGTATGACTGAGTGGTCTGTTCCTGTAGGAGCAGCAGGGAAGATGAGGTTGGACACTGAGGGACGTGAGTGTGAGTACCGTGAGCCTGCTCTTGGAGGCTGTTGAGCAGGGCAGTGAGTGGCGAGTCGGGGCACCTTAGGGTTAAGTCTCAACTCCACCATGTCCTGCCTCTGGGATGTTCAGCACGTCAGTTTACCACTCTTAGGTGCCTTTTTCTGTATCTATAAAATGAGGATGGTACTAATATTACATTACAAAGGTTAATTTGTAAAGCCTAACAAGTAGCAAGTGTGGAGCAAATGTTACATGGTATTATTATTACTGATGTGTTTTAGTAAATTTAATCTCAGAACAGTGCATAGCAGCCTAGGCCTAAGCCATAGACCATTAGTTGAGAAATGCTTGAAACATAGTTGTAACAGGTAAGTAGAATAGAAGGGACAGATACTGGGGATATTTCAGATGAGTAATATTAACATCTTAAACTTATACAGCTTTTAAAAATCTTTCTATGGTTCTTTATGCTGTTTCATAGTATTTAGGTGTTCATTATTATATCAATAGTGAATAGTTGACAAATGAATGTGACTTTATAATTTATAAAGCACTTTGACATGTTATTGAATTTGATTCTCAGAATCATTCTGTGAGATATTATTTCCATTTTATTAAGACCCAGAGAAGTTAAGTAATTCATTTAAGTTCACACAAGTTAATAAGGGAACCAATTTAAAACTTGGATTTCTATATACCTGTTCTAGTGCTTTCTCCTTCAAATCATATGATATTATGACAAAAATTGATGTAGTATAAATCAACAATATGAAAATCTATTATTAGTACCCTGAATGAGTTAGTATCTCTTTTTAGGTATCTGCCTTAATACCAAGAAATAACCACGTAGTGAAAGGAGACAGACAAGTTCAGAGTCTACTAGTTATCTAATTCATGTATAACCCAGTGATATTTGAATATAATCTTTGTTCAGTAGATCAAAATATTAAGTCGCTGTAATTTGCCATTTAAAATATCTTTAGCAGAGATGAAAATAAGCTCTTGGGTTTTTTGGGCACCAAACTATATCAGGCATTTATTACATTCTGGATGATTTAAAATACTTTACGATAGAGCTATTTCTTAAGTGTTTTTAAATAGTATTGATCATGAAACTTTGAAATTTACCATCAGGCCCGTGGTGGCAGAGTCTGCATAGAACTATGCTCCGTGGTATTCTGGGGAAAACCTTTCGCCTTGTTGGCTACACTATCCAGTACGCCTGCATAGCTCACTGTGCTTTTGAATACGTTGGTGGTGTTGTCATGGTAAGTGTTTACATTCACGAATAATCATTTCAAGTATATACTTTTTTTGAATTGAAGGCAAATTTGTCGTTTCTTTTATTGTAATTGAACTTATTAATTTAATGAAAAAAGTGTGAATGTTAAAACTTGTAATGTTTCTAAATTTTGGGATGTAAGAGAGTGTGTTTGAACTGGCAATGATATAAAATATAAGAACCATTGCTTTAAATATGGTTCTGTATTCTGTTTCTGACAGGGGCACAAAAAGCCCTGTTAATGATTCAATAATAATAGTTTTTACCGTTTGTCGAATGCTGCTTACTGTGTTCCAGGGTTTGTTTGATGTTTCACATTTATTAGCTCATTTAATCTTTTCCACTCTGTCAGATACTTATTAGAAATTCATTATATGTAAGAGGAAACTGAGGCTCAGAAAGCTTCACTAACTTGCTCCGGGTCCCCCAGTGAGTAAGTAGCCGACTTGGAATTTCAGCACAGATTTCTCTGATTTTCAAAACTCCTATAACCACCATGTTTAACTGTTGTTAAAACAGATGATTATTCTGCCTCGCGTCAGTGTGGCCAGGCTGCCTGCACCAATGCCTCTTCTTCATGTTGCCTCATGAATCTATCAGCCAGGACTGTACTGACCTTTTGTCATGTAAATTGATTGAATGGCCAGTCGGTGGGTTTGTTGTTGCTGTTGCTGTTTTTGTCAGGTTTACCCCAACAGATTCAGTCACAAGCTCAAGTTGAGCTGGAGTGATGCAAATAAATACATTTAACTGAAGCTCCCCTCTTTGATTTTTTTAAGTTGCATTGGTACTTCTAGTGGGCTATAGCGGTAGCACACACAAACTTTATTTCTGCCTGAGTAGGAAGTTTGAGTAGAAAGTTTCATTTACGCATAAGTGGAGTAAATAGAGATGGTCATATTTAGATTTTTTAAGTGGCAATGATCATTTATAACAGTTTTGAGGTATAGATGAATATTATTGTTTTAAGACATGCTAATTTGAAAGTCTTTAAAGTGTGTCTCGTAATGCCAGTATTTTTCATTAGAAAACAGAGGTTGCAGCCCTATCAAATGAGTAAGCTATTCTCTTGGAAGAGAAGGAAAGGCATCAACTCCTTGAGAATAGTATGATGCCCCTCAATAAATTACCATCATGGGTGCTGCGTGATATTTGACAATAGCAAGAAAATAAATAAATCATTCATTTATTCTTCCATCAAATATTTATTGAGTATCAACTCTATGCCAAGCCCTGTTGTTGACCTTGGCTATACAGCTGGGAGCCCAAGAGACAAGGTCCCTGCCCTCATGGAGCTTACATTCTACAGGACAGCCAAAATATGGAAACATAGAGAATGTTACTTTATTTGTGTGTTATAATGTAATATCAGTAAACCATTTTTAATGTATTTGCCTGTGTTTCCAGACCTGGCGGCCACTCTGTAGACTTGAGCTTATCTGGGAGCTGCCAGCTTATTGGGAGTTATCCTCCAAGCTGGAAGAACGTTTGCTTGATTGTCTTTCCTTTAAGCCTGCTCAGATGATTTATGTTAAATTTAAAAAGGTTTTGAACTCAGATTACAAAATTACCTCTCTTTTCAGTGTTCTGGACCATCAATGGAGCCTACAATTCAAAATTCAGATATTGTCTGTGCAGAAAATCTTAGTCGACATTTTTATGGTATCCAAAGGTAAATTTCTGTCATAAATATATAAGTTTATGGCGAAAACACACACGCGTTGTGTCTTGTCTGCAGTTTCTTAACTTTATCTTTAAAAACTTTTTTGTAAATAACCAAATTAATGACCAGCCAGATAAAATTTTGACTCAAATGTTTTCTCTCAGTTTGAGAAATTTTAATAGTTTCTCTAAGCATGCAGAGTCTTCTGGGTCACTGCATCCCGTGTGTCATTGTCCAAAAGAGGTACAGTCCCTTTTATAACGTACGTTTAAGCCTAGTTTACTTTTGGGGGCATCCCAGAATGTTTTGAGTCAAGAACTAAGGACTTAGAAACTGTATGACGTATCTAAATACGTGGTTTTTTAAAAAATATTTTCAATAATCTTGTATTTCTATTAATTTATGATAAGCCCTGGATGATTTTTAGACTATAACTCTCTGTATAGCTGGGAGCCAGGAAGCTTTTCTATTATGGTTCTCCTATTTAATTACATTAAGTTGAAAAACTCCTTGGCAAATATTGTTTGCCACTAAACCTTTTCAAATCCTCTTCTAAACAGTGTTTCCACTCTTTCTGATACTGTTTATTCTGCTTAACTCTGTATTATTCCTTCTGAGTGAATGTCAAGCATTATTAATTAACTGTATTTTCCAAAGGGCACCTCTCTGACTCCCTAAAATCTCAGGTCCATTAGTTTTTCATAATTCTGAAAAAATAAACCTATACCAGCGTTCAACTCCACAAACTACAGATTTGACTCAAGTTGGTATTTAGCTTATGGCATAAGTAGTTTCATTGTTGACCTTTTCTACAGCCTGTTGCACATTACTGAAAAATCATCAAGAATAGCGTAAAACTGTTCTTTGCATTTACTGGTCTTTTACCGTCTTAGAGTCTGCAGATAGAAACTCTTTCTTGCTCATGCTGTCTGGTCTAGTATGGTCCCTGGATAATAATTCTTCAGATCTTTTACCCATAACAACTTTGAGATACCTAATTGATAGATACGGAGTTATTTATAAAGTAAAACTTATTTAACAGGCTGTGTTCTAGCTTCCTTTTCTTTGTAACTCATATCAAAATAAGTTAACCCAGTCTTTGGATTAACTGGAGACCCGGCCTCTCTGTAGCCTGAAGACAAGCCTACTTTCCATGCTACAACGCGACTTTGCTCTCAGAGTCCTGGTGTGCTGAACCAGGGGCTGAACTTGTTGGCTAGAGTTTTTGAATGGATGGCTCAATATTCTCTTTTTTTTTTGATACTCTTTGTGTTCAGATGAGTAATACAAATAACTACATTCAATAAATGAAGATTTTTTGAAGGATTCATTTTGTATTCTGTTCATTCAGAGGGCCCATTAGGTTGCAGGACAGATCTAAATCTGGCATTTATAGGAGACACGCCAAAGTAACTTTTACAACCAGGGCAGTCATTTGGTAACTTCTACTTTTAAAATATTGCTCTCCCGAGTATTGATTTTCTTTTTTCTGCAGCACAGGATTCTGAGGTTTGAGGGGAATCGCTGACCCCTCGCAAGAGACCCTCTTGCTAGCTGCCGTCCATGTAGGGAAAATGAAAGCCTGCATATCCGGTGTCTGAAGCACATGGATCTCTGTTACAGTCAAGTGCACAGAACACTCGTGCTCGAGACAATCACAGTCTCCTCTTACTCGTATGTTATTGTACATTCTGGGGAACATTAAGATGAAGAAGATATTGACCCTTCTTTTCAAAGGCTTATGATCTAGTAGGATAATAAGGATGTTTCTAACTATAAACGAGAAAGGAAAACTTCAGTCTTAGTTCTGTTAGGTTCCTTTTTAAACCCTATTTGAAAGCATGGAGAGTCCAAGAGATGTGTATTTGGATCTAAGCTCTATGCCTGCATCTGGTTAGAGCACCAGAAATATAGTCTGCATTAGTATCGTTTTCTGTAAAAACAGCTCGACTGAATTATAATTTTTATGTTGCCATTCAAGTACAGGTTTGAGAGTCATATTGATTATTTGGTCGAAAACTTAAGCTGAATAAAACACCCACAGAAAATCTTTCTTTTTCCAAAGCTACCCCAATTCACCTTTGTTGGTATGTTGCAATCTTTGCAAACTTGTTCACCTGAACAGCTCCGCTGACTGACTCCAGTTGATTGGAAACAGAATAGTTTATCCATTTTCAAAAAGGGCAGCCTTACTTACGTTGCCTCCGGACTATAGAAGTTAATGTTTTAATGGCTTTCAACTCTTATTAAGAATAGCGTCAAGAAATGACCCTTCTGAATACTGTTTCTATATTTTCTGTAAGATTTTTGATGAGGACAGTGTCTTTCATCCTCTTACATAAGAATCCTTCTTATATCTCTGTTTGATTTAGTTGTTACGAAAAATTTTGTCATACCTCCCAAACTAAACTTTGTTTTATTAGTTAATGGTTGCCATGTGATCAATCATAATTTCTTTTTTGACCTGGCTACCAAAAAGTTTAGAATTCATTTTAATACGTATGTATAGCAATAACTGGGTTTCTGAGTTAACCATCATCTTCCTTTTATTTTTATGGCTTTTGTATTATTTTGTTATATGTATGTTTTATTATAAGTAACATCACATTATTTCTGGAACTAGGTACAGATAATAAGTACATATGTTCAATTCTTTTAAATATGTGTGTCAGTCAACAGAATTTACTGAGCGCTCACTTTCTGCAGAATGAGCACTGTGTTCTGTGTGGGTGGGGCATCCGTCTGACATTTTTGTCCCCTTCCTCCTTTCCACTGTTAACGGTCTTCCTTATTCTTGCATTACATGTAGATTGTTACTTCTTCCATGAATCATGCCTTCCATATGTAATCATACCCATATTGGTTTTATACGGTTGATATGCCAATTTATTTATTTTTTGTAATATATGTTTGGGCAACCATTTTATTTAGTTGTGTCTTCTGATACTTTTCCTCAAGTATAAGTCTCTTTGTGTTATACTGTACATCATCTAGGTTATATAATTTGTATGCTGTAATTCCTTAATTCCTCGAGCTCTAGGGGAACATAAATGATGTTCCTACCTGTTCATGTGCTTTATAGTTAATCATTACTACCGACTGGGCAGTAAAATTTGCTTAGTTAATTTGGTGGTATTTACATGGAATTGTTTTTCCATAGTTTTGGTTCTAAAAATTCGGACACAGAAGTAACACATAGTGGATACAGTGCAAAAAAGATAATTCTTTTGGAATTATCAGAAATCTTGGAATATTCTGATAGCTTTTCCATCACTCTCATTGTTGGGTTCTTACCATAAAAGTCAGTCACCAAGGTTTTCACAGCTGGTGAATGTGTGTGGGAAGGTCAGTATGTGAGAGGATGAAAGGTGTGGCTTGTTTAAGTGGCTTTATAAAAGTGTTACAGCCATGTCATGATGTGATGTGTTTATGCTTAATAAATAACACTGACATTTCTTTGACTTTTCCCCTCAGAGGTGACATTGTGATTGCAAAAAGCCCGAGTGATCCAAAGTCAAATATTTGTAAAAGAGTAATTGGTTTGGAAGGAGACAAAATCCTCACCAGTCGTCCATCAGATTTCTTTAAAAGCCATAATTATGTAAGTAGCACGTCAGTTATGTTACTCGTTGGTGTCATAGTTGATTAGCACTAACTAAACACAAAAGAAAGTAACTTTTCTTCATGTTTTGCATATAAGTCAAAGTGCTGCAATTAATAGAATTTAAGTATGTTTGTTTCAAGAACAACTTGGCCATTATATTTTAGTTCCTTTTAAAGCCCTATATAAACATCTCAGTAATCATTGTTGCAGGCAAGATTCACCAATGGATGCCAAAATGATTGAGCAAAAGTTTGAGAAAAAATAGTATATTTTCATAGTCTCAAAGTCTCTCTTTCAAGATACTTATTACAAAGGGAAAAATAGTAGCTGCATGGTGGAGACACCTGGCAGACTCCACCTTACCTGAGTGACCGAGGTTAACTTCTCCAGTAATAAGACGTGTCAACATGATGCCGCCCCTGATGAAGCACTGAGAGGGCACAGCAGTTCTGTGTTATTCTTGCAGAAGAAGGTGCACCCTCAGGCTAAGCCTGAGAAAACGTCAGACAAGCCCTGATCAAGGGTCGTTCTCTAACGTAGCTGTCCAGTGCTCTTCAAATGTCAAGGTCATGAAATAGAAGAGGAGACTGAGGAGCTGTCATCGACTGGAGGAGACCAAGGAGACTTAACACCTAGTTGCAATCTGGGATCCAGGCTTAGAAAGTTTCTCCACTGACTTGGTAGTGGAAAGTCTGATAAAATTGGATAGAGTCTGTAGTTTTTAAAAATCCTGCTTACATTTTTAGACAGAAATGATACATAGCTTTGGTCTAGTCAGCTTGCCTGTCCAAGTAGAAAAGAACAAGATAGGGGGCAGGGGGTGAGGAGCAGAGGGGACGGGCCAGCCCCTTTCAGCAGTCACAGGCCGCTGTGACAGCCACAGCCGGGAGGGCACCCTTTTGTTTACAGCACGTGCTCTTCTTGCTGTAATAATTGTAACACTTTTCTAATTTTCTTTAAATTTTCGGTGCCACTATCAGATTATTGATGGAGCTGTTACATCTGTTAACTCAGTTTACCTCTATCTTCACCCTCTATGTAAGCATATGATTGAGTTAAATTGTCTTCATTGTAAATTTATTTTGAACTCTAATAGCCTCTCTTTGCCCTATAAGTAAGTTTTATCGTTAGACTTATTATTTATAATTTATAACTGGTTATTTATAGTCTGTTATTTATTTGCCATCCATAGTAGACTGTACTTCAGCTGTGCAGATGTTTAAATGTTTATTACTACAGTGATAAACATGCTAGTAATTGTTAGCAGTTGGTGATAATACTCCTGAAGGTGACAGTGTGGTATCAGGTAACCAGTTTTTCTGTGGCCTTCGTCAGGGACTCTGTATCCTTTTATTCTTCAAAAACGTCAGATTTCTGACATAATGGTTTCACCTTCACATGACTCATCGCTTCATGAGGCATTCTAGTCACTTCCAGGTTCCTTTGGCAACAAGCATATATTTGAGACCAGAAATGGTTTTGTAGTAGACAGAACAACAGAACAGATAAACGACAGCGTCCGCTCTCTGTGCTCACACACCACAGCTTTGTTGTTTTCTTTTGAAGAGTTGTTAGAGGAGGAATGTCAGGACACAGGGGTTAGATAAAATCTGTGCTAAGTAACCTACAGAAGATGACCAGAGGATTCTGTTTAAGGAGAACATAGATCGAGTTTTCATGTTAGGTGAATGGATAAATTCAAGGACGCTACCATTTTGTCCCAGGGGTATTCCATTCACTTTGGTTTGCATGTTTTTAAGCGCACAAGCAGAATTGTAATAATATTGGCCAGCACTTGTTATGCACTTACTCTGTACCAGACAGTGTTGAAACTCCTTAATCATTTATTAGTCATCACAACAGCAACCCAGTGAGGTGGGTAGTCGTCGTATTTGACAGATGGAGAACTGGGCCACGGGGGGTTACAGAAAGGCCCCGTTTCAGAGGGTTAGTGAGAAGAATAGTTGGGATACAAAGCCAAGTAGCCTGGCAGCATGCAGGCCCTGTGCTCCTGACCAGGCCACCGCATCTCCTCCCCAAATAGCCTCTACTTTCTGATTCTTATCTCTACTCCCATCTCATCAAATGCTACTTCCCTTAAAATGAGTGTCTTTATTATTTTTGAAAAGAAAGGGAACCCTTTCAATGAGAGTCAGTGTTGGTTCTGAAAGAGAAGCCAGTGATTTCTGAAGGCTTCCCCACCCCTCTCCTGCGGTTTTTCCGAGGCTGGTTTATTCACGCCATATGAACTGTGCGGCGATTACAGAACTGCTTTAGCAAATGTGTTCCATTAATCAAGGTGATTTATAACAAAAATTCATCCAGGTTTGGAGCTCTCTGAAAAGATCCCCAACCGTCTGGAGGTCCAGCCTCTGGAGTGTCACCTCTTCGGCCGTCTCAGAAGCATCCTGGGGCTACGTTTCATGACATGGCTTCTTCCCCTTACCTGTGCGTCCTCTTGGGAAAGTCCTTGTTGTTTATGAGATGAAGACATTCCCATTCAGATCCTGATTGAACTGCATAGTAAAGATGATGAATATTAAATGTGCTCTGAATTCCAGTTAGAAAACATTTATTCTCCTTAGTAGGTGCTTCAGAAAGCAAAATACCGAAATTGTCATTTGGAACTTAGAATATAGCGTTTAGCATATGAAAGAAATAGCATTGTTCAGAAGTTGGCAAAAAAGAATATAAACAGATCTTTGGTTAAGTGATGTGGAACCATTTTATTTGTTCCTGAGTTCTGAAAGTCCAGGTGGCAGGCAGCACTTGTGAACTTTTCACGTTAAGCGTTTGGAAACTAAGCATCCCCGTGGAGGTTTTGTTGCAGTGGGTTTTGCTTATTTCGATGGTGTTGAGGACAGTAATTCTTTCCTTGGGTTGTGGGCTGAGCGTTGGCCACTAGGACATGAGCTTAATTTGCGGCTCTCAAAGAGACGGTTGTACTCACCTCGAACATCTTGGATAAGCTGCCTTTCTGTACTGTAGGAACTCCTCAGTTTGCTGCTGGAAGCCACTGACTTGCCAAAAAATTATTTGGAAGTGGAAGCATTTAGCAAACAGGAAATACATAAAATGAACTGGCGTTCTCCCACTGATTTGCACAGTAGGCAAAATGCAAAGTACAATCCTCTTTCCATTACTGTGGTCTCCATTCCCCTAGGGAACAGGGCCAGGGTCAGGATGCACAGTAAAACTTTGTTGTAAAGCTGATGAGGAGAGGAAGAAAAACACTTGAGAATCTTCCTGAGGATAACATTGTGTGACAGTCGAGGGCCATGAATTTGATCCACAGTGGAACTGTGGTACTGTTAGGCATTTTGAAATATAAATTCCTGTCAGCCAGCAAACATGCTCAGAAATCTCCCATCTAAACAGACAGACTCCTTTGACACCACACCTTCCTGTGGGGAAGAGTTGTGCATACTGACTGGCTCCACTTTGCACTTCATCTTTTCTCTTGAACTCATTCTGGTTAGGCTGTGGTACCCCCACCTGTTAGTTCTTGTCAGGGGTCCATGATGACTTCTCTGTTGTCAATCCAGTGTTCAACTTTCCATCCTCGTCTTACATGACCTGTTGTTAGTATTTGAAATAGTTCTCGAAATCTGGTTTCACTTAGTTTTGGGACATCGCTCTCTCGAGGTTTTCTTCCTACCTTTCTCCTTCTTGTGAATTCCTTTGTAGGTTCTTCCAAACACTGGAGTAACTGAGGGTTCATATTTCAAACTTCTCTTGTTTGTGTAAGCTCGCACTTTATGTGACCTCATCCTGTCTCATGGTTTTGAATACTAACTCAACTCCTGAATTTTTATCAACTGCAGCCTCTTTCCTGAGCTTCAGAATCGTATATCTAAGAGGATACCTAGTATCTCCACGTTAGTATATCATGGTCACCTTGAACTTAATATGTGCAAAACTAAACTCCTGATTTTCCTTCCCAAACTGGCTCCTCCCACACGAAAAGGCAACTCCATTCTTCTGCTTGCTCAGGTCGTCAACCTTGGAAGCATCCTTGACTCTCTTCCTCTTTCACCCACATCCAACCCATTAGCAAATCATGATGAGCTTATCTTCTAAATATAATCAGAATTAGACCACTTCTTGACACCATCACTGCTGCCATCCTGGGGCAAAACAAGGTCATCTCTCTTGTTTTCTTGCAGTAACTTCTCAACTGCTCTTTCCCATCTTCTTACCTCCCTACCCTTCCACTGACTCTTTCCCACGTAGCAGCTGAAATGATCCTTTTAATTCTAAGTAATAATGTTTCTCTTCTGCTTAAAGACCCAGTGGCTTCCCATCTCACTCCTATTAAAAGCCATAGACCTTACGATGATCTAAAAGACCTCACATGATGGTTCTTGCTGCTGCCTGTTCTTGTAATTAGAGTTTTATTGGGGCACAGGCACGCTCATTGGTTTACGTGTCACTGAAACGGCAGAGCTGAGTGGCAGCAGAGACTCTAAGGCCTGTGAAGCTTGGGCTGTTTACTGTCTGGCCCTCCGCAGAGAAGGTTTGCTGAGCCTTGCTCTGGAAGCTAAGGCCTTGATGGCAGGGATTTGTTTTCACCATGGCTGATTCCCCAGCACTTAAACTGTGACTTGGCATCTAACGGGCACTTAAACAACGCTTGACGGGTGGACAGGTTCACGTGTGAATAGGGCCTGACGTATTTTCTCCTAGTGTCTACTCCACTTCTACTCGGTTTCTTCTACTAGTTTCTTCTGCAAACTTGCTCCCCAGTAACTGCATGGCGTTACTATTTTCAGTAAGATGTGTGTGCCTGTGGCCCACCACACCCTATGCTTCTGCTGAACTGGTCAATCTGGTCTTCATAGAAGACTTAGAAGCTAAGCTACTTCCCTGGTGGGGCTGCCTGACCACCTTCCATAATGTCAGTTGAAAGTTGTAGAAAATATTGGAGTGTCCCTGTTACTTTGTACCAGCAGAGCAGAGTGCTGATTAAATGTTTCTTTCCCCAAGTGATTTCTTTTCAGACTGGATGATATTTTTCAGCCATCCTTTTTTTTTTTTCTTTTTGCTGAGGAAGATTAGCCCTGAGTTAACATCTGTGCCAATCCTCCTCTACTTTACATGTGGGATGCCTCCACAGCATGGCCAATGAGTCAAGTAGGTCTGTGCCTGAGATCTGAACCAGCGCACCCAGGCCGCCTAAACAGAGTGCACGGAACTTAGCCACTAGGCCACCGGGCTGGCCCCTAAGCCCTTTTTTTAAGCAGACTGAAAATTCATCTGGCTCTGAATTGACCTATCAGTTTAGAGTACTCTGAACTTGGTCTAGTCTAAATCTTCTAAAGGAGTGGTGGAACTGAGGTGCCTTGGACCTCCATTTCTCTATTTTGAGGGACGTTTGGTGCGTGGAAATGCTGTGGGGGTTATTACAATGAAGGCTATGTTGCTCTGGTAACGTGCAGTTCCTACTAATTAGGTGTGTGGTAACGAAAGTCTCCCACATTTCCGTAGAAATGCGCATGGCTTCTGGACATATTTAACTACTATACAGGTAGTGTGTTCTTTTGATGCTATGATTGGTTGGCAGATTGGCGATGGATAAAGTTGTTACCTGTGGTTGATAAACTTCTCCTTTAAGTGTAAACTTCTGCTTTCCAGTGGTTGTTCCTTGCAAAATGAAGAATCATTTTTAAAATCTCTCAAATAATTAAAACTTTATTTATTGAGCTTCAGCTTCTCAACCATAGCAGCCACTTTGTATTGAAAATGGACATATTAACAGAAATAAGGTTATGGAGATTTCAATATATTCCTGTAGCTAGAACACAGCAATCTTTTGCTGTTGTTACAGGAAACATACCTGTACTTGTTAGAAAAATTATGTGTTTTTACTTTTATTATCAACTTATCAAAATATGAGCCCATTTAAAGCTTTTTGGTTCTTGATACCACAGGTCCCAGTGTTAAATACAAAAGGTGAAGTGTTCACAGGACAGTGGTGGTAGGTGAATAAGGAAGGAAGCACTTCCTACATGTTTCTTTTTGAATTATGGAGTATGTTAATGACAACGTCATTATTTCAATTGGCACAAATGTAAGAAATAGAGACAGTTTTACATTTCGGAAAGAACTGATTAAATGTTCTCAGGCTGCACTGGTGGTATAGTGTTCTTAAAAGGAGAACTTGGAAATGGGACAATTTGCCAGTAATAAAGCTGTTTTACAACGTATTGGAAAATATTTAAATAAAACTGGTTGACAGACTGGAAAACAATCTAGCTAATTGGACAGCATTAGAAAACGGTCCCTTTCTGTGGTGAACATTGATAGCCCCTGGATGTGTCCTGTGTATTTAGGTTGCAGTTCAAATCCTTGAATATCCTAATGCTGTTTTTCTGTTTGTTTAAACGTTATTTACTTTAGCTAAAAGTCACAGCCATATGGTCCTCTATTACCACTTGTATTATAAACAGAAAAAGTACTTCTGAGTGGAGAGAGGAATCAGATTGCAAGGGCTCATTCATCATAAGCTGCTGATACACTAAATCCTTATGTCCTTTAGATGGAAGAGCTGCCTAATAATGTCACTTATCACAGCTCTGATAGCTAAATGAGGGCCTTGCTTTTTGCAGACTGTGGTGATAACACCCGTGCTGCACGTCCTCTTCTCAGCAACGCTCCAGGGTAATCGGCCCGGGCGCGCTGCTCATGGCCTGATTGCGCTGATGTGCGGGACGCGTGTTTACTCTCCTACTAAAGTGAGGTTCGCTGCGGAGGTGACACGGCTGGCTCAGCCTGTAACTAACACAATGCTGAAGATAGATCTGACTTAGTGTTTACCATTCCGAGCTGTTTTTCTTCAGATGGTAACACTAAAGAATCATCTTTGAGGTCCCCACAACTTAAGCATTTTCTGAATGTCCTCTGATCGAATTTTCTAAGATCACATGTTCAGAGTAATTTGATCTTAGTTTAACAGTAGCATGTAGTTTATAGCATTTTATTTTGTAGAAATGTGTTTTATATGTGAGAGCTGCGTACTTCAAGGCTGCCTTGGTCACTGGGAGAAGAAAGGACTGAAATTGTAACTCGGCGCTCAGTGTGAGCGTCAGAGGCCGACTCCACCTCTGGTGGCAGTGCAGAGCGGGCACCCCAAGTGTCTCGTGGCTTCCTGATCAGATACAGGGTCTGTGGGAAAGCTGCTTTGACTCGGTGGAATATGTTCACGTCTTTTGAAATCAGCAGCTAAATGAAGTTCTTGTGTTACCACTTTGGGTAATTTTCTCTGACCCACTTAATCTTAGTCCATGAAAGCATTCTCACCCTCCCAGACTCCTCTATACCTAAAATAAGAATGGAAAAGAGTAACAAACACAAAAGTCGGTGTGCGTGTTATCAAACAGTGGAAGATAGTAAATTGGCAAGAAAATACTGGCCCTACAGGCCATCGTTCTGCTAACTTAAATATGTGGGAGTGCTTTCCTCCTGGGTGGGAATTTTCATAACCACTTTAAGAAAACTTAGGGATCGTTCAGTTTGGCCCAGCTAGTGCCTGCCTCCCCACTAAACACACAGGCAGAGCCAGCAGGGAAAGGAGACAGAGTACTTAAAACTATAGGGTAATTTAATTATAGGTAATTTAAAATTCTCGGACACAACTTAGGATTCTGAGCTACTGTGGATGTGCATCTGGAACTCCGGAAGGGTTAGAGAAACCTTCTGTGGTCTGAAGAGACCTGAAGTTTGACCTGACTTCCCTGTGTAGAGGGTCAGAGTGGGTGTAGGGACGTAGACTGAGGGGACTTCTGACCCCAAGTGCAAATGTACCCAACCCCAAACCAGTTGCAGCGTCAGGCACCCTCCTCCGTGAGGCCGCGCCTCAGGAGCAGCGGGACAGCTGGCCCGGGGCCGAGAGGGAGGGCTGGGGAGAGGACTCAGCGGGGCTTCGCCTTTGGGAGGCTAGAGAGGAGGCACGGTTTGCCAGACCCTAACTTCCCAACTTCCCTTTGACTTTTATTTGGGTATGCATTCATTAATTCCACAAACATTTACTGAGTGCTGTGTCAGGGCCGGCCCACGTTAGAGCAGATCAAGTCCCTGCCTGCAGCACGGTCCAAGAGAACTTTCTGAAAAAACGGAGTATTCTGTCTCTCCCGTCCGCCTGGTAGCCACCTGGCTCCTGTGGCTGTCGAGCACAGGACACGTGGCTAGCGTGTCTGAGGAACTGAATTTTCCATTTTATGTAATTTATGAACTTGAATCAGCCGCGTGTGTTCCTGGTGGCTGCCGTACTGGACGGTACAGCTTTAGGGAACACGTGCAGTCGCGCTGGAGGAGCAGACGAGGAGTTAGAACATGGTGCAGCAGAATCGTGTGCGGGGTGCCATGATGACACATGGAGGTCTTTATCCAGCTGGGGTGGCGAGGATTGTTCCGGACGGGAAGCAGACTCGAACTGACGCCCTCAGGGGGACGTGGGAGTTGGCCACAGAAGCAGCGCGCTGGGCCATCCAGGAGGGAGAGTGCAGCCCTGTGCTTTGGGCACAGCTGCTGGAAGTAGGTCCCTCTGTCTGGAACATGGAGCGGGGAGGGGCGGAAAACAGGGCGGCTCGGTGCCTTGTGTGTCTCAGCAGGGGAATAACCTGGTCAGACTGTTTGTGAAAGATCACCCTGATGTCAGCACAGACTGAGGATGGTTTGGAGCAGGAGAGGCCAGAGGCTGGGAGGCCAATTAAGAGGCCCTGAGTAAGAATAACAGAGACGATAAGATTAAGACTGGAAGGCAGTACAGAGTCTGGAGAAAAGTTAAGGAACTACCTTACCTAGACAGGATTGGATGCTAGAAGACAGGGAAATGAAAGGCTCAAAACTGACAAGCCAGCCGGCCCGGTGGCACAGTGGTTCAGTGTGCACGTTCCACTTAGGCAGCCCCAGGTTCACCGGTTCAGATCCCAGGTGTGGACCTACGCAGCACTTGGCAAGCCATGCTGTGGTAGGTGTCCCACATATAAAGTAGAGGAAGATGGGCACGGATGTTAGCTCAGGGCCAGGCTTCCTCAGCAAAAAGAGGAGGATTGGCCATGGATGTTAGCTCAGGGCTAATCTTCCTCAAAAAATAAAATAAAATAAAATAACCAAAGGTATAACCAAAGTAAAATTGCAAAGTGCGTTCACTCCGTAGAGAACTGGGTGGACTGCACAGGAGACGACGAACGAAGAAAGCCAGCAGGCCTTGTTCATACCAGCAGCTGGGCAGCTGCCGATCCCTGGAGCCGGGATTTTTGGGTGCCAGGAACCTGTCTGTTGTTTCGCTTGGCTTGGAATATTTCTGTAAGCATTTATTAGTCCCGTTGTCTAGATGAGATTTAAAGCAGCTGTCCAAGGGTCTTTACTAGTACGTGGCAGAGCTACATTTTGAACTCAGGACTGTGACTCTGGACGGTGTAATTACCGTGCTTCACAGGCCGTCAGAGCTTCCTGTTCAGCTGGATGGAGGTATTGAGTACTGAGGGAGAAGACGAAGGAGCTGAGCTTGCAGTGGCGACGAGGATGAGCCAGTCAAGTCTTAGACTAAGCTCTAAACCCACTCCGCACGGAGATGCTCGGGAATGAAAGAGAACCTGTCAGGAAGAGGCACCCCATGACTGGCGTGCCCCAGCGCTGGCGGGCAGCCTCCTGGAGCTGTGGTGTGAACTCCTCCTTGGTGATGATGGGCTGGGAGCCTTGGGTGCTGCCATTTATAAGGAGGGAGGGACAATGACAGCTCCCAGGAGTGGTGCGGCTGGGGTAGCAAGTTGGAATTCAGATGGGGACACAAAGAAGCAGGGCTGTGTGGAGACAGCACCCTCTGAAGTCATCAGCGTGTTAACCTCCACGCCTGGTCGTTAGAGCCGGAGAAGCTCTGTCAGGACTGCAGAAATCCCGCTCTGGAGACCAGTGTGGGCAAGACGTGAGGCCAGGAGAATGTCAGTGAAAACAGAATATTAGTGGGACTGCTCCTTGAGTTTCGCTTTCAAAGATAGCCATAATTGACACTTGAGAAACTCCCATTTTTTAAAATTAAAGATTGATAATATTTTCTCAGCTCTGTGTTCATAAGAGCCCTTGGTTGCCTCTCCAGGGATGTGATGCTTCACTTTTTGACCTGTAGTCTTTGTCGCTATGCTGGTGTTATAGGGTAAACTCCAATGATCATTTACTGAAGGTGTTCCTAATTTTGCTGTTCATGAATCAAATACTGGGTTTTATGAAGTTCTTTAGAACTACGTAATTATAAATTATTTCATTTTCCAAACACTCTCTCCAGTGGTTTGTGTGCACAGCAACTTAACTGCTACGTTTGCTCGTGGAGGCCGTGATAAAGGAGAGCATCATCTGCACATGCTGGAATAGCAGTTGGCTTGGTCCTGCTCACCTGGAGTACGGGCACAAAAACCCCTGTGCAGGCGTCCATTGTTGGACTAAAATGAGGTGCTGTGAGTGGACAATTGCCATATGGACTTTCTTCCTGGGCAGGGAAATTATGCATTTCATATTTCACATTTATCATTCCATTAGACACAAAATGAAATCTTTAAAGTAAATGTGGAAAATGAAATACTTTTAAGATTAAGGTGTTGTTGATATATTACTCCATTTGCTTTTGCCAGAAAGAAACACGGCTTTATCTGATTCTTCCATAAAATGTGTGTGCCTCTCTTTTTCCTGTATAATTCAGGGAAAGGAAAAGATAATCTTGTCAAAGAAGGATTCCCAGAGCTCTGCGCCTCTCCTTGCGCCTGTGATCTGGGCTTGTTTCTTTAATGACTGTTCCCTTCCCGGCGCTCATTTTAGAAGACAGCCGAGGCAGCAGTGGTTGCAGGGCCACTGCACGTCCTGCTCCCACAGGGTCAATTGTAAAACACGGTGCAGCAAGGGGCTTGCTAAAAACCCACCTGTTTATTAGGATTTTGTTTTTTGAAATTTTTGAAAGGTCAAACATACAAATCTCTTACTTTTCAGTCAGAACTTCTTAATCAGATGTTCTTTGCTTAATCAAATAAGTGAGTTTGATTACAGTTTAGTCAATGTGTCATTTGATGTTGTGGACTCTCATCAGACCTCACTTGAATCAAGAAAGGGGGCACCTGTGGGCTGGCTCGCAAAAGCCCCTCTGGTTAGCTGGAGGTGCGCAGGCCCGAGGCAGTGACAGGGCTGCCTGGCCACCAAGGGGGCTCGTTGCAAGCGGCCTGGGAAGCGCTCAGGCCTGCAGGCCACTTCGTCCTGCACAAGTCAGCCCTGGTCGGAGCTCAGGAAGGCAACCTCCAATGCGGACGGACACACAGGAACGACTCAAGGGTCTTTAATGCTCTAACATTTAGCCCTCAAGTTCGCTCTCTCCCAGACCCCGGGAAAATTCAGATTTGAGCAACAGTAATAATTTCTATGTGGTGTTCATTGTAATCATATATTCATCTATTCTTATTCAGTCACATGCATTCATTCAAGTTGGCATGGCAGATTGACCAAAGTATAAAAAGGAAAAGTAATCTAGCTATTAAAAGTTTTTTTTTTCGTGGTGGTATTAACTTTTTAAAAAATTTTTTATTGAGTTAATGATGTTACAATCTTGTGAAATTTCAGTTGTACATCATTGTTTGTCAGTCGTGTTGTAGGTGCACCCCTTCACCCTTTGTGCCCACCCCCCACCCCCCCCTTCCCCTGGTAGCCACTAATCTGTTCTCTTTGTCCGCATTTTAAATTCCTCATGTGAGTGGAGTCATACAGAGATTGTCCTTCTCTAACTGGCTTATTTCACTTAACATAATTCTCTCAAGGTCCATCCATGTTATTGCAAATGGGATGATTTTGTTCTGTTTTGCAGCTGAGTAGTATTCCATTGTATATATATACCACATCTTCTTTATCCATTCATCTGTTGATGGGCACTTAGGTTGCTTCCATGTCTTGACTATTGTAAATAATGCTGCAGTGAACATTGGGGTGCATAGGACTTTTGGGATTGCTGACTTCAAGCTCTTTGGGTAGATACCCAGTAGTGAATAGCTGGGTCGTATGGTAGTTCTATTTTTAATTTTTTGAGGAATCTCCATACTGTTTTCCATAGTGGCTGCACCAGTTTGCATTCCCACCAGCAGTGTATGAGGGTTCCTTTTTCTCCACAACCTCTCCAACATTTGTTACTATTAGTTTTAGATATTTTTGTCACTCTAATGGGTGTAAGGTGATATCTTAGTGTAGTTTTGATTTGCATTTCCCTGATGATCAGTGATGATGAATATCTTTTCATGTGCCTATTGGCCATCTGTATATCTTCTTTGGAGAAATGTCTGTTCATGTCTCCACCCCATTTTTTGATCGGGTTGTTTGATTTTTTGTTGTTGAGTTGTAAAAGTTTTGATTATAAGAAGTAAAGAGCAAAGACATGGAATTAGAGATTTCCATTTTGGGCCATTTATTATAAAAGTGTTTATTAGAGTCCTTTTTTACTTTATTGGAATATTATAATAGCTTTTTAGAAAATACATTTTAAACATTTTTAATCTACCATTTTACCTGTTAATATTATAATATCACTATGGAATTTTTTTTATCTTAGCTGGTCTGAATTTTCATTTTAGTGGTAATCAACAGGTTAATTCAACAGATAGTAATTGTGTTTTGAGTTAGAAAGGAAATTTTTGTTCTGTTCCTTGCCTTACTCCATACCAAAAGGTTAGGGTTTGAGTTTCAGACCCATCACGAAAATGTGTTGTCCTTTATGTTTGTTTAAATACTCGAGTTCTTAAGTAGACGAGTATTTTAGTCCCCCAGAGAGCTGGTGTCGGCACTGCTAACTGCAGGCGCTCACTTGTACCGCACAGAGAAGCAGAGCCTGCTGTGTGGCCTGGCGGCCAGGGCCCTCTCTTCCCACTCTGACAAAGACGAAAGCTCACTGCTGATTCAGCAGAGCTCTTCCTGGCCTGCAGCCGGGTGCGCGTGTCACTGGAGGGTGAGGCATGTGCAGACACACACATGTATGTGTGCGCATATATGTGTGTCTGCTTTAAAATTATCTAAGTAATACATGCTGGTCGCAAAAATGTAAATTTTGAAATATATAAAACCAAGTTTTGTGGGTTTAAGCATTTAAACACATTGCCCTGCAACTTACTTTTTTCACTGACTATATTTTTGTAAATCTTTCCAGTAGCTTTTTTGAACCAGCTGTCTAGTATTATGTAAGTAAACTATATTTTATTTAACCTCTGCCAGCTGAGGCATATTTATACTGTTGCTGAGTTTGAGATACAAGCAATGCCAGGGTGAACTTCCTTGTACTTTGTGCTGAATTTGGCAGATCTTTTCTAGAGATTCTGATGGGGAAAGGGTCAAAGGAAAGTCCTCAGGCGATGCCACTGAAGGGGACAATGGGGACAATGGTGGGGGCGCCAAAGGCACACTTGACCTTCATCAAAACTTTTAGTTCTCACCAAAAGGATTCTCTACTAGAGTTATGAAGGGTGCTTAAAAAATTTAAGACTTCAAAAAATTAGATATTTGCACTCTGCTTCTGGCAGTGATGGAGTAGCTGGTGCTGAACTTGCCCTCCTGCCATAAAGAACTAGAAAATTGGACAAAGTCTGTGAAACAACTGTTTTCAGACACGGCACAGCAGGTGGTACAAGACAGATCTCCGAGAAGGCAAACAAGGCAGGCCTCCACTTGCTCTGGCTTCTGCCTGAGGCTGTTTGGGAAGGAGCCCGAGGGACTGTGGAAAGCACAGCAGTCTCGCTGCGTTGAGGAGGCAGAGACTAGGGTAGATGGAAGTTTAAGTTTTGGAAGTTATAGGTCAAACCACCAGGGAGGACAGAGCTGCGGAAGGACCTCCAGAAATCGACAGGGGTACTCTCTTGGCCTTTGGGCTGACACTCAGTTGTGCCTGCGAAGAGACCCCACAGGGAACAAGTAGCGGGGCTGAGCGGTTCCTGAGCTCACACAGGGCCGAGACGCGCCGAGTGGACAGGCCTCAGGACTCCCTGGAGCGTTCAGCAGAGACCCCGGGGGACCGATGGCTAAGGAAGCCCCTAGGTGTGGTATGAGATGGACCCCACCGAACGAGCTGACAGACAAGGCCCGAAAGGAAGAAGCTGATGCACAGCTGACCCAACTGAGTGTCCCGCTCAGTCACAAACCACAAACCAGGGAGGAAAACGTGACCCACAACCAGAGGAAACGTCAGTTACGGACATCCAGAAATGAGAATGGGATTAACAGGCATGTGCTCTAAAATACCAATTCTAATATTTTTCAAGAATTTAGAGGATCAACATAATGAGGAAAGAAATGGTAAACATAAAAAAGAACAAAGTGAAATTTCAAAAATACATTGGTCTTTACAGTAGATTAGAAACAGCAAAAGAAAAGATCCCAGACTGGGAGGAAATATTTGCAATACCTGTCAGAGGACTTGTACTCAAGGTAGATGAAGGATTCTGAAAATGAGTAATAAGAAAAACAACTCATTTCAAAAATGGGCAAAATGTTTTAATACACATTTCACAAAAGATACACTAGCCACAAGAAAAAATGCTCATCCGAGAAATGCACACGAGAACCACAGTGTGATACCAGTAGCCTACTAGCACAGCAGGAACTTCAAAAACAGAAAATGCCAGGGTTGTGGAGCACAGGAACACTTGTACATCGCTGCTGGGGGTGTGAATGGTGTCAGCACTTTGAAGAGTTTAAGGTTAAGCATTAATTCATGACCCAGAAATTCTACCCCCAGGTATTTACTGAAAAGAAGTGGACGTACACATGAATGTTCATGGTGCTTTATTTGTAACAGCCCAAAACTGCAGACAGCTCAGATATCCATCAACAGATTCATGGATAAACATTGTGATTTACAACATAATACCACTCAGCAGTAAAAGGGAATGAATGACCAATACTTAGAACATGGGTTAATCATAAAAAATTATTGAGCAAAAGCTAGATACAAAGTAGTCTGTACTGTGCAATCTCATGTATGTGAATTTTAGGAACAGGTAAAACTAGTCTTGAGTAACAGAAAACAGATCACTCATCGCCTGCGACCAGGTGCAGGGGTGGGCCGTTGACTGGTGCGATAGAAAGATTCTACACCTTGATGGTGGTTGGTGGTCACGTAGCTGTGCCCATTTTTCAAACTAGCGTCAGAACTTAAACGAGCGCGTCACACTGGGTCTAAAGTGTACCTCTGTGAAATTGGTTTCTCAAGTGTCCACCGTACCCCACACCGGAAATAAGTATGTTCCAAAAGTGGAATAATTTCAATCATCATGAGATGTTTACTGGGAAACTGAGCAGCTGACAGAGAGGTAGGTCAGTGAAGGAGCTGCTTGATTTTAAAAGACCCGCTAAACTTAGAGGTTTTCCTGCTCACAGAGCAGCTTCACTAGAGGAAAGGCACCCTCACTGATGAGCTGGGCCCCGACCGTGTCCCTCACATCAAGGACTGCGCCCGAGATGGAGTTACCCCTCAGTGCCTGTAGGGGCATAGGCTGCTCGGCGTGTGGGCTTCACCAGGGGTGGCATATCCCATATCCGAGCCCCCTGCCGCCACTTCAGTGAAGTATCCGTAACAGACTTCACGGGTCATTTTAAGGATCAAATGAGTGGTTTTTTAAGTTAAATAAACCGGAAGGCCTGTGTACACACTAGTGTGTGTCACTCTTCGTTGCTCCCTTCGCCCCTGCAACCAGGGACCAAGAGTCGGCAGCCTCCAGAGGCTTCGGGGATGTGTTTGGGGTTTCTCTGAGCAGATTCCTTTCTGTGCTTGTTAATTATACGAGCTAATACTTCATCACTGCGTTTAGCTGACATGGAAGAAATGTCAGTCGTAACTGCCACCAGTGACTGCACTTGTCAAGAATTTCTACTTATTAATATTAATCAAGTATTTGAGTTCCAACTTTGGTTTATAAAGAATTAAGATCATGACATGATTACTGGGTGTAGGCTTATTCTGTCATAAAGTAGTAAGACTTATATAGAAGCCACTCAGGTAATAGGATGTCATAATCAGGGACCCAAGCAAGGCCGCCTTTACTATGCGAAGTACTCTAAACAATGGGAGGGTTTGGAGTGGGTGGCAGGGCTGGGAGAGCCGCGTGGAGAAATGGCGTGTACCTTGGGTCCTGGCCTCTGGTCAATGGGATGGGCAAAGAAAGATCTTCCTTGATTGTTAGTATGTTGCCCTATTGGTTTTTAGAATTTTTTTTCTCTCCTTTTGCTTTTACTGGTGTCTCTAACTTTATGATTTTATTTAACCATTCATATATATTACCTGTTTTTAGAACTCAGGAACAAACATATTATTAAGGAGAAACTATGGAAATTTGGACATGAAAGATGTTCACATTATAGCTTCTCCTAAGGCAGTAATTCAGGCTAATGTTAATGACACATGGATTTCCAAATAACACTATTTTGTTCTTCTTTCATTTATGACCTGGGATGTACTCATTTCTCTACTTGAGCAGTCTTATGCTTCACTGCACACAATCTACTTATTACACAGCTAGGAACTAGACTTGCTATTGGCCCTAGAACCTATAACTAGTTCCACTAATACAAGTGAGTGAGCCTACAGTATCTGATAGTCTTTCAGGAAACTCAGGTCCTTTCTCTACAAATAGAGAGATTTAACATTTAAGTGTATCTAAATGAAAATAACTAACTTGATTCATTCTTGGCAAATATTCTACGTGATAATCTCTGATGTAAAGTAAAATTCAAATTTTACGTGCTTGTGTATTTTTCCAAAAGGTGATATGGGGCAGGGGTGGGTAGAACGAATAGGTGGATGACAGAGATTTCTAAGGCAGAGGAAACCCTCTGTATGATACTACAGTGGTGGATTCGTGTCATTTGTTCACACCCATAGAATGGACAGCACCAAGAGTGAACCCTACCTATGGACTTTGGGTGATTATGACGTCAATGTACGTTCATCCTTGGTAACCAATGTGCCATCTGGTGGGGGATGTCGATAATGGGGGAGGGTGTGCTTGTGTGGGGAAGAGGTATATGGGAAATCTCTGTGCCACCCTCTCAATTGTGCTGTCAACCCAAAACTGCTCTTAAAACAAGTCTTTTTTTTTTTTAAAAAAAGGAACTTGTGACATTTAAAAACAAATGCAGTCATTTCTTACTAAACCCAATAGGAATATTTTTCTTCACATAAAGTTTCCAATAGCTACTCAAAATAATAGTGAAAATTAATTCCTTCTCAATAGATCATTTTGATCTGGCCAATAATTCAACTTTCTTGGGTAACAAAAACTGTGAAATGAAAACTTTGAAAATGCTACTTTAAAGCCTGATGCTATAGAGTAATGTTTTAAATTTATATTAAACCAATGTTACTGGGCAAACGTCTCAGACCACAGAAGGCGTTTTTAAGTCATGTGTTCTGTTCTAAACACACTTGTGATTGTCACTGAGTAAACATTTACACTGATGCTATTTACCAGTTAAGATATAGGACGTATAGGAGTTAGGGTCTTTCATTTGTCAGAAGGTCACCATCATTAACTTTACAACTGATTTCATAATAGGTCTTGCTAGTTCTTGGTCATTACTGAAGTATAATGCATTGCAGACACGGCCTGTACAAAGGCAGAATGGGGATCTTAATTAGAATTCTGACAAGCGCACTCCAATAAAATGATGAGATTCTGTGTAATTGATGTCACAGCCAATTACCGTGTAGTTCATCACGAGCGCTGGAAGCGGCCTGGCCGTGGTCCTGGCCCCAGGATGCGGCTGCGCAGCGGCTGCCCTGCTTGTGCTGTTACGGAGACACGAGGTGCGTTTCCAGTCAGCATCCTGATGGCCTCTTTTGAAGTCTATTAAATTAATGACCCTGTCATACTCTTTTATCTCTTATAACCTCAAGTTTGGGGTTTGCGTAACAAATTGTTTGGGAACCATGTGGCAAAAGATAGGTGCTTTAAAAAGTTGAAACCTTAATATTTATAAAAGTTATTTTATTGTGCAAGAAATAAAAGCAGAAATGCAAATCACACAGTTTGTGTATATTTTATAAAAGGAACTTTAGGATATTTCTGCCTACCTCCAAAAGCCATGGTTTTTTTTTTTATAGTTCCCAGATTCGCTTTTTCTTTTTCAAAGCTGCTTCTCTTCTCCAATTCTAGGTGCCAACAGGTCACGTCTGGTTAGAAGGTGACAACCTACAGAATTCTACAGATTCCAGGTACTATGGACCTGTTCCCTACGGACTAATAAGAGGACGCATCTTCTTTAAGGTATTGTGTTCTGCTTAAAATGTAGGCTTGCTTTTTTGAGCTGGAAAAAAGTCTCTTTCAAAATGAACTTTGAACTCATCTTCAGGTTGTCAGTGGACTTACTGTTGCAAAGACTACATTTTATGAACATACCGGCCTTCATAACTATAAACCCTACCCCTACCACATTGAGATGGGTAATTGAGAATAATTTCTCGTCTGATAATAAAGTTTAAACTACCTTAGTTGTAGCATAAGAAGCCTTTAGCTTGAATTTCCAAAAATTTCTCTCTCACCCAACTTTTCAACTGTATTTCTATCCCTGGCACATATCCATATGTGTTTGCAGAGGAGCCTCTGGAGTCACGCTGCCGGACACGACGAGTGTCACAGTGTGTTCAGCGCAGAATTCTGAGGAGGGATTCTGTTTTCACTGGCTCCTCTTTGTCACAAGTAGTAAGGAGAGAAACAGACTCGAGCACATGGGCAGTTGGATAGTTTACAAGAGTCTTTACACTTGAGCAGATGTTATATTCAAGTACTTAGATTGGAGAGTTTTAGTAAAAGAAAACAGACATATTCACACACTACAGATATAATTTCTTGTAAACCGTTCGAATGCTCCAGACTTTAGAGTTTAAATATGTACATCCACACCCACACACGTTTACTTTTAAAGTATTATTTTGATGCAGAAAAGCTGTTCTTGACTGAAGAAGCAGGAGAACGTGCTTAATTACCTGCCCTAGAGAAACGGGGTGAATGAGAGAAGGGGAAGCGACGATGCTGCACCATCGCTTTCGTTAACTGTCTTCAACCCCCTTCGACTTTACAGATTTGGCCCCTGAGTGACTTTGGATTTCTGCGTGACAGCCCTAATGGCCACCGATCTCCTGGTGATTAGCGAGCCTTTCTTGTTCTGACTTGATTACTGTCTCCTGCTCAAGTGACTTTATTATTGCCACTGAAACCATGTATTTACTAATAAACTATTTGCTATTCAGTTTGTTATTTTTGTTAAATGTAAAGAATAAGCAACACACACTCTGCAACCTGTATTAGTTCAAAATATATGAATAAAAAGGTAATCCAAAGTCAGTCATCTAAATTTTATGATATAAAAATATTTTTAGGGGAGAAAACCTGGATGACCACCTCACTTTTGAAGGTTTGGCTCTATAGGTATAACGAAAGTAGTCTACTCCTCTTGAATATGCCTCAGACTTTAACTGCATCTGCAAGTCAGAATAGTCACTAGTTTTATTCATCCAATCCAACGATCAACACCCGGAGTTCAACCTCGTCAAAAGCTGCTCAGTCAGATGCCTGGCTCACTCATCTGAAAGTGAGAAAGTGAGGAAGTTTCAGTGATCGTATAAAGGAAAGGATTCCGTAACGTTTTTTAAATGAGTTCTGACTTACACTGTAGATAGAATATTAATATAGAAAAATAAAACCTTTACAGTTTGCTATGATCAATAAGAGTCCAATTCATCTTAGCAGCAATGCAGTGGTTCCTTATCCATAAATATAGGCATTAGTATTGTATTTTAATACTGAAAAATAAAAAGGAAAATAATGCACCTGTTGCAATTTTTTTTAAAGCTACCATTTTCTAAATTACGCTTTAAGTTCAGAATGGCAGTGTCCCAGAGCTTCCTCCCTGTAACACGGCCCCATGAAGAATCTGGAGACACAGTGCCAGTATTGGGCCTCTATGTGCCACTCTGCCTTCTGTCTTAACTCGGAGAATTTCCTGAGCTCACTCAGCCTTCATCATGGAGGAGGAGGTCACATGTCCTCCCAGAGATTCTAATTTAATCCCAATGACCTAAGAACTTGAGGCAGCTGGACGACAGGCCTCTAACTTTAGCAGCTGGAAACAGCTTTAGAAACTCAGTGACTGCAGTCAGGCGTCCTTAAATGACAGGGATGTGTTCTGAGAAATGTGTCATTAGGTGATCTTATCCTTGTGCAACATCACAGCGTGCACTTCCACACACCTAGATGGTACAGCCTAATACACACTGAAGCTACATGGTACTAATCTTAGGGGATCACCGTAAATGTGGTCCGTTGTTGACTGAAATGTTGCCATGTGGTGCCCGACTGTAGAAAGGAATGTATATTGTGACCCATTAAAGAGGAGACATGCTTATTTGTAGAAAAGGAAAATTCTTATTTTGTACGAAGGAGAAAACAAACCAATAACAGAGTTCTCAGATGGGAATTCACTAAATATAATTTATAATCCAAATCCCTTTATTTGGTGATTGGTAAATACAAATTATAAATAACTAAATTAATTTTCTATTAGTCTGGGGTGGCGTTCACTCAACAATCTTATATTTTCTGTGCAAATAACAGAGCTGACAAAAAAGGAATCCTACTTCTTTATCAGCTGTGCACCTTTGCTTGAAAGGACAAAGCTGGCGTGAACACACAGTTAAAGGCTTCCATTTACTAAACCATTTCAGCTGCGAGGAAGGAGTTCTACAATTAGTGAGCAGGTATCACAAGAGATCAGGGTGACTTCTTCTGCTTCGTCCTTGGAAACACGGTATTTTCCACCACATCGGCAACTCAGAGAAAAACAGTGATCATCTGCAAAGAAAACAAAATATTGCTTCAAAAGCTTACAAGTAATTACTTTAACACCTTATTCCAAACAAATTGGAAAACAAAAGCAGCTCAGCAAATATAAAATGCATCTAAATGAGAACTTGAGAAAATTTCTTGTCTAGGGGCAGCGTTTCTAAAAATTATCTACCAAAGGATCTGTATCTGTAGGAGAGGGGGGCTGAAGCCATGAACCAAGAGTCCAGAGATCTGGGGGAGAGCAGATGCTCCAAAGCAACCCATGACGTTTCTCAATCTTCTGTTCTTATTTTTCATATAAATTGTACATTATTCTCAACAATGTGTTAGTCTAAAATATTACAGTGAAGGAAAAAGGAAAACAGCCGTACCTGTCTTACTGTTAAGGAGCACACTTTTGCCTGGAACATATCCTTTTAGAGAAAACTCTGCTAACTTACCATCTGTTCTGCTACCACGCTATTTCAAGAACCCTCACTCGAATATGTAAACACACACTATGGCGTTTTTCTTTGGTCTGATTTGTGAATAACAGGACAATCAGTGGAGTGAGATGCCCAAAGTGGGCAACGTGGTGCCACGCTTAGCTTAATGGTGGGGATTTTATTCAGTGTATCATCTTCCTGGGAAGCTGAAACGCTCGTGTCCCTTAACTGAAAGAACCTCTGATCCACTGGTCATTCCAGTTTACTGTCACTGAGAAGTCACTGTCAAAGAAAAATAGTTACTGGGGCTGGTCGGGTGGCATAGTGATCAAGTTCGTGCACTCCACTTCAGTGGCCCAGGGTTCGGCTGTTTGGATCCCAGATGCAGACCTACACACCGCTCATCAAGCCATGCTGTGGCAGGGGTCCCACATAAAATAGGGGTAGGTGGGCATGGATGATTTTTATTTTTCACCACAATGCCTTTTTCTCCATAAAGAAAAATAATTTAATCTTGAATTAAAAAATGTTAGCATCTTCCCTGAGCCAACATATGTATGTAGTGGAGCATGCTTTCAAAGTGAATTGTTTTGTTTTTAAATTGTCTAAAAATGTACATATTCTAAGCACTGGTTTCCTTAAGCTAAATCTCCCTCTTGTGTTTTTGCCACCTCAGCAAACACTGAGAAACAATGAGGTGACGTGCTCGTCAGATGCAGAGGCCACCATGGGCCACCGTGGATTTTTGTCATAGATGATTCCAAAAGTTAATGCTCACTAAAAATGCACATCTTGCTCAATTTCTTCTTATATTATTCTACAATCACCTAACTCAGTGATTATCTTCACAGAAATCATTTAAAATATACCAAGTGAAGCCAAATGAAACAAGCAAGTTGCACACCGACCAACTAGAAGGGGAAACGGGAACTTTAGTCTCACAAGTTCTGCGGGGCTGCCTTTTAAGCGTAATCAGATGCATCATTTTACAGTGTCCCTGGATCAAGAAGCTGATGGGTTTACTTTAGGGGGTCTCAAGGACACCAGCATGCTTCTGATAACACCTGATGATCTTACGTTGTGCATTTCCTTCAGTGTCTTGGCATTTTCACTTGTATCAGAAAGCTTATATACTTGTTGAGTGAACAGATGCTTGAACCAGGATCCATATTCTTAATTTAAAATAAAATCTTATATTAATTATATTAATATAATTATTAATTATAATAATTACTGAAGAAGGAAAAATTCTAAAAACCAGTTTTCACATTATCAGGAATCATTAGTAAACAAATGTATGAATCATAGCAACTACAGGAAGAAGAACTAATTTGTCTGATAAGAGATTAAACACACACACACTGATTGGCAAGGTAGCAATACTGTATTTTCAAACAACACACTCTGCTGGGTGTCTCTGTGATAACGTGTTGCAGTCCATCCCCGTGCCAGCAGTGAATGCCTGTGTCACTCGTGTCACAGCAGCAGCTCTCCCTGTCTACCCTGATGAAGCGGTCACCACCACTGAGAGCCCCAGTCACAGAGAACCTCCAGCTTCCCAACCATCCACTGCAAGGAAGAATTCCTACCCTAGACTCATTTGGCAGTTTAGGAGCAGAGTGGCCCACAGGCAAAAGCACGATTCCCCTCATACGTCAATACAACTTGTGACCCAACTTCCTAAGAGCACTAAGTTAAGAATCTGCCGTTAAAAATATTCCAGTGAACTCTGTTTCAAGAAGGATGGGCTTATCTTCTGCCTACCCACACTCATCCATAAGTTTTTATAAACCACTAGGGAATTTGCACCCCAGGCTGAACAATAAAGTTATAGGGTTAAAAGTATATAAAAATTCTAAGAAATAAGATTTGCTTCATTTGCCCAGAATAACATGAAAGTGTGGTCCTGATGGCTTCCACTTAGTAGAAGGCATTTTCCCAACGTCATGTCTAACCAGAGCGATCCACAGACCACCAGAAAAATGGACAAATTAGAGTTAGGTTTTAAAATCCCAGTAACAGGAAAGAAAAAACTATGAATTCATGGTGGCTAAAGGGAGTGATGATTCTTCTCTTCCTCCGAAGACATAATCAACGTGAGGATAAGACCCCAGTTCCAGCTAGTACAACATGACCTGAAAAGCCTGCCCTGACAGTTTATGATTCCACAGAGAGCAACAGAAATCCTAACAGGAGTTCATCTCAACATCAACAGAAGAGAGGTGGAAAAAGTGATCCTCTTTATTTCCCATATTACACAGCTGGAGAGTAAACCAAGTAGTTTAAAAAAGAAAACTTTATGAAACCTTCCATACCTAACATCTAATTAGAGCAGGCAAATAACCAGAAATGAGTCATATACCTTCATTCCAAGTCATTTCTTCAAGATATACTTGAGCATCTACTGGTCCCAAATTTCTTAGATCATCTTCTGTAAAATATAAAATGAGACACTTAATTTTGATACTTTAATCATAAGCATGAAGAATGCTGAAGAAGGCACTCCAGCCTGGTCCTACAATTCTAATTTACTTACCATTTAAAAACTTAGCTTATCAATCAGGCAAATAAAAGAAATAAAATATATCAGAATCGGAAGGAAGAAGTAAAACTGTCTCTATTTGCAGATGACATGTTACAGACAATCCTAAAGACTCCACGAAAAACTGTTAGATCTAATTAATGAATTCTGTAAAGTTGCAGGATACAAAATTAACACCCAAAAATCAGTAGCATTTCTATATACTGACAATGAATTTTCTGAGAAAGAAATTAATCTCATTTATAATAGCATTAAAAACAATAAAATACTTAGGAACAAATTTAACCAAGGAGGTGAAGGATCTCCACTCTGAAAACTACAGGACACTGATGAAATAAATTGAACAAGATACACATAAACGGAAAGGTATCCCATGTTCATGGACTGGAAGAATTAACATTGTTAAAATGTCAAAACTACCAAGAGCCACGTATAGATTCAGTGCAATCCTTATCAAGATTCCAGTGGCATTTTGTACAAAAGTAGCAAAAACACTCCTAAAATTTATATGGAAGCACAAAAGACCCCAAATAGCCAAATAAATCCCGAGAAAGAAGAACAAAGCAGGAGGCATGATGCTTCTTGATTTCAAGCTATACCAGAAAGCTACTGTCATCAAAACAGCGTGGTACTGGCATGAAAACAGACACATAGACCAGTGGAGTATAACTGAGAGCTCAGAAATAAACTGGAGCATATATGGTCAACTAATATTTGTCAAGGGAGCCAAGAATACCCAATGGAGAAAAGACAGTCTCTTCAATAAATGGTGCTGGGACAACTGGATATTCACAGGGAGAAGAATGAAACTGGACCCCTATCTTATACCACTCACAAAAATTAATTAGAAATGGATTAAAGACTTGAACTTCAGATCTGAAACCACGAAGCTCCCAGAAGAAAACACAGGAATAAAGCTCCTTGACATGGGTCTTGGTAATGATTTTTTGGATATGACGTCTAAAGTACAAGCAACAAAATAAAAAATAAACAGTGGGAGCACATCCAACTAAAAAGCTTCTGCACAGCAAAAGAATCCATCAACAAAGTGAAGACCTATGGAACGGGGAAGGATATTTGCAAACCATATATCTGATAAGGGTCAATATCTAAAATATATAGAGAACTCATACAACTCAATATAAAAAAAAATCAATTAAAAAATGGGCAGAGTATCTGAACAGACACTTCTCCAAAGAAGATATGTGAAAAGCCAAGAGGTACATAAAAAGATGCTCAGCATCACTAATCATTAGAGAATTACAAATCAAAACCACAGTGAGATATCACCTCACGCCTGTTAGAATAGCCACCATCAAAAAAGACAAGAGACAACAAATGTGGAGAAAAGGGAACACTTGTGCACTGTTGGTGGGCATGTAAACTGGTGCAGTCACTATGGAAATTAGTGTGGGGGATCCTCAAAAAAATCAAAAATAGAAATACCATGTGACCCAGCAATTCCACTTCTGAGAATATAGCCAAAGAAAACAAAACACTATGTTGAAGAGACATCTGCACCTTCACAGCAGCAATATTCACGACAGCCAAGACATGGAAACCACCCAAGTGTCCACTGACAGGTGAATGGACAAAGACACTGTGGTAAATATATGTACAATGGAATGTTATTCAGCCATAGGAAATGGGGAAATCTTACCATTTGCGACAACATGGGTGGACCTTGAAGGCATTATGCGAAGTGAAATAAGTCAGACGGAGAAAGACAAATATTATATGACCTCACTTATATGTGAAATCTAAAAAAAAAAGAGAGATCAAATTTTTGGTTACCAGAGGGGAAGGAGAGAGGAGGGGGCCTGGAGGAGGGGCCAAAAGGTAGGAACTTCCAGCTGTAAGATAAACGAGAACGAGGGAGGCACTGCAGCACACGAGGACCAGGGCTGACACGCTGCAGGACGCAGACGGACGGCAAGACAGCAGATCCTAAGAGTTCTCATCATCAGGAGAATTTTTTCTTTTTTCTTTCTTTTCTTTTTATTGTATCTGTATGAGACGATGGATGCTGGCTGAACCTACTGTGGTAATCATTTCCCAATACGTGTAAATCAAACCGGCATGCTGTATGTGTGAAACAGTGAGGTATGTCAATTATTTCCCAATAAAACTGGGGGGAACCCCTAGCTTACCGTTTTTGGCAGCAGTTTTAAGGCTATCTGACTTCAGGTGACTAGAAAATCCAGAACATATCACTTCCTAGAAACTTTAACAGTCAAAATCTATCCTATTTTTCACACATGTGCAACATGTACAACCATGAAGTTGGTTTTGATTATTTCTTGGGATCAACTAGCGACCTCTATTTTGTGAGAAATAGGGAAATTCTTGTCAGATAAACTATACAGTCATGAATCGCTGAACAATGGGATGTGTTCTGAGAAATGCGTCATTAGGTGATTTGGTCCTTGTATGAACACCATAGGGTGCACTTACACAAACCTAGATGGTACTGCCTCTATGCACCTAGCCTGTAGGGTAACAATCTTATGGGGCCACGGTCGTATATGCCGTCCGTCGTTGACTCAAATATCGTTATGCAGCGCATGACTGTATCTGTAACTAAGGAAGGCAGCAGGCAGCTGGGTAAAAATAACTGTATTTGAACCTTAGCTGTAATATTTTACTAGCTTCCAACCTTAGGTATATCGAGTTATCTCTTCCTTATCTACTTCAGAAGGGTTGCTACAGACTTGAACTGTGTCCCCTCAAAATTCCTATGCTGAAGCCCTGACCTGCAATGTGACTGTATGTGGAGACAGGCTTGGAGGTGATTAAGGTTAACTGAGGTCCTAAGAGTGGAGTCCAACAGAACTGGTGGTCTGATAAGAGGAGGAGGAGGGACGTCTCTTCCCAGGTGCGCACCCCAAGGAAAGCATCCCATGAAGACAAGAGGAAGAGGCCGTCTGCAAGCCAGGAAGACAGGCCTCACCGGGAACCCTACTGACTGGCACCTTGATCTGGGACTTCTCAGCCTCTGGAACTGTGAGAAATAAATTTGTCGTCTAAGCCCACCAGGCTGTGGAATTTCGTCATGGCAGACAGAGCAGACTAACACAAGGGTGTTCTTTCATTCAAATGAGATGAGGCTCAGAGTGCTTTAAAGACTAAAGCTCTGACCAATGTCTCAGTCGTCTCAGGGGCTATGAGTCCTCTAGCTTTTAACTGCTTCAAGAGAGCAGTGGGTAACTTGAAGGAAGAATTACTTTAAAATATTTCCGTAACCCTACGACACAGCTGTGTGGTGTTGATGTTCCACTGCTCTTTCTTGGGCCAAAGTCTTCCCTGTAGACGGAAGGTGCACAGAAGCCTGGAATTCCACCTAAACTTGGTAAGTGTAGGTCCAGGTAGTGTAGGCATGTACTCTTGCTTAAATCAAGTGTACTGTGGGACAAAGAAGTGAGTCCGAGGGAGAAACACCTGTCTTTGTCCTTGAAGGAAGGTCTCCTTCCTGGATGCTCTATTGTTCTAGGAGGCAATGCCTAAAGGAGCGGCTCAAATCCACCCCCACCCCAAGGAAAGTTTCTACAGCTGTCTCACTAGTCTCTTGTTCCCCTGCTGAGAATGCTTCCCTTTGTTCTGTTGTGTGAATGCCTGCAATTTAATTATATTTAATAACTGCCTGTTCAAAATTTATTGGTGAGTTACACAATTTTAAATAGAGGAAAAGATTATACAATATTTGGAACTCACTATGGTTTTCTATTAAGGCACGTCAAGTTCCTATCACTTCATATCTCCTGGGTACCAGCAGTCTATTGAACTGTTCCCAGATCTCGAGGCAGAGACTCCGCCCGGTGCTCAGGGGTGGCTCCTCCGTCGCTATGCCTGCAGAACAGCTTCTGCAGAGTCTGTCAGTAGGCAAAGTATTTCTGAACAAGACAATTTAATTTCCACATTCTATATAAAGTATGCTTGGCTATAGTTATTCCATATTCCTATTTAAAACAAATTCTACCTAAAAGTCTCATATAGATGGAGAAAAAAAAATCTAATGTTCCAGTTTCCTACTCAGCAGGACCAGGGAAGCGTGCCGGAAAGGGGAATGGCAATTGAGGGATAGGGGAACCAGCGCTTAACAGACTCTGTTTAGGGGAAAAACAAGTGTACATAATGTACAGTCAAGTCGCCTACATTCCAGGCTATCTTACAGGTCTCCCAGGTCATTCTGAAGTCATCTAAAGCAAACCAGACACGGCCGCGGTGACAACCAGACGCAGAAGCCTCTCACCTGACCCATCTTGGACACTGCGATACACGATCGCACAGAGACAACCCATTCATATATACCCACTGCGCCATCTGCATTTTAAAATAATCAACGAGGAGCAACTGGCAAATAACTGCTGGGCACGTCAGCTTCGCGCTGTTCACCTCACGCACCCTGTCCCACTTCTCCGCTGGCAGCTCTGGCTATTCTCACCAGTTACTACCTCATATGAAACCCTTTCTATTATTCCCCCTACTCAAAACCGTGGCTTTACATTTTTATTCTTCCTTCTTTATGGACAGGAACTTCAGGGTAGCCACTCATTTCTTAGCTGAAAGATCAGCTTAGATCATATCGCACAGTAAAAGGAAGAACAGAATGCAGAAACGGTTTGTACTTTGCCCAGGTCAGAGTTAAAAGGAGTCTATTAGAATGTCCTCGTTTCTGTGGCTAAGCATCTATGTGTTGACCGGATTATTCAATACTCTGTGCACACAGTCTGCGTTTCTGGGGGGATTCTGGTTTTAAAACTCAGCGTGTGACACAAAGGAGAACACACTGTATGACTTCCCATTACAGGGAATGCAACAGGAAAGCTGGCTCGCAGTGCTGGGCGTGGGGGAGGGGGGATGGAAGGGGTCGCAGGCCCCCGGCCACTGCTGGAGGGCTGCGTGTCTGAAGCTCCACCAGGCTGCCCTCGGGACTGGTGCCCTTCTCTGTATGCAGGATGTGTTTCCATAAAGTTTAAAAGCAGTGCCTTGAGACTCCAATGCTACATGTTTTAATAGAAATGAGGAAAGAAAAGTGGAGGAAAGAAATTAAGAACCTCATAAGAAAGGATGGTAACCTAAGAGCTTCTGAAAAAGGCTGGGGCAATTAACTCAGGAGAATGGGATCCCTGGAGAAGTGTATAATGAGCCCAGGGAACAGACGAGGGAAAGGTGGATGTAAGTGCGGGGGTGGGGAAGGGACCATGTCTTTTGTTGAGAGGCAGGTGTCCAGGGAGTGGGGCGCAGCAGCCCCCCATGACTACAAGGAGGGAGCACAAACAAATCAATGGGTTTTTTTCTTTTTAAACAATGATCTCTGCTTGTCCACCATTGTAGCTATAATTAGAAAAGTTAATTCGTCCCTAGTCCTTAAAGTAACTCACAGGGACTCTGGAATTAGCTTTGATAATTGCCTACTCCTCAGTCATGGCACCTGCAAGCAGATACGTCTGTTTTCTTTTGAGTATTACACATTATAAGTATTTCTGCTCATCACAATGAAACACACTAACAGGCATCTCAAAATGCAACTCCCATCTCAAAGTTTTCCTGTTAACATGAAACTACGAAAAATGCTGAGAAAACACAAACTGATTTAATCAAAGTGATTTAGGGAAAGGAACAGATCCAAGATTTCAATCTAGAATCTTAGCTACAAAATGGTAATAGTTCAAACCAAACCAAACCAAACCAAACCAAACCCCAGCCATTTGGAGAAAAACAGATTTCTGGCGTCTGTGCTCTCTCCTGAGCCCAGCGACAGTACATGGCCCTGATTCTTCTGAAGTGAACGGGCTCAGCCTTTCCAGGGTGTGCAGGAATGTCGAGGCCCGGCCACACCCTGCACCGTGCTCACTCACTTAGTCCAACATGGAGACGAGAAAACTTCCAAATTGACTTACATAGTGAAAGTCTGAAGCACTATGGTTGGAGAGGATTCCCGAGGAATGTAACGATAAAATAAAACACTTTATGTGGTTACTTGAAAAAGAATCTTTCCGCCTTTAGAAGCGCAGGCCCTTCTGACCTTGTGTCCTAGTGGCTCGGTCTGACAGCAAGAGGTGAAAGGATTCTGTGCTGATTGTCTCACGGCGGGATCTAAGAAAACACTGGCCGGACTCATCAGAGAGGTTTATGAGCCTGCAATTCAAAGAGATTAAAAGGAAAATCTAGGGAGATTCTTTGGCACTGAAGAATACCATTAAATAACCATTAGCAGCTTGGGGCGGCAAAGCCCACGAGAGCTCTCGCTGGGTCATTCACAGCTTTCTGAAAGAGGAAAGGATTTTTCAGCTCCATTTGGGAATCAATAAATATTCCTTACTTCTTACACGACAATGGAATTCCAGTCTTTTTAAACTTCCTTCTAATGACAGTAAAATTTATAAAACAACTCTGTTTCCTGCCTAAATAATCACTCTTCCTAATCCCAAGAAACCTTTTCTGACTGTAGCTACAATTCAAATTAATAAGTAAAAATAAATAAACAACAGTGACAGAAAGCCTCAGGAGAGGAACTTAACCTTACTCAGTGTGGCTGAGACACCAAAAGGCTCACTCGACCCAACACTGGCCGCAGCTCTGCCCGCCACTCACGAGTGGCCATGTCCTGCTACTCAAGCGGCAACCCCACATGCTCTCGATTAGCAGTCAGTCCAGTGTATTTATTTTTATGACATTTAAAATATGTAAAGTTTATTTCAAACTTGAAGAGGTCATCTGTGTGTGTTAAAAGCAAACAGCAGTGTTTTCCTTTAGGTCTAACTTAGGACCTCCCTTTTTAAAACCAAGTAATTTAATTTTGAACAATCCCCTCATTCTCAGAAATCATTTCACTACACATAATTAAGTTTTGCATACAGGAAATAACTTGAAGGTAATCAGGTTCCTTGTCCTTAAGAGTCTCTGTTCTTGGAACAGTGTCTTCCTTGACAAGATCAGAATCAGGCAACACTTAACTTGAAACCTGCTCATTAAATTATAAAGATCTATACTCCCTTTCCAGATGAAATTAAAGAGTCACAATTGCAAAGCTTTCCATCCCGAAGGAAAATGACAAACTTGGGGTTTCATTATGAGCTGAAGAATGCGGAGCTGTTATAAACTGAGTGTAAACCCGGTGCTCATGAGAGGCACCAAACGACACCCGGGATGGGAGTCAGGTTTCAGTGCAGGGCTCGTAGGGCAGCAGCAGGGGGAGGCCTGGCCTCTCCTTCTGACCCTCAAATATGCCTCATTCTTGACTATTTGGAACTAAAAACAGTAGGTTGCTCACATCTATTCAAAACTTGGCAGCCCAGCATGGTGATTAAGAGTCAGAGAATGGCTTTCAATTCCCCTCTATCGATTACTAGCTGGGTGACCTCAGTGCAGGTAACCCCTCGGAGCCTCAGACTCCATCTTTGGAGAACAGGTACCAATATCTTCCTCACAGGTTGTCAAACAATAAACAGCAGCTGTTTAACTGTCACTATCAGCTCAACATGTCTGTGCTGACCTGTCTACACCAGACCAGGTGCAATGACAAACCCCATCCATTATTACAGGGGCCCCAGGGACCACAGGGCCCCGTCTGGATTTAGAAGTGTTAACAGGTTGGAGGTACTTCGCCCTTGTCAGTCCCATTAAAACTGACCCATTATTACCAAAGCCGTAGTCCATATAATTATTTAGTCCTTCTCAAGTATCAAACAGAACTGGAAGATGGGAACCACAGAAAAAACACCTCAAAATAATTTGTGGATTAAATTCAGAGAGTAGAAATGATGGTGGACTAGAATGCCAGGGAGGGGTGGGATGGGAGGACTTGAGTTGAACAAGGACTAAGCTGTGGAGAACGAGAACGGGAAGGGGTCTGAGTAACGGCAAACTGCACATGCAGGTGTGTGGGACCCCTACATGGACCAAGCGAGAAGATTCCCATCAGGCTGGGAACTGGTGATAAGGTGGGAGGAGTAACCAGGGACAAACCTAAAAGCTCCTGCCCCATTTAAATTCCAGGTAGAAGAGCAGCCCTGATGGCCTGGTGGTCAAAGTTCAGCAGCTCCGCTTCAGCCGCCCGGGTTGGGCTCCTGTGCACAGAACCACACCGCTCGTCTGTCAGTAGCCATGCTGTGGCAGCGGCTCACACAGCAGAATGAGAAGGACTTACCACTGGGATATACAGCTATGGGGAGGGAAAAAAAAAAAAGAGGAAGATTGGCATCAGATGTTAGCTCAGGGGGAATCTTTCCCAGGTGACAAAAGAGAGAGCCAATTCTAACGAAATTTTTAAAAAGAAAAATAAATAACCTCCAGGTGAATGGATGAAGGTTGTGTTGGGGAGGGGTGGTTATAAAAGCTCTCACACAGAGGAGTGAGAACACAGGAAGCCAGACCAATCACAAGGGAAGGGACCGTGGGAGAAGGCCAATCAGCAGCCACGGAAGTAAGTGGGGTACACGCTGTAATGCGGGTATGGACAACATGTAGCTGTGAGAATACAAAGATCACACGGGAAAAGAACATTAAATGATCTGAAAATATTTGCACATCGTTTTTCCAACAAGGGGTTGATCTCCAAAATATATAAAGAACTCATGCAACTCAACAATAAAAAAACAAACAACCTGATCAAAAAATAGGCAAAGGATATGCACAGACATTTTTCCAAAGAAGATATACAGATGGCCAACAGACACAGAAAACGATGTTCAACACCACTAATTATTAGGGAAATGCAAATCAAAACTACAATGAGATAGCACCTTACACGGGTCAGAATGGCTATAAATACCAAGATAAAAAATAACAAATGTTGGAGAGGATGTGGAGAAAAGGGAACCCTCATACACTGCTGGTGGGAACGCAAACTGGTGCAGCAACTATGGAAAACAGTATGGGATTTCTCAAAAAATTAAAAATAGAAATACCATATGATCCAGCTATCCCACTACTGGGTATTTATCCAGAGAACTTGAAGTCAATGATCTAAAGAGATTTATGTGCCACTATGTTCACTGCAGCATTATGCACAACAGCCAAGACGTGGAAGCAACCCAAGTGCCCTTCTACAGATAAAGAAGACGTGGTATACAGATACAATGGAATACTACTCAGCCATAAAAAAAGACAAAATTGTCCCATTTGCAACAACATGGATGGACCTTGAGGGTATGATGTTAAGCAAAATAAGCCAGACGGAGAAAGAGAAACACTGCAGGATTTCACTCATATGTAGAAGATAAACACATTGATAAAGAGAACAGATTAGTGGTTACCAGAAGGGAAGGGGGTTGGAGGTTGGGTGAAAGGGGTAAAGGGGCACTTATATATGGTGATGGACAAAATTAGACTACTGGTGGTGATCACGATGAAGTCTACTCAGAAATGGATAAATAATAATGTACACCCCAAATCTCACAATGTTATAAACCATTATGATCTCAATAAAATTACTGGGGAAAAAAAAGAATGTCAGCACTCATTTCTAATTCTTTGGTCGTATACTGGGCAATGCAGAAGTACTAAGAGTATAATAAGAAGCAAAAATTTCAAGTCTGAGGGAAAAAACAAGCAGTGAGAAAGGGGACCCAGTTTTGGTTTTGGACCCATTGATTTTAACTGGGTCAAATACCTGAGTAGAAACGGAAAGAGAGGTTAAAGTTGGAAACACAAACTTCCTAAATCCTACATTTTCTCCATTATTAAATCAGAACTCCAATGATGTCCAAGTATACCAGGATTTTAACCATAGTCTTGCCCATAGGTTTCTATAGCTTTATTTCAAACCAGCCAATTTTTTTTTTTTGAGGAAGATTGACCCTGAACTAACTACTGCCAATCCTCCTTTTTTTTTGCTCAGGAAGACTGGCCCTGAGCTAACATCCGTGCCCATCTTCCTCTACTTTATACATGGGATGCCTACCACAGCACGGCTTTTGCCAAGCGGTGCCATGTCCGCACCCGGGATCCAAACCGGTGAACCCCGAGCTGCTGAAAAGCAGAACATGCGCACTTAACTGCTGCACCATCGGGCCGGCCCCTAGCCAAATTTTTAATTCAAAATCATTGAGAAATTCTCTTAAGATATATTTTCACTGCAAAAACAGTTATTTGCATTCAAGTAAAAGTAACATAATGTGAGTAGTCACCTTCTTGTGACAAATAAGATGGAGCAGGAGGACCCCACAGAAAGTTTTATCTATACTTGCTTCTCCCTCTGAAGAAAATGCCACTCCCGAACTGTCTACACGGATTTTCTGCTTCATTTCACACACTTACTTCTCCCAGAAATAGTCACCAAAAAAACATGCCCCCTGATGCTTATCTTCAAGTTTTACCTGAAGCACATTTTTACAGCCAATTTTCAAATTCCTAAAATCAAATGGAAATACTGATGTGACCATAAATGGAAACCCTAATCTGACTCACACAGTATTTTCTAAGGGTCAGTTTTAGGACTTAATTTACACAAACATCTACTGGCCTGAAGTCATTATCCTAACAGTTGACTCAAATTCATATTATCTGCATTTAAAAGTATTATCTCCCATCTTAGGGAGCTAATCAGTCTTTAGCATTAACTTCTTTTCAGGGAAGACTGTTATGTTGAGCTTAAGAAATTACGTGTTGAATCTGACACACACATGTTGGTGGGGCTTTAAGACACGTTACTCATTCGGTCCAAGATTGACCTGCTTGTCTCCCATCATCAAGTGTGTATCCTAACAGAGAGGTGAAGTGAACCGTACAGCACAGCGCCAGAAATGCCCTCCGCACCGCGCTGAGGGAGAGGAGCCGACCAGCTCTGAGCAGGCACTGACTTCACAGGGTGTGGTCCCGCGCGCTGTGAGCCAGCCGTTTCAAGTACCCAAGTACTTGGTCAGTGCTGTAGCGTGAAGCCTCCACCCGAGGGGACCAAGATACGTCTTAATACAAAATCACAGACCGCCAAGGGTTCCAGACACAACCCACTTGTTTCTTTAAAACATGCCATGTGACTGACTTCATCTGAAGGTTTGTTCCTCTCCAGGCCACAGAGAAGTAACCTGACTCAAAGGCTGTGTCACTCGACATCAGAGATCTGAGTGGCTGTCACATTACACGCTACGCAGTCATGATCCCTATTATTTTCCCAGGATGGACTTCCGATGTGTTTTTTTTTAATAGATGAGAAAACTCTCCACATGATTTATAAAGACCAAAATCTCTCCAACAGATATTATTCATGTGAACATTTTATAAATGTTTTTATAAAAAAAGACTTTCCGAATGTCTCATGGGCCGTCTCAAGAACTACATGCCTTTCACGAGAACATGGGCAGCAGCCCTAGCAACAGCGAGGTGACACCTAACCACACGAACCGGCTGAACCCACTGGTTAACAGGCTCTCAGAACGCGGACGGTCTGGGAAGTGAGGATCACTCCTCCCTTTTAGATGCGCTTTTCTGCAGCCTAGCCAACACTGCCCCAGACTGTCCACTAAGATCAGGGAAGCGGACACGAGGGAGAGAGAACACGTGCACTCTCCTTCGGCTATCCACCCTGGACGTTTCTTCATGAGAACTCATGTGATAGTTTCTTCTGTGAAGCAAAGAAACACAGACGTCAAACACTCCCTTAAAGATCTTTCAGAGGAATAAACGGCCGTGGGCAGTACTGACGAGTCTCTCCTCATGAGAAAGCACCAGCTCCGAGCTGTGAAACACGGGAAAGCGCTCGCCCTCGGCTCCTGCCCGAGCACACGGAGCTCCACCTTCTCTGGGACTCAAGTGAGCGGAGGGCAGGAACCATCACATTGAGAGCACAGCCCACGACAGGAAAAGACAGCTCTACAGTGAACCGTCGCTACGTGAAGAAGAGTTCTGACAACACAGCTACCTCCACGTCCCCAGGGGTGACCCAGACAAAACAGGGCTCTGACCTGCTCTCGATAAATTCCCTCTCTCACGGTGAGCTATCCCGGTCTTTAACAGATTTATCACTCTCAAAGGTTTTCCTTCTATCAAATCAAATCCTCACTCTTTGAAGTCCAAGTCCACTTCCTTCTTTTGAGGAACCACACGTTGAAGATGGGTCAAGAGGGAAAAAAGCTATGTCAGTATTCGAAAGAACCAACACCACAAAACTAGGTTTACTATGAGATTTCTTTTTAAACAGCTCTAGTATGAAAGGCTTAAACACAGCAAGTTATACTTGGATGAGAGACATCTATTTCTTACTCTAAATGGCAGCCAACCCCAGTTTAAACGGGAACAGCATCCTTGCCACCTGGACCTCTGGTAACGAAGGAAGTGTTTAGTACCTGGATCTGAGGCACTAAGGTGTCATGAAAAGTGGTATTTTCTACTGTCCTAGAATAACTCCATTTGGTAATCACCCACCTGAAAAACTTGCAAAGCAAAGTGCTATTATACAAACTCCCAGCTGAATATGCCTTTTTATCTGAATCATGAATCAGGCCCAGCTCTCACTGTATTTGTCTGTCTAAACTTCCTTGTGACCTCATCAATGACCCACAAGAGCCCCCTGCGATACAGGAGGCCACATTGTCCCAATAAAACCCAAAAGCTCAAAAGAAATCTACATTTCCAAGGACTTCTCAAAGGCAATGAGAAAGGCTTGAAGATGTCAACTGTCCATTCTTCCTACATCTTTCTATTGCTCACTTGCAACCTGGTTTCCTAATTCTGTCCACCCCACCCCACAGCCCAGCAGGAGAGAAGTTTTTGACGCCTGATCTCTCCCTGCCTCTCCTCTCTCTAGGCAGCAGGCCCTAGTCAGGCTCCCGGACAGGTTCTTAGTAGCACACAGGCTATGCGGGGGAACGAGGCAGAGCACACCCTCCAGCCTCAAGGCACAGTTGTGTGGACCATTCTTCCCTTACACAGATGGGCACCGCAGAGCAAAGGCCAGAGCCGATGTACAAGCACCACGGAGAGTCATCATCTCCAGCAGAGCTTGCCACTTTGAGGACAGAGGTGACTTCTCACACACACACATGCACGTGTATTAGTCAATACTTTCACAGAAATCCTATTATATGAACCAAGGTTAAAAACATACACCTACGGAGAGAATTCATCCTCAAATGGAAACACCTCCACATTCTTCTGCCAAAAGTATAAACAGATTTACAAAAGAAATACAACATTTGAAAGATGCTCATATATGCACCAAATAGAAGTAAGACCAGACAGTCAAGGCACATTTGAAAATTAATCCAAATTCACTGCAAAGGTCCTCTCATCAGTTTCTAACATTTTAAGAGTAACCTCATCAGTCTTCAAAAGCAGGAGGGCCTCAGAGCTGATGGGTGTTCTGAAAGCCACTATTCAAGACCAGCCTCCAGCACATACGCAAGCAGCCCTGGCGCCTTCACAAACAGAGGCACCACACCCCGGCTGCGAGAAATACTTAATGCTATTGGTACAACTCCCTCCGAAAACAAATACGGATATTCTCTATATATCATTGGCTTTATCCTACAGTGCTGCATTTTAGAAATAAAGCCTTGCTTCTCAATCAAGTTTTCATAACCTTAGTAGCAGGAGTCTTATAACCGTTCTGTCAGGCTTGGTGTGCAGCTCAGGACGGCCAGATTCAATCATGGACCACAGGCACAGCGGGCCTTTACCCACACGTCCACATCGATGCTGAGCGGGCACCCACTGCAGAGCGCACTGCGTTTCCCCACAGGCTGTAACCGATTACTGACTCCCCATCAGCATGAGGGGCGCATACGGAAAGCCCAGAGGAGGCCAAGGGCTCCTCTCCCAAGGCCAGGGCTGAAAGCCCATCACTTCATGTAACCGCAGTCAGGGGTGACGGACCTGACCTACATTTCTTCCTTTCTCACAGGAGCTCGTCACTGTTCTAAGAAGCTATTTTCTAAAATGCATAAAAGAAATGACTTTTAAAACTGCTTAGGAAATGCGCATTCCTCAAATATCATTTATAGCAATCTTATAAGGAATAGTTTATCCAGAAGATAATCGGAAACCTGGCCTAAAACAAGCTCAGAGACAGCAAGGAGTGCTTTATGAGGGTACCCCACGTAGCATCTTCCTTTAGATTGTCATTTAGACAGCACACAGTCTTAAAAACACTACGATTAAAACTTCAATCAGTACATAATTTAATAAAAAGAAGTTTTTAAACATATAAAACATTAATTAGGAATGTGTAATTCGATATTTTTCATTAGTTATAAAAAACAGCTTTCACGGCTTCAGCAGTTCTGTGAACTTATCAACGAAACACAATAATCACTACTAAGGACAGGTCATAATTACAAACAACGATGCCGGGAGGAGTGAAGAAGGAGCAGCACCTCGATGCCGTGCGCCGCTCCCTGGGGGGCTGCAGTGTGTGGAGGCCCCACCCCACAAGCACCCACCGAGCCGCAGCAGGTCGTACTCCTTCTTGGTCTCTTCATGGCCTAGAATTTTCCAAGCCTGATCAATCTCGATGAACTTGCGCACACACTCCTCCACCGCTTCTGCTGGTGCATCTGCACTCTGTCTGTCTGGATGATACTGCCAATCAAAAACAAGGACAGTGGTGAAAAGAGAGGCGTGAAGGGAGAAGAAAAAAAATTAAATCTGAGCTTGAGATAAGAGAGAAGGTGATGAGAAGAAGAAATTAAGATGCCGTGGCAACGGGACAAGTGGTGGGCACACGAGACGATGCCAGGTTAATTAGACCACTCGAGTAGCTACGAATCCACCAGTGACATGATCCGTCACAACGCGCTAAGACGGCAGTTTCTGGATAATTTGCTGATGGAATCATTGGTCTCATGGACAATCTCCCTAGTGAGGAACACAAACAGAAACAGGCCCGTGCAGATGAGCAGCCACGACAGAGGAGCAGCTCACAGCCTGCAGAGCGGGTGGCTTTCCTGACAGGGCGAGCTTGGCTGCAGCACCCTTGCAAAGGGATCACCAGTGTTTTCTTTCGAAATCAGATTATATAGCCATACCTTAAAATAAAACACCTCTCACCTTCTGGCCCAGCCCTGAAGGTTTGAAAGTTACAAGTCCCCAAACATAAATTTTTATTGAACAATGGTTACTCTAGGGCAGATTTCTAAGAAACAACTTCAAAGAACTCAAGGAAACGTGTGAATGGAAATTAATTCATGAGTAAACTTTCTTACATGTTTTCTAAGTGTAAGAAATGTTGAAGAGTGTTTTCAACAGGCAGCAACTTCTTCACACTGAAGCTGGATGCCATCTCGTCAGTTCTCCGGCGCCAGTGTGAATGCACTTACTGGACCCCTCCATTTCAGGGTCCGCTTCCCCCTTGTGTCCTGCATGCTCTCTGGTGCTCCCTTCCTTTTCATCTACCCGTTCTTCTGAAAGAACCATTGTGTCGCTTGCTTTCAGCAGTCTCTCAGCAAACAAGCGAGAAGAGGTTATCTAAATTTAGAGGCACTTTGCTCAAGTAAACCGGGGATGACAGTAGCAGATATTCAGACATGTAATTTTTTCACTCTCAAGTAAATAAGCAACCACTTGGTAGTATTCATCCAGAATTTTCGACCTGCAATTACTTAGCCTGCACGTTTTATCAAATATATTACGGAATGTATTTTAACTTACCTTAGGAATTTCCTTTGAACTAGTGGGATAGTTTTTTCCCTTCAGTTCTTACTCTTTTTTTCTCCAAAGTTTTTATAATACAACAAGCAAATTGCCATAGTCACATTTCATGACACTAACGTGCTTAGTGCACATACTCATCAGTTAACAGGAAAATCATTTATATTCTTTCACTGACTGCTCCACAGACAGAAAGAGCACAAAACATCTACAAGAACCACGTCGTTTGTTATTCAAGTTGGTAAGGCCACAGTCACTCAGTGAGATGAGGGAAGTTCATGAAGTCAAATGACTTCAATTCTCTACCTAGAATTCAAGAGTATGGAAGTGTGTGCCCACGGTGCAGACTAGGCTGCTGGCTTTGTCAGCGAGGTGCTCTCAGGCTGCACTTCTCCATACTGCTGCTGACCCTCACTGCAGAGCACAGGCTCTGAGACATTCGCTTGCAGAGAAGAGCAGACAAACTTCACACATGCTGGGAGAGAGGCTACAGGGCAGACAAAGAGGAGTCGGCTTCCATTTTACCCCTGGCAATCTATTTCTCTTCCCTGTGCCAAACGTATCAGTTATCAACACTTAAATATTTCATCTAACTAATACAATGACTGCAGAAAGAGAAAAGGAAACTAAAGCTTTATTGTTTCCTCTTTTTGGGGTCATGATTTATTAAATGATGCTCATAAAAGCTATTCCCATACTGAAGTTTAAGCAGTCCCTAATGCTGGGATATTAAGTAAGATCTCAAAGCCAAAACAGAGTTGTCCACGCCAAACTCTCACTGATCCATTCCTCTAACACTATGCAAAGAAGATTTATGGAACAAGCTTGGTATGATTCAATGTTATTACATGCAACATGCTCAAATACGTAGCTAGTATACATTTAAGATACACTTACATGTGAAAACTCAGTCTCATATGTCACAAGCATTGAGAAGGTCCTAGAGAAATCAGTCTAGACTAAAACCAAACAGTAGAAGTCTAGGCTAAAAGATAAACTTCTAATAGGCCACTACGGAAAGTCTCCTTGGTACAACAAACAAAATAGATGGGCCTGATGATGCAGCAGCCTGACCAGAAAGCCCTGTGAAACCAGGAGTTAGTTCCCGGCTGCCCAGACTACAGGCTACCACTGCATCTTAGCACGTCGATATCAGTCCTATGATCGTCCAAGCACAGTTCAAGCTCTTTCACTAATTTGGTATCTTCCTGACCACTATTTTGAATAAATAACTCACCATTTGAGGCTTTTAGGTCTATTCTGTAGTGCTAATAGAATGTAATAAATTTTATTCCATGGTACAGAGTTTAGTTAAAAATGGTAGTTATAGCAAGAAAATAAGTATATCATTTAGGTGCTAAAAGCCTCAGTCCAACTTGTTTGACAGCAAGTTCCAGAAGAGAATGAAGATCCAAAGAAGAACGATGCATTCCATGGCAGGGTGACAACAGCCCCCAAAGGCACCGGTTCCTAATCACTGGCAACTGTAAATGCTACCTTATTTGGAAAAAGGGTCCTTGCAGGTGTGATTAAGTTAAAGATCTTGAAATGGGGGGATTATCCTCAAGTATCCAGGTGGGCCTGAAATACAGTCAAAGAGTTCTTATAAGAAAGAGGCAGCAGGAGATTTGACACACAGGAGAAGGTGATGTGGAGAATGTGCAGAGAGAGAAAGAGATTTGAAATACTGGCCTTAAAGACTGGAGCAATGAGGCCACAAGCCAAGGAAAGCTCGCAGCCACTGGAAGCTGGAAGAGACTAGGAAAGGACTCTCCCCTAAGCCTCTAGAGGAAGCAGGACCAGCCAACCTTGATTTCAGCCCAGGTATGCAGATTTGTGGACGCCTGCCCTGCAGAACTGGGAGAGAATAAACTCCTGTCATTTTAAGCCACCAAGTACATGGTAATTTATTTGGCAGCCACAAGAAACTACAAAGTTTACATATATCTACTGGTTTAAAACTGTAATAGAACAGATGCTACAACTTTTTAAGATGTTTCAATTACAAGGTCTATTAATAAAATGGTGTCGTCATTATGCACATTCTTAACTGTAAAATCTGAAATTATTCTTTATTGCTCATGGGAATTCAAGCCCCTAAGAGTAGGTTTCAAGATTCCTGCTATCTCTGTATCTGAGCCCTCCAGGGAGGCGGGCTCCATCATTCACCAGCACCTGAGGGGTGCAGTCATCTTCCTTTGGTGTCAGGTTTATTTTATTCTCTGTCCTTCTTTCCTTTGATCCCCACTAACCAAACCTTCCCACCGTTGAGAGCCCAAAGCTACTCTTACTTCATTCATTCACTGATCAAATGAAAGATAAAATGAAAAGCATCCTGTGTTCCAGGGACTCACTCTGTAACTGAGGAGCCAGGAACCGCCACAGAGAGACAGCACAAAGAGACAGCACGGACTCCCTTCACTGGAAGGCCAGCGGAATCATATGACAACAGGGAGTCTGAGGAAAACACTCACCCACCAAATAGAAAAAATACTGATACTCCTCACTAACAGAACAGGCATGTACTAACACTAAGGTTGCAAAGTTCGTTGATTTTAACTGACTTCTGTTTGCTACTGATTCAGTTTCAGAACTACACTGAAATGCATTTTGCTAGAATTGGAAAAACTTAGTCACCTCCAAGCAAAGAACTCAAAATTAAGAAATCAACAAATCTTGCAACAATTGGAAAATAAAGTTTAAGAAATTACCAATTACGATATCATCAAGAAAAAGAATAAGGAAATACTTTGGAATAAAACACATGGATGATGTGTAAGATGTCTACACTAAAAACTACAAAACATCATGAAGAGAAAGCAAAGGCCTAAACAATGGAGAGAAATCATGTGTTTACGGATGGGAAGATCACACCCACTCTCCCCAAACTGATACATAAATCTAATGCAATTCCTCTCAAAATTCCAGTGGGCTCCTCTGAAGAAGTGCATGGGATGATTGTGATACTTACGTGGAAATACAAAGATCTACAGCAGGCAAAGAATCTTGAAAAAGAACAAAGGTGAAGGACGTACATTACCTGATTTTGAGACTTATTATGAAGCGACAGTAATCAAGATGATAGCACTGGTACAAATATATACAAATTGATCAGTGGAACAGAATAAAGAGTCTAGAAATAGACCAGACATACACGGTCAACAGATTGTCAATGAAGGTGCCAAGGCAATTCAGTGAGGAAGGGCCAGCCTACAGCCAACAGTACTGAAACAACTGGATGTCCATGTGGGAAAGAAGTTAACCTCACGCCTTCTCATGCCATACACAAAACTAATTCAAGATGAATCACAGACATACATGTGAAACACAGAATCATAAAGCGTCTAGAAGGAAACACAAGAGAATATCTCTGCCCCTTGGGTAGGCACAGTCTG